>NC_051321.1:72140377-72447877 GCF_015220235.1 Choloepus didactylus | reverse complement strand
CTGACCGGTGTGACCCAGAGAAAGCAGACTGAGGTGACCTGGATTCGCCTAAGGTTGGAACTCCAGACACCCATGCCCAGACCAGTGATCTTCCCACTAAAATTATCTTCCTTCTAGATAAACACATGGATACAATGACCACCAGGACTCCCTAGTTGAGTTATGAAAAGGTGATCGTAAGAGTAAAAGTTACATAATGTGTCTTACCAGGGACTGAGGGGAAGATATAAGACACATGTTATCCAGCAGCTGGTGATAAGCAATATTCTACACACAGCTTTGTTCTATAGGATGGCTAGAAGCATTATCCAGCAGCTGGTGATAAGCAATATTCTACACACAGCTTTGTTCTATAGGATGGCTAGAAGCATACAGTATATAATGTTCAATGCGGGAAAATTGACTGGCTAGTGTGAGACCTGGGTTGCAATTAGTATATTAGTATAAATATGACCCTACATATTTATTGCATGCAGCAGGATACCAAAGTAAAAAATAAATTTTGGTTCCTGTAATAAAATGTTTGCTATGTAAAATTTTAATATACTTAAGGTAATTCAAGCACATTATCAAGTATTGACAGGTTCTTATGGCTGGAAGAAGACAAGCAAAAGGCAATAGTTTAAATAAGTAAATAGATATAACAGCATGTACGGTGGGCTCTAATGAATTAGTGCCTTAATTGGTCTTCCCTGAGTCCCACAGCAGTCTCCATTAGGTCTTCATGCAAAATCCATACATCGATAACAGGATGTTGCTATATCCGGGTCCATGGGCTGGCCATCTCGCTGGCCTTGAAGATCCCTTAGGCAAGGGGCAAGTTGAAGTACCAAAAAAAAAAGCTGCATTGTTGCACAAGGAGCAGTGTTTAGAAGCATGGGTATGAGGTCTGGCACAGTTGTTTGGTCAATTAATATTAGTCGAGTGAATGCATTTTTCTGGGGTACAGGATGCAGACTGCAAGAACAGAAGGGCCTTGCACAACCTCTGGAATTCATCACTCAGCTACTCTTCTAGAACAAAAGCCTGCTTGTTTCTCCTCTGAGCTTCTCATCTGCAGGACCCTCAGGCCTATAGGCAGTCTGCATGCGTGTTCAGGATGCCAACATTTCGGAATCCGGATCCTGAAGGTCATCTAGTCCAGCGGTTCTCAAACTTCAGCATGCACCAAAACCCCACGGGAAGGTTTAACAAAGCACAACTTGCTGAGCCCCACACCTAGAGTTTCTGATTCAGCAGGTCTCTCAGTTTGCCAGGGCTGCTGTGACAAAGCATCACAGGCTGGTTGGCTTTAAAAAAGAAATTTAATGCTCCACAGTTCCAGAAGCTGGAAGCCCAAAGTCAAGGTGGCTGCAGCGCCCGGCTTCCTCTTACAGGAGAGACTCGGGCCCCGGCCTCTTTCCTGGTTTCGGGGCTGGGTGGGGTGGAGGGCACAATCCATGGCACTCCTTGGTTAGTGGCAGCATAACTCAATCTCTGCCTCTCTCACACAGCCACCTCTCTGCCCGCGCCCAAATTCCCTCTCCTTAAAGGACGCCGGTCATAATGGGTAAAGCCCTAACCCAACTGGCCTCCCTCGTATCTAGCAGTATCTTCAAAGGTCCTATTTCCAAATAGGGTCACATTCACGGATGGGGTAGGACTTGAGCCATCTTTCTGGGGGACACGATTCAATCTGTAGCAGAGGCTGTGGAGAGGGTCCCAAGAATCTGCACTTCTGCCATGTTCCCAGGTGATGCTGGGGCTGCTGGTCTGGGAACCCCACTTTGAGCATCACTGCTGTACTCCATCCCCCTCCTTTTAGAGAGGCAGAAACCAAGTCCCAGAAAAGGGAAGTGACTTGCCACCCGCCTCCCCCATTGGCTCACTCCTTAGAGCCTCAAAAATCCCTTTAGGAGAAACAATCCGATTTCACAGCAACACTTATCCCAGGGATGTAAAGCAGCCCCAGTCCCTCTCTCTGCAGCCCTCTCTCCTTTCTGCTTCCAAGGAGGCTCCTCTACACCCCCCAGCTGAGGACCAGGGACCCTGCTGTCTTTCGATGTCCAAGCCCTGAGATGGGGCTCTGGTGCGGGTGTGAAGTGGAGCCGCCTCCTTTTAAAGCAGTTGGTGATGGGGCTCAGGCACCTGTAAACACATTCATACTGTGACTCAGTATTTCTACTTCTGGAGCTTCAACCTAAAGAAACAATCCAAAATACATATGTACCTGGAGATTTAATAATAGTAAAACAAAACAAAATCTTGCTAAAAAGGATACTGTATAATAATTAAAGTACTTGTCGCTAAGAGCACCTAATTATATGGAAAATGTACATGCTATAAAATCAAGGAAAGAAGCAGATATAAAATACTCTATATTCTAAAAAGTAGAAAAATTCCAAAAGGAAATACATCAAAATATTAAGAAGTTTTAACTTGGGGGCTGGCAGGACTATTGAAAATATTTTTCTTCTCTCTAATTTCCTTTTTCTTTGAAACACAGGTTTTTTTTTGTTTTTTGTTTTTTGTTTTTTTACTACAAAAGCTATTATGACGGGGTGGCAGAGATTAGTTCCCAAGGTCACCCAAAACCTGCCAAAGGTTTCCCAAATCAGCCCCCATAAGGAGGAAGAAGCTTTTCAGTTTGGAAATGAGGTTTATTCCTTAAAATCTGATTAAAACCATTCTCCCTCCCATCACAGAAGCCTCCAGTTAGAAAGACTGTAAAATTCTGCATGAGATTTTCTTCCTTTTCCGTCCCTAGCTCCTGAAGTCCATTTCTGCCTTCGTATCTTTCCAAGTAGTTCTCCCATGAAGAACAATGCTCACATTTATCATCCTGTGTCTCTTCAGCTGCTTTCTTTTCTGTAACCAGCTTTTTTTAAAAAACGCCATTGTGTAAAATTCTTCCTGTGCCATATTGTCTAAAATCCATGTTAGTTTAACTTGGGTTAAAACATATCCTCTCTGAAGTAGGATTATCTGTGGGGTGTTTGAAGAGTTCACACTTTAGTAAGAATTAGCTCAAGAACTCTATTTTCCTCCTGATTTCCAGTTGAGATTTCAAAACTGGAGGAATTATCATTTTGGAGGGAAGATGAGTGAAGGTGAGTGTGGGCCACAGAGAACTACAGCATGTGAGCATGTTGGTGGGGGGGAGAAGGGGCTGACAGGGGCTAGGACAGGTTCACATGGCATTTGGGAAACAGTAACAGAGGATGGCAAGGAGGTAAGAGGGTGAATGGGAATTTAGTAAAGGCAAACTAAACCTGTGTTAGAATTCTCCTGGAATTATGGCATCTGCATAGCCTTTAATCCACATATTTTGGCAAAAAGATTATACATACACACACATAAATACACATAACACACAAAGACACAAAATAGGCTCTCATAATTACTTAGCAGGGCTCTTGACCTGGTAAGGAATTCAGAAGGTGTCAACAACTGCCCCTTCCCCATCTGAAATTATAAGCAAACATAGGGACAGGTATGTGCCTGTTTCTGGGCCGAGGGACTGTAGCTTTGACCAGTTCTCAAAGGTCAGGAGTCACCATGTTGAGGACAGATGGCTCTGACCCAAACCTGTGCTGTCAGGGTACAAGCTTTCATACACAACCCCAGCTTCTCCTGCAGGAGGTCCTCCACACAAATGAAGGATGCCAGGGTTTGCTGGCCAGAATCCAGCCCTCTCTCCACCCAGGGTGGGGATGCAGAGGCTTGCCACCACCAAGGACCTGCTCCCAGTATATAGGCAGATAGCATCCTCCATGACAAGCAGGAAAATGGGATGGGAGCGTCTAACTAGCTTTCCTCTAAGACCCTTTTTGATCCCAAGGAAGACAACAAATTGTTGATGTTCTCAGATTTACCACTTAACCTTGAAGGCAGATCCATTTTCTCTCTGACTTTGCAAGCGTTACTTCCTTCCTATTCATTACTTAAATATGAAGCCACAAACGTCGGTTATCCAAAATAAGAAAAATAATTGGGCAGATCTTTTTCATCTGAACTCTGGGAAGGGAATTTGTATATAAAAAATAATAACTCTTTGGGTCCAGAACAAATTTTACATCTTCAGGAGAAGACGACAGTCACTGAAGTATAAAATAAGCCAAAACCGACATAAACTACTCCAACAAAAAACTCACTCTCATGACTTTTCTAAGGCAAGAATATAAACAAACACATTTCATAAGATTTCTGACAAGGCAACCGAAAAACTGAATTGACCATTACGCCCCACTCCCAAACCATCCCAGTTCTGAGTTGTACATCAACTTCCAGACCCATTTGATTCCTGCTTACTTTAACATCTGCTCATAGGAAAGGGAGGATCTGACAAAGGGAGCCTGGTTCTGCCATGAGCAAGAACCCAAGGGATCCCTGAAATATCCCTCAGGGCTGCTGCCCACCCACCTGCCTTCCTCCTTCCTTCCTTCTCCCTTTCTCACATCAGCAGCCACCGCAGCCCTGAACATGCAACTTTGTCGCCAGCACCAGCTTCAGCGAGGCACGCGGGCTACCATTTTCAGTTTATAAACCTGTAACTTGAATACCATCTCCTTTTTGCCCTCTGCACGAGCCCATAAACATCCCCGGCTCTGGCTCATGACGGGTTCTTCCCTCTTAATGGAAACTCCCTCCTGGATATCCCAAAAGAGAAAGATGTCTCTGGTAAGTGGGAGAGGCCAAACCTGAGCAGGACTATTTATTACATATACTGCGACCAGATGGATCTAACTCATCCATCAAAGCCCTCGTCATCCTCATCACATTAGCTTCTTAGAAAAGCCTCCCGTGCTGCCCTCCCACAGTCCAGCTCTGCCACTTCTCCCCCGTCTCTCTCCCTTTCTCGTGCTCACTCTCTCCCTCTCATGCACTTTCAGGAAAATGAACCCTGTCTAACCCCATTGCTGATCTCCTTAAATCATGGCTACCCATCACGCTGTGGCTATTTTTAAACTTTACTTTTATCAATACTCATCCTGTAGCTTGGGGAGATATTAAAACTGTACTGGGGCAAGGAAGGGCGTTTCTGACACTTGCTCCCTCATTCATCAGTTCCTCATAGGCCCGCTGGTGACAATGAAAAGATTTCACAATACGGTGCGGCAGGAACTCATTCTCCTGCTCATCCATCATGTTCAACCCAGCTGCAGTTCTACTGACCTAATCTGCAAAGCCTCGTACTCACTGGAGATTTCTTAAAGGCACCCTTCATTGTTGTCTGGAACAAAGAATAGGCCTGGCCCATTAGATAAGGAGGCTAGATGGTGCAAGGATTAATGGAATATTCTTCCATCTTCCTCAGTTCTGGGTTCAAAGGCTGCGTGGCCGGTGCAGCCAAGCATCCTCTTGCAGGCTGAACTCAGCACAGCGCCCCCTCAGGGTTCAGCCAAAGATGCTCAAATACAGAGACCATTTCTTGGGGCACAATTTAAAAAAGGGTCCCAAATTGTGGGAGCTATCACCAGTTCTTTTTTTCATGCATTCAACGGCTTGTTCCTCCATTTAACAAGCATTTTTAAAGCATCTACTATGTACTAAGTTCTTTTAAAAACACTGGGGTTATAAATATAAATGGTATAAATGGTGGTAGCTCACGGCTTAGTGGAAGGAAAGGCAGACAAGCAAAGGTATGATAATAGCAGTTTTTGCAGACTGTTAGCCACGCCCTAGTATATATCCCCCCTCCTTCCATTCAGTAATCAAATTCCCTTTGAACTACAGCCAGGTCCATGGCAGCCCAGCTACAAACTACATCTCCCAGCTGCCCTTGCAGCTCGGTGAAGCCATGTAAACTAAGGTCAAGCTAACAGAAGGACAGTAAAGCACTGTGTGCAAACTGATGTCATATCCTTAAAAAGAAAGCTGGCTATGCATGCTGCCTCCCTTCTTCCCATGGGGTAGAACACAGATATGGTGATGGTGAGCCAACATGGCCACGAAGACAAGGACAACTAGTTAAAGAATGGCAGAGCAACCTGGTGGAAGGAACCCGAGTCCCTGAAGGACCTCAGAGAGCAGAAAGACTAGCGACAGTAGAAGCCTGAGGCAGTGACCCAAGCCCCGGCTCCTGGGTCTGGACTTAGGTAGTGGTGGTGGCAATGGAGAAAAGGGGACTCAGTCCAATAACTATTTCAGCCTTCAGCAGCTTCTGAATGACACCGCGAGGAAAAGGGGCAAGGGGCTGCCCTAAAGTCCTCATGTGTTTTGCAGCGGACATCAACCCCATTTAAATGTCCAGAATGAGGACAAATGAAAGATAATTCAGAGACCCCAACGGACACACACAATAAGCACTCCCGATGGAATTAAGTTCACAGACCACTTAACACCAAACCCTCCAGCTTGTTCCTTCCTAAACCAAACAAAACCCTCCTCAGAATGCCATGGTTCCTACTAGTCCACACTGCTCCTTTTCCACCTACTCATGAGTTCATTTCCCTGTTCTTCCTCTTGAATGAAAAGGAAAGCTCGCTGAGGGTAAGGATTGCATGTGCATGTTCAGCTTCTCTCCCACACAGAGCTCTGCAGAGGGCTCGGCAAGCCACAGCTGCTCAAGCAATATGTACTGATCTAGAGAAATGGAAAATCAAAGGAATCTAGTAAGGGAGACACCGGGTATATTTGATGAAAACAGAATACTAGTGTTAGAAGCAACACCCGAGGTGCTATGGCTTAGTCCCTTCATTAAACAGGTGCAGAAATACAGACCCAAAGCAGGTGAATGCTTAGACGAGGGTCACAGAGTTAGTTGGTGACAGAGATGCTAGAAAAATGTGGTCTTCTGTGTTCTTTTGGCTGTAGCAGAAAACCAACTTGATCCAGAAACAAAAATCATACTGTGCATACACCACCAAGGACACCTACGCAAACCATCTGCAATCCTCATGTCTGACAACAGATTCCAACTGAAACACCCCTATCTTCAAACCAGCAATGGCACATCAAATCCTTCTCATGCTTCAAATACTCATGACTCCCTCTTCTGCCACCAGTCGGAGAAGCTTCCGTGCTTCTAAGGACCCTTGTGGTTACATGAGGCCCGACCAAGGAATCCCCCTTCCTCTTAGGTCCTTGTGCCATGAAACATGACAGAACCTCACCACGTAATTTATCTCATCATATTCACAGACCCAGGGATCAGGGGGTGAGGAATCTTGGGGGCCGTTTTTAGAACTCTGCCAGCCATACCAGCCCTGCTGTGAACTGTGGGATGACCCCAGTAGCCTTCCAAAACAGTTCTTTATTCCCTGAAGCTGGATATTATAGATCCTAACACATTATTATAGTAAATAGATATGAAAAACCCAATGATATCCAAATGGTCTGACTTGTTTTGATGAAGGGGTAAGAAATAGCACTCTTCTTTAATCAATCTAAATAAGGCTAATTCCAATTCCATCTGGGAACATGAGCCATTCAGGGACTAAATTAAACAAAAACAGTGAACAGGGAAGTGGATCACTGCATGCCCCAAGTTTCAGCCCCAAGTTTCGGCCCCAACAGGACACCAGCTGCTGCTGGGCTGACAGAGTCACTGGCCAGAGCCCCTGCAAGACGATTTTCTTTTTAAAAACACCCAAGATGTATGTTTTAAATCCTACACATAAGGAGGAATGGAGCCTTCCAAGCCTTTTCTGTGAATAAACAACTTTAGGGCATTTGCCTTAGAATATCCTAATTTAATTCCTTTAAAAGGATCCCATTTCTGCTATCTGAAACACTTAGTGAGGCCTCCACTCCCCAAAATACGTGTCAGTCACCGTGACCTGCCAAAATTGTTCCAATATTCTTCGTATTGCGTGACCAGAGAGAGAGAGAGAGAGAGATTCAAAGAGAGAGGGAATGAACACATAGATATCTGGAGAAAACCATTTCAGAATTTTTCTTCAACACTTATCTCCAAAATGGCCCATTTGATTCATGAACATCTCTAATGTATATCATCAGTGACTGAAGGAGTTTTTTTATATGATTTTTGACAATTTAACAAGTCCTCCTGACAAATTAAATGGTTGTGTTGACAACTTAACTGTACTGCCAATCAATATTTTCAATTACTTTCATTGTCATTCAGAAAAAATACAACACGAGGTCACACGGTGGTAAAACCAAGGAAAGAAAATAAAACGAGGAGCAATTGGTGGGGTGGGGGTGGGAGGTGGGGAAGGAGCAAACTTGAAGGCACAACACACCGACATCTGCTCTCTGGGCCAAGGGGACCCCCGGGTTTCTGAGACAAGCCTGGAAAATGGCACTTCCCCCGGGTGACTCTCTCACACCCCACAATGGAGATTTTCCCCTTCGGATAAGCTACTGAAAAGTCATTAGACTTAAGCCACGGACACACAGCATTTTATTAAAAGGCCCTCCTTTCAGACATTTGCCAACCTGCCACCATCCTGCTCCCCAGCACCGCGGAAAGGCCCCCCAGGACCGCAAGTCACATTTTCCAGCCTTTCCGGGGATCGATTGGTCAGTCGGAGGACGTCAAGACACAGGTCAGCCTTCTTAAGCTTTTCAAAGGGGTAGCAGTAAATCAATATTTTCAAATGTGTATTTATCATGTGGGAAGAGAGAGGTTACCCGTTGAGAGCAGAGCAAACACACAGAAATATTCCTGTTTTCAACCGTCCAGAGAGTAGAGATAAAGCAAAGATGATCAGGGGGTTAAAAGCAGATTTCAAGAATGACGTTTTTTGTTGTTTTTTTTTTTTTTTTAAATGATCGCTCATAGTAAAGGATTGTTATTATGTACCAGCTCTCAAAGCAAGGTGGATTCTGGAACATTCCCAGGTCACTGTGATTTCTGGGCCTCGCCATTGGTAGGGGTTGTCACAATGATGAGAAAAGAGCATCTCTCTTCTCTCTCCGTGCTTGTCCCTGCTAAGAAGCTGCATCTCCCTCTGCCAGGAGGGAGCCTGCCTCCCATGTAACCTCAGGCCCTTAAACCCACCTCCTCCAGGAAGCTCTCTCTGATTGTACTGATGCTTTAGCATGCCCCCTCACTTTCTAAGCTCCTGTGACACTGTCTGTACTGCTCCCCTCCACTTAGCTCTGAATCACTTAGTGTCTGGGATTATTATCTAAATACTCCAAGTACTCAGTATTTTACAAATATTTACTTAATCTCCTTAGTGAATTCTAAGTACCCTTGTGAGAGGACAGTAAAGACCTTCTCAGGATCTCTCACCGTAACAGCACCAGGGATAGCAGCAAAGTTTCACTTCAAATGCTAACTCCAGACGATGGGCAGCAGCTGCCAGGGGTGACATACTGAGCCAAATTCAGTGGTGATATTGGCCTCACCAAAAAAGAATGCTATGACCAATTGATATTGCCTGTCTTGGGCACAGAATCAAAAATTGGTGATATGTGTGTCTTTTCCCTCCCAATACTGAATTAAACATGGTTGTATGTACAGTGGGTTCCCAATAAAAAACTAACTGAAAAAATCAAGACAGTTGCCAGGCATTAGTAATAAACAGTTCAGGGGTCCTAAGTCCATCATCAAACTTGGACTTCATACACTCACTAAATGTAATGAATGACCACCATGTACAAAAGGTGGCAGCAGGGGGTGGGAGGCAGAGTTAAGGAGGAAATGTTTAGGCCCTTGAGGGCTTTACCAGTTGGTAATTGACAGAGACATGAGCGTACAGAAAATAGTAATATCAGTTTTAATAAGTGGTCCCCAAAGACAACTTTATTTCAATTAGGGCAAACAGGAAATACTTCCCAGGGGAGATGGCACTGCTGTTGGGCCTTGAATGATCAGCAAATTTAATCGGCAGAGAAGAGAGGAGTGAGTATCTCAGGAGAACAAGCCCAGTGAATCGACTTAACCCTCACAGGGTGCATAGTCTGGAAGGAAAAATGAGTTACGTATGAACAGAGCTATAGTACAAGGCAGGAAGTGGCAAGGGACGTATAATAAATTGCCGTAGAGCTCTAGGACAAAATCACTATCTCAGAAAGGTAAGTACTGAATCAGTGAGTAGGATAAATTCGAGAGAAGGGAAGATGAGGGCACAGACTTTCCAAGATACTATTACAAAGTCAAGGGAGGAATTCAAGAGGGTCAGAGAAGCGCTGTCAAGAGAGAATGAAGGATGGAGCTGGAACAAACTCTACTGGCCAAGAGCTATCAGTACTTGGTGACTGAACAGATGTGAGGGATGAGGTCGGGTTGTAAGCCCAGCCCCAATGGGCCATGATCATCTGTGCACATACAGTTAACCAAGGAGGGCCGTATCTGGCTCCTATTATAAATCCTGGTGTCTCAGCAGTGGGACTTCTACTTCTGCAGGCTCAGGGCACTGTGATGATTCAGGAGACTGTCTCCTGCAAAACTGGAGGTCCTAGGCTTCTCCGGGTTTTGAAGAAGAGTGTCCCTGTTGCCAAGAAAGAGCAGTAATAGCATTATATGACAGCCTTAATACTATCCACATTTCCCAGCAACTTGGAACAAGGTCAAAAGTCTCCAAAGGCAGAAGAGATGGAGGGTGAGACTAGCCCTCTCAGCTAAGAGAAAAGACATCGTTCCTCAGAAAGCAAGCTTCCCTTAAGGTAATTATTGAGTCAGTCAAAGCCTAGTGAGCTACTAAGGTAGGTCATCCCAAGCTCCAAATTAAGCTCCCCAAACCATTCAGAGTTCTCAGGGGCCCTTTATTATATAATGAACAGAGAATGAAAGAGAAAAGGATAGGGAATAGTCATATTCCATTCTCCACACTCCTTCCAGAGATTGCCCATATTACGCCCTCTCTCCAAGGAAGCAGTGTGAGCCCATCATCTGCCGAGGTCCAGAACTTGCTTCCCCACCCCCCACCCCCCCCCTCCAACCCCCCCAACCCCGCTCTGTGAAGCACGGTGCTTTCCCCCTGGGACCCTAAGAACTTATTCCCACGCTCTTAAGACTTTTACTGAGAAGCTGCCTCAAGGCTCAAACATTACAGAGCATTGTCGAAGCAATCCCTTGATTGCAGTGTGAAGAAAAATTGACAAGTCACAAGAAGAGGCCCAGATTTATGTATTCTCAGGAGAGGTGCAGAACAAAATGGTGTCCCACTGATGACAAACCTCTTTTGCAAGTGGCCAACTGCCTCTGGTATTCCAGGACACCGCTCCTAAACACACACACACACACACATTTGACTCTCCCTTAATGTCTTTTCTTTGTACAGTGAAAAAACAGTCCCTCAGTCCTCCTGCTGGTATACAGCTAGCAGTTAGAATACAGGAGGAGGAAAAGGAGAAAAAGAAGAATCTTGTGCATTTCTATCAAGATGCAAACACACACATACGCTTTTTTTTAAAGCCTGGAATTGAAGTTTTTTGCAGGGAAAAGCAGGCTTCTCAGAGCCCAGTCCTATGCTTGTGTTACTAAAAAACCAATGGATTTGGCTCAGTTCTGTTAACCATCAGCAATTATCTTCCTGTCAAAGCTAAAGGTAACAAATTTCCCCATATCCAGCAAGGCTATATCACCAACCGGACACCAACATCATCTGACGGTGAGTAAATCACCACAGCAGCCATGGGCCCTGACAGACAAATGCTCTGTCTCAGAAAATCCAGGCCTATCACTCAGAAAGGGGAAAAAGGTTCTCTCAGCTGGTCTCGCAGAGAAGAGATTAAATGTTGCAGATTCGGTAAGTACAGTAGAAAGCAAATCCTAAATATGAGAGTTATTAATGGACTTTGCACTTGTCTTTTTAATCTGTTGCCAACATATGCTCATCTATTTTACCTTGCTCTGCCTTGTTTCCTGATGGACATAACACACAGGAACGGTGCATTATCCCAGCCTTAATCAGAGCCAACAGCACAAGAACAATGTCCTGCTACCTATCAAATGAGGACTCCTTTAGCAATAGCTGTTCTTTTATAATGAAGACTGTGTAATAAAAGATACCACTAATATGTCCTGTCCTTATACTTAACAATAACATTCATTTCATGATATGCTACATAATGGGGATATCACTTCTTAACCTGCTCGGGAACAAAGTACTGCATTATCACAGGGCAATTGGAACTTGGCTGGAATTCCCTGATAATCTATGGGTAGAAGCAGCATCTTCCCCACCCCCCAAAGGACACAGAGTGCTGGTGTCAAGCTCTAAAAGCCAGTCTACAATTTGAGAAAAGCCACCTTTAACCTTCACCAACCATTAAATGTTGGGCTGGAACGTTTAACATTATGCAAACACCACTAGGGGAATTTCCACTACATTGTACTGTAGGTGTGTGAGAGTCTGCAAAAGAGCTTGTTTTATTCATTAATTTATTTCATTCAGGGCCCTGCTACAAACCTAGAGCTGAATTAGGAATAATGGTGGTCCCAAAAGATATCACTGCCCTCAGTGAAAATACCATCTACCTGGGAGGATAAAATTTATCCACAGAATCCAATTACCAGGCAAGATCACTGCAACTAACAGCTCATAATAGACAGACAAGAAAAGGAGAGCTCTTTGAACTAGCACAAGTTGCTGTGCAGAGTCAAAAGTGACATTACTGGCTTAGCAGTTGTATACCATGAACTGTATGTGGTTTTTTTAAAACAGCTATTTATTAACTATTAATAAAACAGTTTTATTAAAATAGCTCAATAGCTTTTTTAAAAAAAACACATACAATTCATGCAAAAGTACAAGATATGCAAAAGTAATTTCGCATATTTTGCCACTTAATTCTCATAAATTATGAAGAAAATCATTTTACCCCCATTTTAAAGATGAGAACTAAAAACCAGAGAACTTAAGAATGTGCTCAAGCCAACCCAGCTAAAAAGGAAAGGATTCAAGACTCAAAAGCAAGCCTGCCAGCAGCCCAGGCCACATTACTTTCTGCTGCAACACAGGACTCAGTAACAGAGTAATGGCGAACAATGGCCTCCACTTGCCCTGACCACCACGGCACCATCTGGTATCACTGTGAGACGGATGGAGATGAGATGCATGGAGCCCGGAGAAAGGTTTCCAAACTGGATGGGGAAGAGACAAGCTCAGAAGCCTACACGGTTCTCAGCCCTGTGATCTGAGCTCCCAAGCACCATATCCTAATCACTTGGGCCAACAAACCTCCAAAACCAATAGTAACTCAAAAACAAACAAACAAACAAAAAAACATCAAAACAAACAAACAAAAAACCTAGGTAACCTGAGATTTTAAATCTACACATAATTTTTATTAAATGCTAAAGTATTAATTTGAGCCATATGAAACTGCCATTTTTGTAGATTAAAACTGCTCAAATATTGGCAATTCCATATGGTTCAAACCAGTACAATACCAGGATTAAGGATAGGAGAAGGAAGGGCAAATCATCTACCTTCAGGCAGAGGATTTTTATCCCTAAGTTCCAATAGCAGTGAGGTGAGAAAAAGCACTGGACTGGTGGTGGGGAGATTCTAGAAAACTGTGTTCCAGGCCATGTGATTCTAGCAAATTGCCTCCCTTCTTTGGGCCCCAGTTTTCTCCTATGTGGCAAGGCATTGGACCAGAAGACTTGAAAAATTCCTTCCAGTTCTGAAATGTTAAAATGTTACCATGTTAGTGCTCTATGGAGGACATCAGATCTCCTGCGAGTGGACAGCTGGCTAAGGAGAATGACAGAAAACATGAGTGAGTTGCAAGGCTGCAGCGGGTAGGAGGTAACTACCAGAAAAGATTAAAGGAATCCAGAAGAGGGAAACTAAGGTTCAAAGACAAAGTTACTAATGTTATAAATTGGGAAAGGACCAGACCTGGAAGCTCAAATATTTAATGTTTCCACCTACCTATTTGTTGAGTATTCACAGCTCAACAAGGAACCAGGATGGACACCCTGGACTGTATTTTTCTTATCACACTCATCTAACAGGTTCTGAGACCTTTAACACACCCACAAATCAAATGCCAGCAGCCAAATGAATCTGGCATTATCCTTTCCAGGATTTATGGCTGATGAACCAATTCCTTGTCTGTCCTAAATCTGCCATTTTTGAGAGAAGCATCCCAGAGCCTCAGGTGCAGCCACTTACTCCACAGCCATCCACACAGGGACACAAAGACACTTGGTGACAGGATAAATCTCAGGAAGAAGTTCGCCAACTATGAGAGCACTCTGGATCAGAACAGCAAATAATTCACATGGGCATGGGGAAGAACTGGCAACCTTAAATCTACGAATGAATTGAGGAGAGCTGGACTCAGTAGGACTGGGGCAGCCCATCAGCCAGCTGTTCACCTATTCCCACCATGCCAGAAACATTTACCAGACCAAGGGCAAGGAAGAAAGCATTCCAGTAATGGCCTACCATGGAGTCCCTTCTCTGGCTGGCCTCACTGCTTTGCCACACTCAGCAAAGATTATTCTCTGACATCTCCATGGAAGCTCTACCCAGTGTATCTGAGAAGTTCTCTGTTCCAGCAGGCAGAGAAATAGACATTAAAGGGGCCGAACAGAGAAAGGACTTAGCTGAGAATCAGGAATCTTAGTTCTAGTTCAAACTCTCCAATGATGCCTTCCCAGATGACCTTGTGAAGTCACATCCCTTCTCTGAACTTATTTTCCTTGATCTAAAATGGTGACATAAACTAGTTCAGAATTTACAAACTGGGACACAGAAGTCAGATATGACCCATAGGCATGTTTTGTTTGTTTAGATGTCTACACTGAATAATCAAGAAATTGCCATTAAAATCCATATTTCTGGCTTCTCTTAGAAAATATAGAACTGATCTTCAGCTTCTAGTAATGGAAGAGTAGCCTATATTGAGTAATCCTCCTATAGGTTATAAAAATGATTTTTGGACAAATTTTTTAAAACTACTATATGAAGGCAATGGAAAGTAGGGGGAAACTGGATGGAAGTCCACCCTTAACATAAATGTATTTAGTGAGATTAGGTTTTTACTTGCGAGCACTCACCAATTTGCATGACAGGGTGGCAAAAACACAGGTGGGAAATCACAGTATTATTGACTATGGATGGATTTTACCACTGACAGAGAACCTAGAAACTAAGGACAGAGATCCCAGAAATGAGGGCACAACAAAGGGTGAGGATCCAGAATCTGCCTAAAAACTTCAAATCCTTAGGTGACCCGAAATTGCACGTTTTCTGGGGAAATTACAAGGAACTGAGTGAAAAGTAACAATAGAAGTCTGAAAGAACTGAACAGAGAGTTCAGCTTCTGCTTATCACAGGGGAGATACAATTTGTAGTTTGAGTCCGGCCACATTAGAAGAAAAATAAAACAAAAGACAGAAAACTACAATGTATCTGTCTATATAACATATCATCCACTATTGTCCAGGATACAATTATAAATTACTAGACAAGCTAAAGAATAGCAAAAGGTAATGGATTGTCAGGATGTTTAAAACCTGTCAATAGACACTAACCCTGAGATGGCCAGATTTTGGAATTAATACACAAGTATTTTAAAGCAGTTATAATAAACATGTCTAATGTCTTAAGGGAAAAGATAGCTGTAATGAATGAATAGATGGCTAGAAGGGGAATCTCATCAGAGAAATGGAATAAAAAAGAACAAGGTGGAAACTCAAAAACTAAAATGTGCAATATTAAAAATGAAAAATGTACTAGATGATCTCAATAGGATAATGGAGATGGCAAAAAAGAGTCAGTGACCTTGAAAATACATCAAAGGAGATTGTGCAACCAGAAAGAAAGAGGAAAAAAGATTTAAGAAATAAAAAAAAGAGACTCAGTGAGACAATTTAAAATGGTCTAACAAATATGTAATTAGAGTCCCAGAAAGAGAAACAAAATAGGATGGGGCAGATAAAAACACATGGAAGTTGATGGTGAAAAAAAAAAACCTCTAAATTTGGTTTTAAAGAAAACACTCAAACTTACAGACACAAGAAACTTAGAGAAATCCATGAAGTATAAATTCAAGGAAAAATTTCACCTAGGAAAAAACAGTCAAACTTCTGTAAATAAAAGTTAAAGATAAAATACTGAAAGCAACAGAAAAAAATGACAAATTATATATACACATACAGAGGACAAATGGTAAAAGAGGCACATGACTTCCTATGAGAAACAATGGAGGCCAGAGACAATGGAATAGCCCCTGAACTGAACAACGGAACTCAATCCAGAATTCTAAATCCAATGAAAATATTCTTTTAAAATGAAGGCAATATAAAGACAACTTCAGATGAACAGAAAGAGAATTTGCTTCCAGAGACCCGCATAAGAAATGTTCAAAGAAACTCTTCAGGCTATATGAAAACATTACCAGATGAAATTTCTTTTCTACAAAAAGGAATGAAGAACAGGGGAAATGGATAATATGCAGTCAAATGTAGACTACATTTGTTCTCTTTAAATTCCTTTAAAAGATAAATAGGTATTTAAAGCAAAATTGTAACACTGTAGTGTAGGGATTGCAATGTATGTATACGAAAGGCATTAGGGCACAGAACTACACCTGGCATGTATTAAGACCTCAATAAATACTGTTGAATAAAGGTTACTTAATTGAGGTTGCCACCCTTGAACTAGATAACCAGCCTAAGGCTCCTGTCAGCCCTACGCTTCCAGGATTCTGAGTAGCTATAGCCAATCTCTAATTATTGGAACTAATGATCTGTACAGATAATCTCCAAGAGCACAGCACCCAGGAATGTCTTTGGTTTGGATTAATATATTGCAGTCTCCCCATATTTCCCTGCAGTCTCAGGTACAGTAGCCAATATAACACAGGAGGTCAATTAACATTTTTGGTTTTATGAAAGAAAGGAAGTCCATGATAACCCCACCTGTTTGGTATGTATTTCTCTCTAACGGCACATAGGTAAAGTAAAGTAGAAGAGTTAAGAGCATGAGTTTTGATTTTAGACAGAGCTAATTCTATCTGCCTTGTAACTTTTAGATGTGTGGCCTAGGGAAAGTCAGCTAAGCTCTCATTGCTTCTGTTTCCTTATCTGTAAAATGGGGAAAATAATACTTCCATCATAGGGTTCTCAGGATGATTAAATGAGATGAGGTCTATCAACTTCCTGGCATCTAAATGAGTGATAACAGAACATTATTAGTAGGATGATTTTGTGATTAAAAAAGAGCTTTAAAAGTATAAACCTTGTAGAAGTATAAGTATAAAGCAGGTTAACGAGAGTGGACTTTGGCTGCCTCTATTGAAACATTCCTTTTTTGAACACACCAATGAATGCTTCTGCTAAGTCATCCAATTCAGAGTCCTTTAACCTCATCCCATAGTTAAGGAATGACATACCCCCTTGAGCACCTGCTCCCGTCCTGTCAGCAGGCCCAGATGTCCTGACCACACAGTGATCCATTTGTTCAGACAGATTTCTCCAAATGGGTGAATCAACTCAAAAGCTGACTAAGCACATGATATGTAGCATCACACAGTTCATATCACACACTACCCAAGGCTCACAGATGACAAGACTTCATACAAGAGGCTACTGAGAAAACGCAATCAGAACACAGTTACAGAGGGAGGAAGGCCCTCTGTGAGCCCTCAAGTGCTTGTCATGAAATGTGTTGCAACCAATCTCCCCAAATACCCAGCTTCAGGAACAAAAGCCCTGAAACTGGAGACCCAGGGTGCAGCCAGCAGCATCCCTCATCACTCAGCATGTCAACCAGCAAGCAGCTGACCAAGGCCAAGTCCTCCAAATCATCACCACAAAGCTAACGGGACTTACCTGGCTTGCTACATACTAAATGCAAACCAAGCCTGGTGTTCATAATCTGAACTTCAGAAGCGTGTTAGTTCTCTGGTTAATTACTAGTCTGGTGGTTCTTCTCTACCTGCCCTTAACTTTCCACATGTGGTTAACTAAGGAGCACATCATTACCAACTCTATAAGGATTAGAGGTCAAGTGTAAGCTTGATTATAAGCCATAACTATGAGTAATTTGTAATGTTATTGGTTATTACAAAAATATATGATAATAATTTCCTCTTTAATGAAAGGAAACATGTTTATAGTGGTCCCAAGCTCCTTGTTCAGGCTTTGGGAAAGAGATGAAAGCATGATAAACAGCCTAGCCTTAGTATGGGCATCTGGGATGAAATGGTACAAATGAATACTCACTACTTAGCAGGGTCATAAAAATGCAAACACATTACCATATTTGTATGATAAATACTGAGTGAGTACATTGGGCTCCTTTCTTGAAGGGGTTGCATGTCGCTGAGAAGGTTGGGTGTCAAAGTGCATGGAGTCAAAGGAAAAAGACATCATAAAGGCCCCTTCCCAATCACAGCACTGCAAGTCAGAAATGAAGACTTGCCCAAGTAAAACCTAAATACTGTGATTAAAAACACTCACAAAATGCATAATACATAAAATAATAATAGACTGTAGAAGTACAACACTACATTTTAAACACTACATTCCCAACCACATACATATGACATGGATAAAGTAGAACGTGAATGTGAACAAGAAGCCAGTGCAGTTGGTGATATTCTGAATTTATAATAAAAACTGGATGTAGTCACTGAACAAGATGAATTCTGTTCCTCAAGAAATGGAAGGAAGGCCCGATAGCTGAGAGCAGGCTGTTGTCCATATGGCATAATTGTTATAAGTCCCCAATGTTTGCAAGCGGTTGGTGGCCCATAAGCGGCACTGTGGCTACCCTTGGGGCTTCTTGGAGCCACTGAGATCAGAGGATACCCTAACATTCCAGGTGGCTGATGCTCAGAAACTGATGATCCCAAATTCCAATCAATTTAGGAAATCCAAGGCCAGTCACATCACAGACCTGACCCAGTGGCTGCGACATGACAAGGGGGTTAGGATGGCCCCATGCCAGCAAGACGTTGGCATCCTTCCTACACCCAGTGGGCAGGTGAGAAAACTCCTGGAGGAACAAACCACGGTGCCAACACCAACAGCTAAGAAGCCTCGGGAAAGCAAAGTGGCGATAAAAGCTTTATGGCCACCCTTCCTTACGCTGAGTGTTCTCTTTCTAAATTAAAAGTCGTTTTCCATTTTTAACAGCACCAACAATAACACTTTATAGAGCACTCTCTTTTCACAGAGCACTTTACAGTCATGAGTTATTTAATCCTCAGAGGTGTCTCAGGAGGCCAAAGGGCAATGAACCTGCCCACTCCCCTTTTCTTGTTCAGAAGAGCAGGAGCTTGCCCACACGGTATATGGGCTGAAGATAGTAGCACTCATAATGTGGGGGTGAGGCTCTTAATCCAAACCATAGTTTGCATTTGCTGAGCTCATTGATATTTGCAGAGTAATTATTTTTTATGCACAGTCAAATCATTTTCACCACTAGAACCACTCCTGCCTTTGTTCCCCCATAGCAGACACCAGTGCCAGTTGTTCAAAGTGGTAAAGATTTTATTACAACTTTCGAGTTAACAATCCCTCCCGAATGTGTTTGTTGCCTGGAGAGGCAGCAGACATGACCAGTCAATTCAGATATAACAAATCTACCCGGTGAAATATTTATGCAACCATAAATCCGGGTTTGACAGAGATACTTCTAGGAGAATAAAACTCCTCACAATTCCAAAAGCCCACACCCCACCCCATGCATGTCCCTCACTCTTCCCTGTGATTATTTCATTTACTTAACATGTATGGAGCACCTGCTATGTTCAAGACACTGCTGGGTGCTAAAAGGGACAAGATGTTAACTACACGTGGCTCTGTACTTAAGGATCCATGGGCAAGGGATAGAGATGAGCTGTACATGAGCTGCACAGGTACAAGAAAAAAAGTGCCAAGTACCAAGGTGGAATGAAGATGGGATGCTGTGACCAGAACACAGCATAAAAGCTGACATGCAGCCAGTGGAGAACCAGAATGGCTTCACAAAAGAGGTGGTCTTTGAGCTGGGCCTTGGAAAATTATCAGAACTTTGATGTGAAGGATAAAAGGCATTTCCCGTGTATCCAGAACAATGTAAGGACGGCTTATAGATGAGACTGGGGGGAGGTGTGCGAGGGGGAGCTTTCACTTCCATGTGCCTGGGGTGTTGTGTGAGGAGAACAGAGGTCCTTTCCCACCACCCTAAAGCCTCCCTCTATCTGGAGAGCTCTTTCTTCCTTCCTCACAGGTCAGGTCACTATCACAAATTGCCTTCCTTGTTTACATTCCACCCCATTGCTCCACCCCCACATTAGAAAGTAAATGCGGTCTTCTTCAGCTGTGTCTCCAGAACACTGGCACTAAGTGCGGCCCTCAATAAACATTTGTCTAATTAATTAATTAGTTAATTAATTACTGTGTCATGGAATCCTGGAGATGTGCCCTATACCCACTTTTAGTTCTGGAAGATACATGATTTTCTTTATTCAAACGCTTGCTGTCTGTCTGCCTGATCTGGGGGGCCTTACAGCATCTTCTGCTTTAGGCACCTGTGCTGATACACATGCCACAGCGTCACACCACAGACCAAATGCTCTGAGTCCCCAGTGTTGGCCCTACTCCCAGTGGAGGCCACCAGGCTGGGCAGCCTGGGTAGCAGAAGCCCAAGGGCCAAACGTTCACTTAGTCCAATGCAGCTCAAAGTCAAGACCAGGCCTACAGAATGGCCTCGGAGAATAATTACTGCAAACTCACAGCCAAAGGTGCTGGAGTAAAGAGAAGGTGCTAGAGTTTAACACAAATAGGGACTTAAAAAAAATAAAAACACAGCAATAAAGTCCACTGTGTGTGGATCCCAAAACTCCATGTTGTTCCCTGAATCCCAGAGCGGGAAGTTACCTTTTCCTAGCAGTCAAACTCAATGCATTCAGTCCAGCCCCTTTGTTTTTATGGCAGTGGCCAGCCGTATACACATACCTGGTGTCCACACCTGTCCGGGGCCTCTAGTAACTGAAAGGAATTGCTTCCACAAAATGTGCTTTTAGGATCACAAGGATAACTGAGACAGAATGTTAAGCTGGCATGATTTTGGGGGGATCCATCTAAAAAGCCTAATCATGGCTAATTCAGGCTTTGCGGCCGCCCAGGGATTTCATGCAGAGCACTGGTTTCACGAAGGTAATTGGTGCTACTGAAACAAGCCAGTGCTCTGCAGTTCTCTGCTTCCCTCCTCGCCGCTGGGCAGGGAGAGGATCAATATTTGTTAGGATTGCTTCTTGTTCCAACAATGTAAGATTTACAATGCTAGCTGGGATTCTCACTTTATCTTCACACAACTCATCAGTGGAACCCAATTACTAACCTCAGACAAACAACATTAACATGAGCCTCTATGCTGCTTTATTGCCCTTCATCCAAGTCTCATTTCAGGGTCTTCAGGCAGTACCACTATAACAGATACTACACTTTAAAGTGTGCTCCAAGGAATAAATTCTCAGTCTTTCATTACTCGTACCTTGATTTACTTCATATCATCTTGCCGCTATAGACAAAGATAACACACTGTAAATTACAGCCATCCTGTCTCGGAGTTTCAGGGGTAGGGGGAAGGCAGGGAGTGATGCTTGGGCTTCACAATTAGCGCTGGACCAGGCGCTATCGCTCCCACTTGGCCCACGATTAGCCGGTGTTTATTAGAGCCATTTGCAAAGTGCTGTTTGAACACATGTCCCTTCCACCACCCCAGGTCCTCCCTTCTGCCAGAGAGCCCGGCAAACACGAAAAACTTCAAAGCTAAATGAAAATATGGTTTCAAGTGTTATCACATCCCCTTGCAAGTTGTCAGCTCACGTACCTTGGTTCAGAAGGTAACGTGGCAAATTTATTTAGCAGAAAATCCCGTACAGTAATCAAGCTCCTGTTACTAAATGGCCCCAAATCTCCCGAATTGGGTGCAATTCTCAGCAGCTCCCTCTCTTCTCCATCCCAAACCCTCGTCTAGATCAGGGCCATCCACCTTTGCCTTGAATTTCAATTCACCAGAGCGCCTGGGCAAGGAGAGATGTAGGAAACAGTCATTGGAAAAAGTCCTTCAAGTTAGCTGTAGCAGTACCCCCTTATTTGTCCTACAATTTCCTCCATCCTCCATCCTATTCCAGTAGCTGATAACTAAGAACATTAGTTTTATGCGACTTGTCAAGCTCAAATGAAAAGAGAGCTAACTTTAATGACACTGCAATTAATCGCCCCAATAGACAGACAGCTAAAAGACAAGATATTGACTTCATTAAGGATAATGTATTATGTCATTAAGTTGGTAGGGTCACC
This sequence comes from Choloepus didactylus, assembly GCF_015220235.1. Classification (NCBI taxonomy): domain Eukaryota; kingdom Metazoa; phylum Chordata; class Mammalia; order Pilosa; family Megalonychidae; genus Choloepus; species Choloepus didactylus. The sequence continues at coordinate 72,425,724 of NC_051321.1, read as the reverse complement.
TTGTGTATCATACATGCCTGCTAATATATTGGCATTTTCCTCAAATAAGATAAATTCAGATATGAGTGATAAAGCTGATTAGAAAATGTTTAATCTAAAGAGGCTACTTTCCTTCTACTCCCGCTCCAGAGCCCCAGGTAGAAGTGAAGTCGTAAGAAACTATTATAGGCCCAAGATTATGCCATATTCCACCACATCCAACTCATTTACAACCGGGTCCTTCCCCGCTTCATTTCTATGGTTAAAAGGGGGTCTTAACGGATGGGAGTTGCAGAGCATTTGGCAACTTGAAGGTTCACATACTTGAGTCGGGGGGGGGGGGGGCATTTAAAGGCAGCGCCTGTTCTATTTTGAACATTCACATGCCCAGACAATTCAAATGAAAAGAGCCACATGCTGGTGGTGACATGGAGCTAGGGGTTGACCCCGGCAGGGCCAGGCCCCCAGAGCTCCTCAGTTGGGAAGAGAAATTGTGATACAACACAGCTCCCAAATGGTTCATTCTTTTTAATTTGATCTCTTCTCTTCAAGACATATCTAAAGGGAGTTGGCTGGCTTAACATAAAATCATTTTTCATTTAGAGTGGAGTATTCACAAATTAAGATACATCTGGCAAAGCTTTTCCCAGCACTTGATTTCCCATAAATAAAATAAGGTTTTTTAAAAATTATTTATCTCTCTTCCACTAATTCAGCAAGTGTGTAATCATAGTTCAAATGTTGTTGGAAGCTGAGGAATTCCCACGGAGAGTATCCTGCCCTTGGTAACCGGTTTCATAACACACTTATTGGGGGATGTCAGGATTTCTTCCCCTACTTAAGCAACTTTGCTTTTACCCTGTAAACAAAGGAATGATTTTAGAACATTTCATTTGATGTAAGCAAAATATTTATTTGCAATTGGGGGAAAAGTCCATAAGCGATACTTCGATAAGAATATACAAACTGAAGATAAGAAGGTTGCATAAGTTACCAAAACGTGCGTCAAGGTGAATAAAAGATATAGATGTGTGGACATCCATGTTACATATAGGTTCGTATGTATAAAATATACATAATTAGACTCATACCCGCAGAAAAGGTCTAGATAGAAGACTGAATTCTGGTACTTCATACCATGAAGGGATCTCAGAGACTTCCACACACATTCCTTTCAGAATTCCCTCAGTTTAAAGATGAGCACATTAGACTCTGGAGATGCAAAACAACCTATCCACATTCACAGATGGAGTGAGGAACAAATTAGAACCCAGGTCTGATGACTCCCAGACCAGGGGACTTTCCTTTCCACTTCTCTATTTCCATCCCTACACATATCAACACCTTTTCCTGTCTCACACCCACAGACAGAACTTTCTGGATTGTGTCTCCCTTATTGGAATGCCAAAACATAGGACTCAATGTGCCAGGTGTCTTACCAACAGAAATGATAAAGACCTGGAGACATCCTCCCAGACGTGACCAGGCAGGTGGCTTAAAACTAACTGCCTTCCCACTCACAATCAGTCTTTTAAATGAAACAATAAAATAAAAATAAAAATAATGGAGGTGGACACAGCAAAGTGCAGAGGCCACAGCAAAACCTCTGCTTTGCTGGCATTCCCCATCAAGCATCCTGAGAGCACCCAGCCCATGTTCTTCCTTCCTGCCATTGCCACTGACATTAAAATAACTTGCTTGATTTTCCCAACTTGGGAGAGGAGGGCAGGACTGCCAGCAGTGACAAGCATCTCGGCAGCTTGAGGACAGACGCCTCCCCAGTGGTCTAAGGAGGACTTCCTGCCGCTCCTTCGCAAACCCCACCACTAATTACCCATACCTGCAGCCCTTCATGCCAAGCCACACCTTTTAACCCGAACCCTCATCTTTTCTATAATTTCCATTAAGGTTGTCAAAAACAGAAGTTTGGGAACCTTTCTTTGTGACCTTGGCATTTCTTTGAAGGCTTCACGTATTGGCATTTTTTTCTCTGACTGCATCTCTTCTCATTTGTCATGATTATTGCTGAATTTTTCAACTGTCATTCCCAAACGTAAATCAATGGTTGTCTACTTCCCCTTTGTCATATCTGCAACGGCAAACAGCCTTTCCCTTCTAAATGAAGCTTCCTCCCTTTCCATCCATTACAAGGGCCTGTCTGCAGAAGTCAATCCTTTGTTAGGTCATTGCATTCATCATGCTTCCAATCAGTACCTGACACACTTGTTCAGCCAGGTCTCCCACCACACAATCATTGTTCATCCGGGGTTTTGTTGAAATGTATTTATGCATGGTGTTTTCACTATCCGTCTAGGGCAGTTTTAAATGTTTCACCCCTGCCCTTCTCTTCCTCGGGACCCTCATTGCTTAGAGGGAGTGGAGTGAGGGGAGGGGACAGAAGTGCAGTGATGGGGGTAGGGACAGGGGTGGGAAGGAAGGAGCAAGTGGCTTTGTTTCTGTGGGAGGAGCTATGAGAGAGGTCCCTTCCCCGTGAGAAACTGAGAGGGAACCAAGAGAGAAGTTGGATCGGGGCTCGTGAGCCTTAATTATAGAACACTATTGAAGCCAGGAGAGCCCCTCTCATTGTGAAAAGTGCCCAAGAGGGACAATTTCCCATGCTCCATGGGATGGGAGTACAACCTCAGGAAGTTTAATAAGACTCCTTTAGGAGCATATCAGCTCCAATGGTCATGCAGGACTCTATTAGAAGAAAGCTGTCATTAAGAGTGAATCTATCTTCTAAGAATTCGCACTTCCTCCAGGTAGTGCTTAGCCAGGGCTTGACACAAGCTAGTGTGAGTTGCCAAGAACCTCCCCAGTGAGCACCAGACTGATGTCAACTCCTTAGTGGACAGGGACTCAGATAGCTCACCAAATAGCCTGGACCCCATACACCCAACAGACTCCTCCTCCCTCCCCCACCGATTAACCCCTTATGCCCCCACTTCTTCTTCAGGGTTCTCTTCACCACCGGAGTCTCTGGCCCCTCAACATACCCTGACTTCTGTTGGGTGGAAAATATTTAAACAGAAGAATCCAGGCTTTCTCTTTGCCTATAAATGCTTTCAACTCAGGATTCAGAGAAGGGCCACTTCCAAAGTTGGCCAGGGACCCACCAGCTGCCCTGCCCCTTCCTGGCCTCTACTCGTTCTCATCCAGGCATCCAGGCACCCAGGCATAGTACGACATGGAATGACAATAAATCCAAGACATGTCTCATTTGTCTCCCTCTTCTGACCAAAGACGAATCCTAGAAAACCAACAGGTTCATACAAAGGAAATAGCTAAGGGGAAAGACTGACACGGGTGCTCTGAGGTGTTTAATGAGTGCAACTACACGTTTATGCCATAATTAATTAATGATAAAGTCATTCAACCTTGTTTTCTTTACCTTAGATCCGCAGACAGTGCTTGTCCCCTCCTCAGGACCCCCCACAAACACACATTTTATAGATACAGACATTAAGACCTGCTATTGTTGAACAGCCTAAGGTTGCAGGTTTAATCGAGAGGAATGGGGCTGGCTTGATTCTCCAATTACTGCTACTGGAAACCCTAGAATTTTCCTGATGTACTTGTTATTCATACTATCGTTAGGGATGCTGTTTACAGTTGTGCATTATGTGACTTGCACAATTGGACATGGTAGCCCTATATAAGCATGAGTAAATAGAAAGGGGATGAGCAGGTCTTTTACAACAACACTATATATTGGCAAAAACTTCTCTAGACAAAGCACATAGAGCAAAATGCAACTACAGGAATCTAAAAAGAAATCTATCTTCAGCAAGAATATGAGGACAATAAGAAATACACTATCATAGCATTCTCCTTTTCTTAGCTAAACACCTTTCCACCCACACAACCTGTGAAGCTGTTTTTCTTTATGGTAAAAGTGGGCTTGGAAGAGTGTATACACCATTTTAGCAGATGCATGACCAAAAAAGAGTTACTGCTTTAACTACTTAATGGCCCCAGAGCATCTTACAGGAGCTTATATTGCACTGCGGACCTTCCGTGACCTCTATTACTGTAGTAGGAAAGCACCTTGGTCTGGATCCACTGCTCTTAACAAAAACTAAGTCTCATTTCTTTTTCAAGCAAAGAGTACAATGCAGCCAGCACTGTATCCAAAATATGTCCTTGCTCTTTAAGTCCTCATCCAAGTATGAGCACAGGTATTCAGTGCAAGTCTTGAGATATTTCCCCATTAGTGATGCATCAGAGCCAATTTCCATGGTTGAACATGGAGTGACAAGTTGAGGGATGAACAGCCTAGTGAATCTCATTGGCAAATCTCTTCCAGCATCCTCCTAGGACATCCCATCGTCTGGCTATCCTTTCAGTCTGATCATTTGCTTGAAGGTATTGAGGCAGGATGGTGACAGCTCAGATAAGGTTCCTGTCCACAATTCCTTAAATTCAGACCCACTGTCAGAAAGGGTAGTGTCTGGCAAGCCATGTGTTGCAAATACTTGTGATTATTTCAAAAAGGGCTAGAAGAGTTATTTTGAAAAGGACTCTATCCCTCCATAATTATGCAGAATTAGGACTGATTCTTGACTAAGGCTTTGATTAAGTAATTTTATAGTTTCTCAAACACCTTCACATACACCGTTTTGGTGGGTTATGTCAAGTAGCTTGGCATTATCCTTATAGGTCTTCAACATTATAAACCACTATACATTCCCAAATATAACTTCTAGTCATGGTCTTCATGCATAAAATTCACAGAAGTACTGTATACAGAATGGCCAAAATAAAGTGATGACAACCCTTGGGAATAAACTAAATGATTTGGTTTTTTAAAAAGTTTTTTTTTTTTAATGTGTGTGTGGGCAGATAATTTATTCAGGCTGATTGCTTAGAATAGCTGTGTTAATCTTAATGAGATTCTCTATGGCCGTCCCTTCTATTATGGCCAACTTGAAAGAGAACCCAAGCAATGTGATTTCAAACTGAGTGGCTTGATCAGTCAGACTACATGGATTAGAATTCAAAGTCATAGATAAGATCTGTGGCAAAGGAGTATCAGTATTTATTAGTCTTCCAGGCTCACAAGCAAGTACAGTCATAGGAAAAGAACAAAAGATGGTATACATGCACCAAAATAGTCAAGCTTGGAGTGAGAACTTGAAGAAACTTGCTATTGATACAAATGGTACTGGCTAGTTATTGAGGTAGTTGTATAGAACTGACTGAGATCTCAAGGATTTTTGGACAACTTCAATAAGGTGAGGTGAAGAAGCCACACAATATAATACAATGCTTTTGGGTTGACCCCAATGGGTGATTGTAGAGTCCTAAATCAAACACTGGACATCCCGAATGTGGCTTCACAGCTGGCAAAGACAATTCCATGGATAGGAGTTGCCTAGAAGGAGAATCAGCTGACTCCAGAATGCTGATCAAAGAGGATGCTAAGAGAGCCAGAGAGCCTTGAAGCTCACCGCTCTGTAAAACAGATTCACTGAGGCCTGAGTGTCCTTTGGTAAACTTCCGGAGAGAGGCGGCCCAGAGGAAAGAAACAATGTGGATTCTAGTTTCATGTTTCCCTTCCATGCAGATCCTTGCTACATAATGACTGTATTGATTCCCAAAAGTATTTTGGCAATTCTATCTCCAACTTGGAGATGAGGATATCATTACCTAAGATAACGGTCTAGAAATCTGGGTTTCCATGGAGCTGGAGACATTCCTAGAGCACTGGAAATTCTGAAGGCCCTTAATATGAAATGTCACTCGATGATAATTTAGCCACCTAAACAGTTATTTGTAAGTTTAGGCAAGGTCAAATTTGGCAGGGACCTTCTTGCCTTTTTCCTTCCCCAAGAGCACCTGAGTTGATAGACCTCTGACATTGGAAGTGGGCTCTGCTGTCCCTATTTACAAAGCTCATGACATCACTTGAAAGTCTCATCTACCTGGGCACATTCAGCTGATTCCACCCTAGAAAGGTACTTAAGTTCTTCAATTCATTTTCAACAAAGTTTGGGTTCTCAAGCAAATTGATGCAGTGGTTGAACTAAATGAAATGGCATCTTCCCCTTTACTGCTACCTAGAAAATACCTTGGGAATTCAATGTATAAAATCCTGGAATCTGTTCTAGTGGTGGCAATACTTGGTAGTATGATTGTTTGTCTTCAGGAGAATGTTCTTACAACTCTACCAACAGTGCATTCCCAACCAGACCATCTTTAAGGACAGCTATAGATGGAATTCTTATTAGGCTCCTGAGTTGGATTTAATTACTTCAAACATCAACTTTAGGATTCTATTTTTCTGTGGTTGAAGGCTACTTCCTTTCTAAGAAATGACAATTTATATTCACAACACAGACTTCAACATCAACTAAATGAGCACTGTATTTTGAATGAATATATAGCAGGTGCAAAGGCTAGGAGTGGAGATGAAGGCAGGCTCAGCAACTTTGACAAATACCTTACTGAAAGCATACCCCGAAATGGGTCTTGGCCAATTATTAATAAACTACAGTCCAAATTACCTTCAATCTAACAGTCATGATCATTGAAACCAACAACATCATGACTATCATCTTTACCATCATCTAATACCCCCTCTTTAAAGCACTTTGCTGGATAGGACCATTTGATCACAGAGTAAATATAATTTGGCTAATCCTCACAGATTTCTGTACAAAATGGCTATACTAGTTCCTCTCCCACCATCAGTGCACAAGGGTTACAGGGTTTCCTTGCATCTCCAAATAAGGCACAAAGGAATTCCCAAAGGTGTTATATCTAAGAAAAGATCTAAGCCTGTTCTTACTCCATTCTCATTTTTGTTGATAACATTTAAATTTCTAAACAATGACTGAGGGCTCTGGTGAGAGATGTTTATAAAACATCTTGGTCTTAGGCAAAACAGGTACAAGAACTACTGTTAGATATATTTAGGCTTCATGAACCATGGAAAGCAGAACATGAATCTTCTAGGGGCTCCCCATGATATTTTCTCCAACATAAAACCACATGATTCACAGAAAGCAGAATGACTTGACAAAGTCTTCAATGCACTTCACAGTATGAATAAACAGTGACAAGATTTGCTCAGGTCTCAGGGCAGAGACTGTATTCACTTATTTTCCAATAGTAGCTAAAAATGATGCTGCATAGAACTTGTTGTTGCTGAGCTTTAATTTTAAACAGGCTCCCAACCCTGCCACCACAAGAAGTTTGGGAAGGTAGGCCTCAAAGAAGTGAGCTCTGCAGAAACCTCCCAAAACAATAAAAGGTTAGTATTTATTTGGGGGGCACAAAACAAATTGGGATAAACCCTGGTCACTGTAATCCTCAGCTTCAGGATCCCAAAAGTAGTAAAACAGGAACTTGGATGCAACCAAGAACTCTATAAGACTAGCCTACAGTGGTCAATGGTACATAGGAGACTTCACTCCTCATGTGGAAATTGGAGATAGTAAGGCTTAATTTATCTTATGCCTGACTTTGAGGTCTCAAGAAGAAAGGATGAACCACCCCTTATTTCTTTGGGCAGCGGAAGCCAGTAAACTGATGATCCGCTTTCAGATGGCAAAGCTATAGGAAGGTCAGTGGAGAAAAAAAGGAGTGCCCTCTACTTGCTATAGGCCATATCCCAGTCAAATAGAAAACAATATCTAACAAAGACCCTCCACTATGCAAATTACTAGCTGTGTAACCTTGGGAGAAATTGCTTAGCTTCTAGAAGACTCAGCTTCCTTACTTGCAAGCATAAAGATAAAGGCTAATCCACAATGATGATGTTGGCAGGAATTAATGAGACTACAGGTGGTGAAGGACAGTACACAGCAGACAGGCTGCACAGGTATTGCTACTATTGCACACATGTGCACCTCATATGAATGTGGAACACAGAGTTGCACATGATTTACACAGATTCCACCCACTTATGCACTAACTCACAATTGTTCACTCTCACACACTCAAACACCATGCATCAAAGGCTCATACGTGTATTCAGGCATATGTGTGCACATGTGCACATGCGTGCACGCACACACACACGCCGCACCCATCCACGCTTCTCAATGTCTTAGCTGCCAGTTTCTTCCCGGACTCACCCACCTAGTGCTGTGTTCTGGGGCACTGTCCACCACCCGGCCTCGAGGTCCCTCCCGACGGTGGTGATGGCAGAACTGAGAACAGGGCCCCAGACTGTTTCCAAAGCCAATCCCTACTTGGCATCACAGAGAAGGTGAAAACTACAAGGCTTCTTAGAAATCATCCAACCTGGTGGTTGCCAAGCCTAATTTTTTTTAGGGGTGGAATCCTTCTTTTGAAGAAAATCTCACCCAGTTACCCCAATATACAAAGCAGCACGGGCAGCATTTACAGCCCCCCTACCCCACCCCATCAACTCCACAAGGTAACCATGAGCCTCTGCACAGAACCCTCGAGGGGGTCCTGGGACACCCCCTTCATTTAGTTTATGGAGAAAGGGGGGACCAAGGTGACAAAGGGACTCATCCAGCACCACATGAGTAGTACGTGGCAGGACAGGACCTAAAACCTAGATATACCACCTCGAAAGCCACCACTCTTTCCCGAGTTGCCAAAATATAGCCATCTAAATATCAGCATTTATATTAAGTATTAAATCCATTTTACTAAACAGTAACTACCCTCACTGTATATGAAGCACCCAGCTTTAGATGTCAACTAATTTGACTTACTCTCCCTTTCATTGCCCTTATATCTTGCTTAATAAGACATTTTATTCAGATACTGCTGAGGTAATAAAGGAAGAAGTGTGGTTGCCAAATGTACTGCCATTTTTATTTTTAGCTTCACTGGAGTAAGGGGTTATTTTCTTGTGAAAAGGATGAAATGCAGCTGCTGGCCTTTTAAATTGTATCACGCAATCCTGCTTTTGCCCAAGCAATAGATTTCCAGATAACTGCAGCAATCTTCTCAAAGTGTAAAAAAAACAAAACCAAAAAAATAGCCACTGCCACCCTCCCCAGACCCTTCCCAGCCCCAATTGTAAAGCATCAGCGAGAAGGGTGATTTCAAATGCCCCGTGAATCTGCTGACACCCCTGCCTCTCAGGAACTAGAAGGCTACACTGCAGGCTCTGCAACAAACAATGCAAAGCTCTGGCACTCCCGACTGCAGATCTGTAGGTGTGTGTGTGTGTGTGTGTGTGTATGTGTGTGTAGTGCTGATGATATTAAATCAACATTTATTGACTGGCCATTATATACAGGGGCTGTACCAAGCACTTCATATGAATTATCTCATTTATTTCTTACAATAATCCTTTGAGGCAGGGACTGTAGTTGCCATTTCATACATGAGGGAACTGAGGCACAGAGATGTTAACTTACGCAAGGTCAACGATTAGTACATGGTGGAGCCAGGATTCAAACCCAGGCCTGCTGGGCTCTGGAGTTTGACTTTCTTTTTTTTCCCCTTGCAATTTTATTGAGATATAGTCACATACCATACAGTGATCCAAAGTGTACAATCAATTGTTCATTGTACTGTCATACAGTTGTGCACTTACCACATTCAATTTTCGAACATTTTCATTACTCCAAAAAAAAATTAAAATAAGAATAAAAAGTAAAAAAGAACACCAAAACCCATCTCTCCGATCCCCTCCCCCTCATTATTCATTTACTTATTTGTTCCCATTTTTCTACTCATCTGTCCGTACACTGGATAAATGGAGTGTGAGCCACTGGTTTTCTACAATCACACGGTTACACCAAATAAGCTATATACGTATACATTCGTCTTCAAGAAACAAGGCTACTGGGTTGCAGTTCAACAGATTCAGGTATTTCCTTCTAGCTATTCCAACACCCTAAAAACTAAGAAGGTATATCTATATAGCACATAAGAATAACCTCCAGAATGACCTCTTCACTCCATTTGAAATCTCTCAGCGCCTGAAACTTTACTTTGTTTCATTTCTCTTCCCCCTTTTGGTCAGAAAGACTTTCTCAGTCACACAATGCCAGGTCCACACTCATCCCGGGAGTCAAGTCCCACACTGCCAGGGAGATTTACACTGCTGGGAGCCATGTCCCACATAGTGGGGGAGGACAGTGAGTTCACCTGTCAAATTGAGGCACCTTGACTTGTAACCACTACACTAGACCTGCCTTGTATACAGCAGAGCTATGGGTGTCAGCATATCCAAGTCCAAATCTGCTCCAGCACTACTTAAGAGCTGTGTGCCTTTGGGCAAATAGCTTAACCTTTCTGAGCTTCACCAGAAAGCACCATCTGGTTGCAGTCTCGCTGTGGGGAATGTGTCAAGTCAGGAGGCTCCTTCTTCATATGTACATCATGGGCTCTGGGCTACACCAAATCAAGGAAAGAAACGGGGCTGGTGCAAGAAAGAGTAGGTGTGCCATGAGAATTGCAGAGAGTAGGCTTAGGAAGGGTGGAGTGGAAGGGCAGAGAGTTTTGATAGAAGGTCCCTCTAACTATGGATACCCAGAGCAAACCCAATGGAACCAGCAGCTGAGGGGAAAAACCAGCATATTCTTACAGGCTGGAGACTTACACAGTTTTACACCTGTGATCTGTGTAGTCCCAGGAGTCAGGACAAGCACCGCTGGAGGGAAGTCTCAGGGAACTCATCTGGCTCATGATAAGAACAAACACCCTACTTGCCTCAGGTGCCTGAAGCTGTCTCCAGATATAGCGAGTCCACTCTCACTGGAGATGCCCGAGCTGGACACTGGGAAAGGTGGCTGAGTCCCACTCATTCTGACCGTGAAATTCTCTGATCCAAGGGCGGAAATCCCAGTCCTGTCCCTGAGGGTCCAGGTTGACACTGGCAGTGGAGCTGCTCAGTTTTTAGATGTGCTGCAGCCAGGGTGCAGCATGGAACATGGGGGAGCGTCAGAGATGCAACAAAGCAGCCTGGGTCCATAAAACGCAGACAGACACTGAGGGCTGTCTGTTTTACCATACCCAATTCTGCAAGAGTCCCCCTCTTGGTATCATAAGGACAGGAAAAAGCCAGAGACTTCCAGGAGAAAAACAACAAAATCTCCTGTTCTTGGCAGGAAAGCAGGCCACTGAGTAGAAAGCCAATTTGCTTGTTTACAGCAAAGTTACAGACCCAGGAAAACAGGCTAAAAACAACATGAACAGGGGGTGAAATAAGGTGTCACCACTGTGGTCCCAGAGATAATGCCAAAAGAACTGCACAGGGTGGGTCAATCCCAAATGTCATCACTCCGATAAACACCCAGGTGGAGACCCCGCTCATTCACCCATTTAATGAAAAATTTCATACTGCACTGTGAGAAACCAAGATAAAAATGCAGACAGGGCACCAGCTCACACAGGCCAGGAGCAAAGGGCCCCATCTTCTGGAAACTGGTTTATTCCAACCTAGAACTGAAGGCTACATATAAGTAGATAGTTGCCTTCAGAGCACAAAACTAAAACTTTCAGACAAAACAGCTTGAAAGCTGTTTTCTATCTTGACCAAGAAATCCCTTCCTTCAATTCTCTGTCTTTAATCTGCCTCCCCACTTTTAACATTGGCGGCAGAAAGGAGAAGGCACCTCTGTGGGCTGGCTTCTTGCCAGGCAGTCTAACCTGTTTTCCCTGTTATTAACGGACAATTCTAATAAAATACCTCTCTGAATGCATTAGACACAAAAGAATAATAGAGATAAAAGAGAAATCAACCTGGCTTGGCCTCTGGTACCAGACTACCTGAGTATGAACTCTAATTCCACCACTTCCTAGCTGTGTGATGTGTGCAAGTTACTTACCCTCTCTGGGCCTCAGTTTCCTTATCTTAAAAAAAAAAAGGCAATATTAGCAGAACCTACCTCATGAGGTTGCTATAGGAGTTAAATGAGTTAATATACATAAGCATTTAGAGCATATTTTTTACGGTTAGCTACGCAAAATATTTTTAATACAGTAAACTATCATATTCCAACCCCTCCCAGACGCTCTTAAGCAACTGGGCCAATTAAATAGTAAAGACGTGATGTGTGTTATGGAGGAAGTACCCAAGGCCTGATATAAAAATGTTCATTACCAGCCAGGCCCTTGCAAGATGACCAAATTTAACCTCACTGCCAGGAGTATATGAAGAAAGAATAATAAATTATTCAAAATCTAATGCTGATAGAGTGCAAAAAAAAAAAAAAATTGTGGAAAAATCATCAGATTATCGCATTTTAATCATGATCCTGTTGTACGGCTAAAGCGTTAAGTACTCGAAGAGCTTTGGCAGAAGATAAACTAGTCCCAGAGTGACTTGATATCAGCGTCGTCTCCGAGAGAACGCAAAGCATAACCCGATGGGAAAGAAAGGTCAGCAGATGAGGCAGCCTTACATCCGAAAAGCCTGAAATATGCCAAGGCGTCCTTAGGTGTGCTTGTAAGAAACACCTACTCAACCAGATAGAGCATGTCGGGCCGGCTCTTAAATCACCATTTTCTGCAAAAGCAGAGAGAAGTCCCCCGGCCCCTCGAATTTAATCCCTTGGCCCTTGAGAAAAGGAAAAACCAAATTGTAGCCGAAAAGAAAACATTCAGGACCCACTTAAAAGCTGCTTCTCCAGCCCCTTGCCTCTCTCTGCCCGCGTTCTCTGGAGCTGCTCCCCGCCCTCCTGCCCCCACCCCCCGTTTAATGTCTCTAACTTTATGCCATGTTCTCTCCCTCTTTCAGCACGGCTGAGCAAAGCTGACAGGCGGATTCCTTTGCTTTTCAGGGTATTAAAGCCACTTTCCCGCTCTGACAGCCTGTTCTACTCTGCCACCTTATAGCTCCGGCTTCACACTCCTCTGGGCAGCCAGTGCTTCCTGACAGACCACTGTCACTTCCCATCATCCTCTCTGTATATCGTGCGCTCTCCCCCTCAGCACGCATCCCGACTTCCCAACCAATGCAATTATTTTTTTTGACAAGCCATCCATCAGTTTTAACTTTAAAAGCACTTTCTGCTGATATCCATTGTTAAATCCTTTGCTTTTTTATGGGGCTTGCATGAGAGAATATGATATCAGACATTCAAACTACCAAACCATGTAAATTTACTTTGTTCTCAGCTATGTTTCCAATTTCACGTCCAATTTTTCGGTACATTATGCGTAGTTGTTGTGCTTAATATGATGTTGTCAAATCCCATTAAAGTTCACTGCATTGCACGGCTTTAAAAACAGGTTACAATTTGCATTCTATAAAGAAAGGAAGGAGTGCAGTCTGAAGTCAAGCTGAATCTTATTAAAATTATCTGTTCAATTGTTACATTTGTAGATGGAGTAATTTTGAGGCATTAGCTGAGACACATATGAAAATGTCAGTGTGCCAACTAACGACAATGAGAGCAAAGGAATATCTCTGTGAAACTCAATGAAGCTCCTTTGCTGGTGACATAAATTTGATGATAATCCGAGGAAACGAATAAAGGAACATCCGTTTGAATAGGAATTACCTTTTTCTATTAAATCACTTTGGTGTGTTTCCCCTTGGCCAACATCTTGGTCCCAGGCCACAGAGAGTCTCTGGAGATTTGTTCCAATGCTGGGGTGCAAAGAAGGAGAATCCCTAAGATGGAAGGTCATTCTTTTAAAAGAGCCTCACATTCGGAGGAGTCTTGAAACACCCTAAAGAGAGGCACTGAAATACTTTTTTTCCTGTTTGGAACAAGCACAAAGAATAGCACTCTTCCATGCACCAGCAGCCTGTAAGCACCTGCACTGATCCATAAGCAAATCCCCGAGCACAGAAAACTAACAGGGAAACACAAATGTCCATTGCAAAGGGGCGATGCCTGGGGTAGTGGGATGGATGGGGGGAATTACAGGAAGGACGGGAGACAAGTTTATGAAACTGGAACCAATTAACTTCAAGTGGTTTGCAGGGGTTTTCTTCTCCCATGGAGATCCCATTCCAGCTGTATCTATGACAGCACTGATTTCTACCTGTCCTGTCGTTAAATCTACTCTCTGATTTTAAAGGTATCCATCACTGGCACTGAGCAGAATTATGCCATTAGGAGCATTATTAACTGAACCATTGACTTCATTGACTATAACAAGTTGAATTTTTGTTTCACACACAAAGACTATTCCCTGTGCAGACATCTATACCCCCTTCAAAGTTATTTTATTAAGGACACCATAATTTTAATTTTTCCAATGCAGTCAGGTATTTAGGTAAGCTACAGTGATGGAGAATAAAATTCAGTGACTAAGGAAGATGTAATGAGGTGCTAAGGAAGTAAAAGTTGGTGCTCAAGCAAATGTAAGGGAGAAAAGGGCAGAGTATGTTTCAGGTTCAGCTCAGGCACTGACTTACTATGTGAACTCAGGAAAGTCAATTAATCTTTAGGTCCCCATTTTCCATCTGTAAATAAGGACATTTGTTCCTTAAGGCTATTGTGAAGATTAAACAAGATAAACCATGTAGACTGTATACCCTAGCCCACTGAAAGATTTGGTAAATACTGGGTGCCACCATCATTATCACCACCATTACCGATAGGTGAAGAATGGAGTACAGAAAATGCAATGGAAGGAATAGGAAAGAAAGACATCTAGAGAGAAAATGATTATTTGGGCTTGATGCTGCACAACGGGTGAACAGGTTGCAATTCTCATGACAAATCTAGGCAATTGGTAGCTACTTGGAAGTTACTGTTGAGGAAGATTCTGAGACATCATCCAATTTTCTGGGGAAAGAGTCCTGTAATCAATGAGTTAATATATAAATTGGAAAAACAGCCATTTACTTTGGGACCCTGCATCAAAGGGTAAATGTAGAGCAAGGTTCCGAATCTGGGCAAAGAGTTCACCATTAAACACACAGATGAAAAGAAGGTGGCAGAAGATAACTCCAAATTGGCCAATAAGAATCAAGCAAGCAGAAAACAGGGCTTCCAACAAGAAGTTCCACCCTCGTCTGTGATGTCAGATACTCAACCAGTGCATTTACGCTCACAGGCCACGAGGTCAGGTCATCTCAACCACTCTTACTTACCAAGGAAGGCAAAACAAAGCTGTCCTGTTCTCAGGCAATGTGGAGAAGGTAAGAGATCATTTAGATGGTAACAGTCTAAAGCTTCATAACAGCAGTAACTCTTCTTTGTGGATGGTGAGAAATTTGCAAGAAAGGTTAGAAATTGTCCTAAAAAGTAGTTGGCTTCGACACGCGCTTCAACTTCGGTTGGTGTGTGTCGAAGAAACCTGACCACGACCTGGGGAGACCAGACCTGGGGAGACCAGCGAAGAGGTTCCATCGAGCCTCGCGAAAGGTTCGCTGAGCGGGCTCGCGTCCGGAGCCACTCCGGGCTGCAGAGCACCCAGCGACGCTTTCGCCTTGAGCAGGTGTGGGACCCCGTCCTTCCTGTCTTCGCAGAGGGGTCCTCGCGTGAAATAAACGGATTTTGAAAACCAAACGACGAAGGAGTGGAAGAGGGGGCCAGGAGCCCGGCCTCCCTCCCCACCGGAGTGAAGCTACACCTGGGAGGTCTCCTCCCATCCCAGCCGTCACCCTGGGGCCCGACTGCCCACCTCCTCCTCCTCCTCCTCCTCCCAACCACCCGTCCTCCTCCTCCTGCTCCAAACACTGCGGCCAGAAGGGCCAGTACGCCAACCTGACAGAGTGCAAGCGGGACGACCTCTCAGAAGAGATCAACTCCTTACGCGAGAAAGTCATGAAGCAGTCCGAGGAGAACAACAACCTGCAGAGCCAGGTGCAGAAGCTCGCAGAGGAGAACACCTCTCTTCGTGAGCAAGTGGAGCCCACCCCTCAGGCTGAGGAGGAAGAGGATGACAACATCGAGCTCCGTGGTGCTGCAGCGGCTGCTGCCCCTCCCCCTCCGTGCGAGGAAGAATGCCCAGAAGACCTCCCGGAGAAGTTTGACGGCAACCCAGACATGCTGGCTCCTTTCATGTCCCAGTGCCAGCTCTTCATGGAAAAGAGCACCCGAGATTTTTCCGTGGATCGCGTCCGCGTCTGCTTCGTGACAAGCATGATGACCGGCCGTGCCGCCCGCTGGGCCTCCTTAAAGCTGGAGCAGTCCAATTACCTGATGCACAACTACCCAGCCTTCATGACGGAGATGAAGCACGTCTTCGAAGACCCTCAGAGGCGAGAGGCTGCCAAACGCAAGATCAGACGCCTGCGCCAAGGCATGGGGTCGGTCATCGATTACTGCAGTGCTTTCCAGATGATTGCCCAGGACCTGGATTGGAACGAGCCTGCGCTGATTGACCAGTTCCACGAGGGCCTCAGCGACCACATCCAGGAGGAGCTCTCACACCTCGAAGTTGCCAAGTCGCTGCCTGCGCTGATCGGCCAGTGCATCCACATCGAGAGAAGGCTGGCCCGGGCGGCTGCAGCGCGCATGCAGCGCTCACCTCCCCGCGCGCTGATGTTGCCGCACACTTCAGGCCACCACCAGGTAGACCCGACTGAGCCTGTGGGAGGGGCCCGCATGCGGCTGACCCAGGAAGAGAAAGAAAGATGCAGAAAGCTGAACCTCTGCCTCTACTGCGGAACAGGAGGTCACTACGCCGACAGCTGTCCTGCCAAAGCCTCAAAGTCTTCGCCGGCGGGAAACTTCCCGGCCCCGCTGTAGAGGGACCTTCAGCGACCGGGCCAGAAATAATAAGGTCCCCACAAGATAATGCTTCAACTCCACACTTGCAAGTGATGCTCCAGATTCATCTTCCGGGCAGACACACCCTGTTCGTCCGAGCCATGATCGATTCTGGTGCTTCTGGCAACTTCATTGATCACGAATACGTTGCTCAAAATGGAATTCCTCTAAGAGTTAAGGATTGGCCAATACTTGTGGAAGCAATTGATGGACGCCCCATAGCATCGGGCCCAGTTGTCCACGAAACACATGACCTGATAGTTGACATGGGAGATCACCGTGAGGTGCTGTCATTTGATGTGACTCAGTCTCCATTCTTTCCCGTGGTCCTCGGGGTTCGCTGGCTGAGCACACATGATCCCAACATTACTTGGAGCACCCGATCTATCGTCTTTGATTCTGAATATTGTCGTTACCACTGCCGGATGTACACGCCTCTTCCACCATCACCGCCACTACAACCCTCAATTTACTACCCTGTAGATGGATACAGAGTTTACCAACCAATGAGGTATTATTATGTCCAGAATGTGTACACTCCAGTAGATGAGCATGTCTACCCAGATCACCGCCTGGCGGACAACAGTATCGAGATGATACCTGGAGCACACAGTATCCCTAGTGGACATGTCTACTCACTGTCTGAACCTGAAATGGCAGCTCTCCGAGATTTTGTGGCAAGAAATGTGAAAGATGGGCTGATTACTCCAACAATCGCACCCAATGGAGCCCAAGTTCTCCAGGTGAAAAGGGGGTGGAAACTGCAAGTTTCTTATGATTGCCGAGCTCCCAACAATTTCACCATCCAGAATCAGTATCCTCGACTCTCTATTCCAAATTTAGACGACCAAGCTCACCTGGCAAGGTACACTGAGTATGTACAAGTACCTGCATACCAAACATACCCAACATACCCACATACGTTCCCGACCTACCCAGTAGGATTCGCCTGGTACCCTGTGGGACAAGATGGAAATGGAAGATCATTATACGTACCTGTTATGATCACTTGGAATCCACACTGGTACCGCCAGCCTCCTGTACCACAGTATCCCCCACCGCCGCCGCCACCTCCGCCGCCACCTCCGCCTTCATCTTACAGCACACTGTAAGTACAAGATCTCTGCCTTCAAAATTTATTCCTGTTCAGCTTCTCAATCACTGACTGTGTGCTAAATTGGACTGCTTTACCTTCAGGCCAACCTGGAGGTACATCCTCTCTGAAATGGCTACAGAAGGTCAGGGCCACTCTGGACTGGCACAAATCTGAAAGCACCAAAAGACCTTCAAAAGACCATTCACCAACAAATTATCTCTGTTTTCCACCTTGACTGCCAATCTAACTAAAACACTTAAATAAGTTTACTTTCCAGTGACTCCTGGAAGCCTGGGGGGTTTTACCTGCTAAACCTCTCTTTGTTACCATCTGAATTTTAGGCTGCCAGATGCCCTGTTTAACGTTTGCAGAGAAGCTGATGCAAACACAGGAAATGCTGTTTTCTTTATGGAGGAGGAGCGGAGGAGGAGGACATGACCTTTCTTGAAGTTTCGGTACTCTCTGTACAATACTGGAGGACCGGCGCCTTATTAAGGAAGTCTGACTTATTGGTGCAGTGTGAAACGGCTTCCGTGATCCTCTTGCTGCACCCTTAGAAACTTCACCATCTTCAAACTCCACTTTCATGGTTCCGTTAGTTCTCAAGGAGCAGCAACTCTTGACTGGTTCTCCCAGGAGCAGGCAAAACCCTGCAACACGAAACACCTCAAGCCTGAGAAGGAAGTGCCCTCTCAGATGGACTCTTGCATGTTAAGAGTGTGCCTTTACATCCCAGTGCAAATCACATGTACCCAAGAACTTGGGCTTTGTCACAACACCTTGCCATCATCATGCCAGTAATGGCTTCCACAACACATTAAACCCGGACCGTTGGTAGCTTCAGGTGTGTTGGATGGTTGTGAAATGTTGTGACCACTTCTCAATTGTGTGCTAAGGCTAAGAGCAGCTAATCAAAAGGACTCCTAAACCCCATACCCTACTCTTAAAGGAGACTCTTGAGTTAATGCTACCAACTTGCCCTGATGGTTCAGAATGTTCACGAGTGTTGTTAATTGACTGGAAAGGCAACCACCCGAAGTTCTTGGAAGTACTCTCCATGTCTCTGCCCCCATGTCATCTGGGCATGCCATCATCAGTTCCTCACTAGACTGTAGCATTGGGTACTTAGAGAGGGAAAATGATTTTAGCACCCAGACCACACTCCTGTATGCCTGGGAGGGATCTCGCTGAAGAAATTAGGGCACTGGACACTGTCTTGAGGATATGGACTTCCTTAGAGGGCTTCAAATCCAGCTGGATGACCTGACCTTTATTCCAGGTGTCGATGGGTAACCACCTCAAAGGAATCAGAGTCCACCTAATGGAAAGGGGTCCCCTCTAGAGGAGGGAGATGTTAAGCTGTCAATGGATAAAAGGCCTCAGAAAGCAACTCAGTGACTCAAAGCAACAGACAACAGAGTTGTCCTCAATCCAGGGACACCTGCTGGTGTCTTTTGGATGCTTTGTGCTAACCTGGGACTGCGTGACTTCTTTTAACCTGGTCCCTTGCTACTACCTTGAGCTCTTTGTCTAACCTCTCTGTTTCTGTTTAGTTCTTTACTACTGCCATTAATGCTGCTGCAGGATTTGTGCCATCCTTCCTGCCCTGGTTGCTGAGACTCCATTTTGCTGCCATGCACAGAGAAGAAAGAGGCAGACTTCGAGGAGCATGTGTTTTACACACACAGGCTCCAATAGCCAAAACACAGGTTGAGCAGTAGAAAATAACGTGGTGTATATTTCAAATTCCCTATCATGAAGTGGAGTCTAACGGTGAAGTTTCTCTTTTCATCAGCCTCATCTTTCACGTATTCATTATCATCCATCCTTACACCTGCATGTTTAAATACTTAGAATCTTTAGCTGTAGGTCAGTAGTGTCCTTTAACTGTGTTTAAAAATGGTGATTCTGCTTTCAAAAATTACTTCCATTAAGTAACAAAGTAGTATCCAACTTTAATTGTTAGAATTAAACTAAGTGAAAGTGATAAGTAATGTAGCGTAAAATATTTCTTTACTGTGAACTTCTCTTACAACACTGTGAATGAAAGGCTCCTGAGAACTGGAGTATTTGTATAATAGTTCATCCTGTTCATCTTCAATCGTACCATCATATAATTTCTGTTTTATTGATTGGGCCTCTAAAAATCACACAAAGGGATATATAATTTAAAGGAAGTGACATAATTGGCTACTTATTTAATCCAAAACAACTTTTTTTTCTTTTCTTTTTTTCTTCAATGGAATCAGGAAGCTTGTCAGTCACTCTTGTGTTTTATTAATTACTTGTAAAATGGTGCATTTGTGCTTCTGGACTCTTTGAAGTGATACTTCAGTTTACCTCAGATATCAGTCCATCCTCCATACATTTGAAATCAAGTTGTTGTGTGTCAAATTTACAGTTGTCAGTTGATCTTCAAGCTGCAGAGGGCCTAGAATTGGGTCCTTTTCTGCAGCCCTGGCATATGCACACGGACATTTGCCACCACTGCAAGCAAAAATCTGGAGACGTTGACCAACAGCAAAGTCGGTCAGGAAGAGTGTGCTGGTGTGGGTTACTGACTCACAGACAAAGGCCCTGACCCAAGTCTGGCTCTTCAGTAAAGCTTGTGAATTAACTTCTTGGCAGTGTGTACTATGCTTTTATTGCTGTTTATACTATCTATAAATGTAGTTGTTAATGATAAGTAATCTCAAGCTTATTGTACTGTGGTATCTGAATTTGATTAAGTTTCCTTTCACCCAATTGATTTATTTTGTTGCTGTTGATCAAATTAATGTTAATCGAATCCTTTAAATCTTTTTGGCATTTACCAACAGAATGCCTTTTCATGAGAAAGGGAAAAGCAGAGGAATTAAATCTCTAACTAAAGAAGTTAGAGGGGGAGCAAAATAACAACATGAAGGAGATAGAGAAATCAAAACATCAGAATTGTTAAGCAAAGCCAGGAGTTGATTATTGGCCCAAGTTTGCAGTGTTAATGAATGTAATCAATGAACAGCTCCCATTGTTAGGCAAGTCGGGAGAGAGCTAGCTAAGGTCATCATGCTAAGATATTGAAACAGGAAGTTTACATACATTTGTGAAGGGTCAATTTAGTTTGAGCAGTGAGGTATTTGTATTAGATACTGGAAAATCAGGAGTTTGACTAAATCATGTGAGGTAGCACAGTGAACTTGCAGGTGCACAAAATTGAGGGGCCCATCTACACAGTGCAGTCTGGATTTCTGTTTAAGTCTGCAGGTCCCTCTCGGACTCCTGAATTGATCTGGTTGTCACCCACCACAGAGCTCACACATCAGATGTAATTCCAAGATTGGCATCAGAGAACACCCTGCTGGGAAGACCAGGGTGGAAATGAAGGATCACTGCAAAAAGGAAGGGTGCTGAGAACCATGCTGCGTGTTCATCTAAAGAGAGAACACACATCTGGTGGGACTGTAAAGTTCTTTGTTATTGCAGATTGTAGAGGACTATCAAATTGGTCTGTGGAAAACTGTTTATTATTTCTTCATGTAATCAATTTAAGTAATAGGGGATATATATAATCATAGGTATTTTAGTGGTGGGTGGGACTATTAAATAATCTTAAGTGGGTGGGGTTAGTTAGTAAGTTAGAATGATATTATGTATTAGGTATCTCCGTAGTATGGACATGTGTATTTACTTGTGATCCTTTACCCTGTAATTGCCCCTCTTAATAAAGATTTCAAGTGAAGTGGAGGGAACTGTGGGGAAAACAACTTATTTAGGGCTAACTGGGCATGGAAAAACCCTAGTGGGAGAAAGTTAAAAGGTGACTGGATAAAGAATTTAATAGAGGTCGCTTTGCCCTGGGTATTAATTCCAGGGATTGAAGTTGTGAGCAAAACCTTTAGAGAGTCACAGGATGGATAGGTGCTCTTTGAAAAATTGTTGTTGGAATGAAATTGATAACGACGGATGGTAATTTTTCATGGAAGTTACAGGAAAGTGATGAATAAGAATCCTTGTTTTTGCCCTGTCAGTAGCCCCCCTGCTCACCCCTGTCTCTTCTCCCTAGCCCGGGTCCTCCTACCTACCCCTTTCCCACCTCCCTACCCCTACCCATACCCCTCTTCAAACTGTGCTCATTTATTGCTGTACCTCTTTACTTAATATTTCTCTCTATTTACTAATACTCTATTGCTGTTAAATGTAATAAAAATTCAATTAATAAAGCTTTAGTGATTAAGTCAAAAAAAAAAAAAAAAAGTAGTTGGCTTCATGGAACATGGAAGATATGAAAGCAGGTACCATGAATTTGGTCTCATTGTTGGGAAGTCTGGACTCCTGAAT
Source organism: Choloepus didactylus (assembly GCF_015220235.1). Taxonomy (NCBI): domain Eukaryota; kingdom Metazoa; phylum Chordata; class Mammalia; order Pilosa; family Megalonychidae; genus Choloepus; species Choloepus didactylus. Next base: position 72,403,719 of record NC_051321.1, on the reverse strand, counting down.
GGGCAGGAGATGGATTTCAAATGTGAATAAAGATCTGCTAAATCTTACATTTGGTCCTTCCTACCCACCACAGCAGGAAGAAACAGAAAAGAAAGAAATACAAAGTTAAAGGGGGTCAATGGGAACAAAAAAGGTGGAAAAAACAATTGAAGGATGAAGCGCTTACTTCAAAGGCACATTAATAAATCTAGATGACACAAAATGGAAGTGAGGCAAAGGAACAGGAGCTTACCCATAGTAAATGCCTCTCCAGGAAGGAAGGGAAGAAGGAAGGGGACATGTAAATGCAGTTTTAAGAAAACTTCCTTACAACAAGAGTGTCCCGGTTTGTAAAGGAGCCAGAAAGCAATATACCAACAATAGGTTGGCTTTTTCAATGGGGATTTATTAGGCTACAAATTTACAGTTCTAAGGCCATGAAAATGTCCAAATAAAGGCATCAAGAGGAAGATGCCTTCTGTGGCGAAAGGCTGCTGGCATTCTGGGTTCCTCTGTCACATGGGAAGGGACATGGTGAAGTCTGCTGGTCCTTCTCTCCTGGACCCTAGTTTCAAAATGGTTCTCTCAATTTCTGCGGGTTCTTCTTGCTTCTCCCGGGGCATTTTCTTTCTAAGATCTGTGTGTGTGTGTGTGTGTGTGTGTGCGCACGCGTGTGTGTGTTTCTGCTTTTTATAGTCTCATAAAGGGCTCCAGAAAAGGATTCAGACCCACCTTGAATTGGGTGGGTCACATCCCAATTGAAATAACCTAACCAAAGCCCCCACTCACAATAGGTCTGTACCCACAAGAACACCCACAAAAGAACATGGCATTTTCTGGGGTACTAACATTTTAGGAATCTCTTTCTTATTCCAGGAAATCACTTTGGGATCTTAAAGAAGGAAGCACCTATGCATCAGTGCAGGTGTGTGTGTGTGTGCACTCACACACAACTTTTTTTTTTTTTTAAACCTCAACTGGAGATCTTCAATGATTACTCTCAAATCCAGATCATCTCTTACAGGAGCCCAGATTCAGACCCCCATGTTCTGTCAGTGGAAAAATTATTTCATGGCTTAAGTTTCCTGTTTGAAGGGCAATTGGCCCTACACATCATCTATTCCTTCCCTGAACACCTAGAGCAGTGACGACATATAGAAGTGGGCAGACATGCGGCATATACTGACATGAATGATGCATTCATCATTCTACATATGCAAGTCTCATCTACCACCAGAGTGGAAATCCTTTGAGAGCAAGGACCATATATTCCCCTACTTTACATCCCAGTATTGAATATGCACCACTCCATACAAAGTAAAACCTCACCAAATACATTTACTTGAGGATGGTAAGGTCAGGCAGTAATGACTGAACCTAAAATAGCACAGAAGAACTGGGTCTCCAGCAACTTGGCATCTTTTGTTTATTGCCAAATCTCTTCTCCTATTAAAGATTTACAGGTCAGAGACAGAAATATTCCTGTTAAACATCTAAAGACTGACTCCATTTTTTCTCCCTACATTATTAATTTGATTAGTTTTACAGTTATTGGATGTGCGAGGTATTAGCCAGACCACACACAGAACAAGCTCCCTTCTCTTTAGGAAATGCTCTAGCAAAAGAAATCAGACCACCCGCCCACCTCAGGACCTTCGCGGGAGGCTGCGCTATGCAAGCAACTGCAGGAAGCTGCACACATGGAGACGAGGCATCACCTGGTCAGGATTCAGCAAGTCCTAAGTGTTTACCGATCACCTCTGATGACCACTGTGATAAAACTCATGTGTAAATGTGTTTCATTTTCTATTCTTTCTTTCGCCTCTGAGTCTGTGCTAAAAATTCATAGTGCCAGGAAGATGGGCAGACTAGTAGGTGGTGCTATGCTTGGGATTAGAAGGCACAGAAAAAAGATCCTGGATGCAGCTCTGCCAGTGATTGGCCATGTGACTATTTTTGGAAAAGTCACTATGTCTCTTGTGTGCTTTGGATTCCTCATCTGTAAAATGCATGGAGAGTTTAGGATTGGAGGAATTATGGAAAAGACGGCGTGAGACGAACTCTTAGACTCTTGTCAATTCTGTTACAGCAGGGTTACAAACATTCCTGGCAAGGTGACCTGTGACCTTTGTTGTTTTTGGGAAACACATGACTTTCTGCATATGCAGTTTCTTTGATCAATTTCTAAGTCATGTACATCACAAAGGACGCTTAGAAGGTGTTCAGACGGAAAAAAAATTACACATCATTCTACTACAAGTCAAACATCTGTCATAAACAGAAACAGTCCATGTGAGTAATTTCAAATATGGGCTACTTGAGGGCAGTGTACAATCTTGGGCTGCTTAGGGTAGCACTTTCAGACCCAAAGATGTTTTGGAGGTATCTCAGAAGAATGGGAAGAGGTTTTCCAAAGTGATGTATTTACCAACCCCCATGGCTGTGAATGCAGGGGTCGTCCGTGCATGGGGAAGACAAGTACTTCAAACCCAACCCACAAGGAAAAGCACATCTTGAGTTCTCTACTGAAAGCAGAAGAAAACCAGCAGACCAGACTCAGGTCACTGCAAGGGATTTGGTCAAGGTGACTTCCAGAGAGAGAGAGAGTTAGAAAAATGGAGGGAGACATATTTATTAATAATTCAGGGACAATGCATTTTTGAAAATCAAGTTTTTTAAAAAATCCTGCCTTCTTGGGCATGGCCAGGGAGCATACAGGGATCCAAAACAAACTGTAACAGTTCTCCAGATCTGCAGGGCTGCTGCAGGGACCTTCTCCAGGCTGCACATCCCAGGGAGAGAAGAAACAAAGCCAAACACACAAATACCCCAAAGCTGCAGTCGCTCTTCTTTTTAACCCTAGCAACATTGTTACAGAATGTGTGCCAAGGATTCCAAAAAGCTTCATGGATTTCTTTTGTGGAATGACTCCTTGACTTTCCATGAGGTGAGCTCCAAGGACCTCCTAACTAAGACACCATAACTCTGAGAACCTCCTGCCACTCTCATACAGGTGCATCTCCGCAACTCAGGGTTTGATCTTCTTCCTCATCGATGCTTGGCTATGCACACTGCTAGCAAAGGGAACCATATGCTCAAATTGCACCTCCATGATACCCAGTCAAACAAAACCTTTAAGATTAAATCACCTCCACTAGCAGATTTGTCCATCTAATGCTAAGCACCAGGATGTGCAGAATAGCTGGGTAAATAAATCTTGAACCCATACTGTCCTTCTGCTTCATAGTAAATTCAACTTCCCTAATTAGTTTTGGCACTGTCCATAATTAGCCCCGTACAACTAGGCCACCCACAGAAGTGTTAAAAGCAGGTAGTAGTCTGGGACCAGACTGCCCAGTTCTGCTTTCTGACTCTGGTTCTTGCTAGTCTATGACCTCAGCCAAGTTACTAAATACCCCTGGACCTCAGTTCCTCCTCTATAAACTGGGTATGATAATAGCACTTGTTTCATAGGGTGCTTGCAAGGATTAAACGAGTTAAGTTATGTAAAGTATCTGGAACCACGCCTGACACCGGAAAGGGGATTATTACTGTCTCTTTTTACTCTGCAAGACAAAACCTCCATTATCAGTCATGCCATTCTCTTCACTATCCTCTCCCTACTCCCACCGATTTGAAGGAGGGATTGCATCACCCACCTCTATTTTCCTCATGCACAGCATGGATTGCAGTGTACAGGTACCTGGCCAATGCCTGTAAAGTAGATGGGTAAATAAACGCAAGAACGGGGCGGCCCCCTCCTCATTCTCACCTGCACTATGCCTTCTACCCTTCCCCGCCCCAGGGATCAAAGACTCTCTTCTCTGCCTGACAAGACTCTCCCCATCGCTTATGGCTCAGTTGAAGACCTCTGCTCCAAAAAGTCCTGGGAGGTAGCCGAGTATACCAGTTACAACAATGGTTTTGCAACCAGACTGCCTGGGTTCAAATTCTAGCTCTTTCACTTACAAGTCCAGGTGCCACAAACTACACTAAGCACCTTCTATCCATTATCTCATTCAATCCTTATGGAAACCTGTGAGGCACATACCATTACTTCCACTTAATAGGCCAAAAAACTGAGGTTTACAGAGGTTTTCCATCCCAACATCACCATACTGAAGTCAACTCTTTCCTTCTTCTATTGGGGTGGTTCCCAATGTGCCTCTTTTAGGTTGATTTTTTTTCTTGCTTTGTTGTAAGGAATGAAGGACTAAATGCACAATTCTGGGGCTAGTGTCTGACCCCAGTTCTTTCTGCCTCCAAGGCCTGGGGTGGGTCACATTACCTGGCAGGGGGCAGTCAAACAATAGAGATACGTTTGTCTCCCTCCCCAGATTCCAGACTCAGCCTCGATCTGACCACATTCATATCCCCCTGACATAGGAAGCCGGCTCTCTATATGGAAGGAGAAGTGGAGATGGCTCCTTCCAGAAACTGAGCCAGTGCCTGCTGTCCGGCCACCTGGGGTGGTCAGTGGACAGCACAGAACCTGTGCATTCTCTGTAGAGGAACACCCCCACCCAGACCCAGAGAAAACAATCAAGGAGACCATGCAGCTAACACCCCCTCCATGCTCCTGGCATCCAGGCTACTTGGCATGACCAGTGGCACGGATGGGAGAACCCGCAGGCCTGGTTTCAACAACAAACAGCACAGCTCACTGGAGGTGCCTCTGTCACCTACAGACTGGGGAGAGGGTACACACCCTCCAGGTGCTACTGACAACTCACTCCCCCACTCTACCCACCCCCCACCCACTCTTGCATATTCTGTACCTTACCTGGAAGAGATGTACCCTACCCATGGCCTGGACAGTGGGCATCCCAGACTGCTCCTACCCCTTGGTAGACAACATCGTAGGCCCTGCCACTACTGCCACACAGCAAACTGTTGCTAGGTTTATGCAAACACCATGGAAACCAGAGCCCTGACACTGAAGGACTCGCAAAGAAGCAACTTAACATAAGGTCAACAAGCCCCCTGACAAAAAGTGTATACAGTATTTAATCTTCACAATACAGCCAACTCTGCTTTCCTTCCTAACCCCTAGGCTAAAAAGGCTAATGAGATTCACAGACAACATATTAAATGATGGAATCCTCCACACAGCTCGACTTCTTTCTATAAATAATTTTAAAACTATTAGCCAATAATGTAATGTAATAAAAAAGCTGACAGGGTCTTGTTCAACAAGTAATTGCCAGCCACGTTTTCACACCTGGAGATGGAGAACTTCCTTATTATATGCCCCTGGTGATTTTTTGGTGTTTCCATAAAGCTGTTACCATTGTTTATAAGCCACGGGTTACTTCCCTTCACTGTATGCTAAAATTAATGAAAACTTATTTTAAAGATTCGGAAAAGCAAGGCAGACTAAAGGTTGTGTGCCAGGAGCCCCTGAGGAGGGATTTTTTTAAGTCACTCGAGGCGTTCCGGATGGCAGGTTTGATTCCATCCAGATGGCACCAGGCAGCACCTTTGGAAACTAGGTGACCTCCTGGGAATGAGGTACTAGGAACGAACGACCCCACCCAGGTGGGGGCTCTCTCCACCCCTGCTACCTCCGCCTCAAAGCTCCACAGGGGCTGCAGCCAGCAGTAGCCACACGCACAGGCCATCCTCTGTTCCCAAGCATGGAACTGCCTGCCAACGCCCACTGCATAACCATCTTTGGTCCTTGGTACTTGCAGGGCCAGCGTCCTGCCGTGGCGGCTCATAGGCTGGGGTGATCCGTGCACACAGAGGCATGGCCCTCCCCTTCCCTATTCTGGCACCCCCAGAGCTGAAAGCCAAGATGAAGAATTGGCAGGAGTATGAAAATCATTAGGTACTTCCAATCCCTTTACAGGCCTCTGTGCTCCTGAATACTTAATATCAATGGGTCCAATAAGGCCTATTCTAGCTACCAATGAAAGTTCTATCTTTACTTCCAGACCCACTTCCAATGCTACCTCCTCCACGAAGCCTCTCCTGATACCCACCATCACAGGGGATCTCTCCTTCATTAAATCCACAGTAAGCATAGCCACTTCTATGACACCTCCTCCACTGCCTTGCACATTCTAACTACTTTTCTTATTATCTCTTCTGCAGGAACAGACAGTCTCTGGAGTAGACTAAGTCGCACACTCTATAATACCCACATCTCTATAATACCCACACACCTCACATGGTCACTTGGTAACTGCCTGCTGACTTGGGGTGAGGCAGCCTATCCTAGGGTGCAGAAAGGGCACCAAACTTGGAAACCAAAGGCATGGAATCAAGCCCAGGTTCTTCCGCTAGCTGTAGTCTTGGGCAAGTCACTTACCCACTCTGAACATCAGTTTTACAACTGTTAAATAAAAGAGGACAGATGGGAATTGAGAAAGTCTTTGTCAGCTTTAAATGTTTATGACTTTAAAATAAAACCCACAGTGCTTGCAGCTGGGGAGTAGGGGAGTGGATACACTAATTTAATCCAGCCAGATAACAACTTGCTTTATAAATGCACCAGAGTGAATGTGGAGGATGAGGGATATTTTTTGAGGTTATTATTTGTTTCTTTTGCTATTAAATCACACCATATGGACCTTGCCTTCTGCACAGGGCCACAGTCACAAGAAGTCATGTTGCCCCACGTGTCCAAAATGACATTTGTCTTCTGATACATCTGAATGGCATTTAAAATCATTCGATTATTTACTCATGGAGAAAGTTGTCTGTAATTAAGTAGCCAAATACACATATACAATCAACCCAGTTTCCAAAGAAAGATAGTTTAAGAAGGACACAAGAGGTTTAGTTAATAATGGAATCTGTACTCTAGGTGACATCTTGACCATGACAGGCCAATCACAATTTTGGATCCACAAAAGGGAACTCATGAATTGTTTATCTAGCCATCAAATGGTGGCACTGATATTTGGGGAGAGCATTCATTTATCAAACTGTGCTTAACTTTGGAGTAAGAACCAGAAAAACGCATCCGTTAAAACATGTCCCTGCTCACAAAAGTCCTAATTTCATGTACTTATAAGGCATTGTAAGTACATCCTTACAATGAAGATCATACGGAAAGAATAAGCTGCCTCTCTGCTTTCCCAGCACGTGGCATAAATGAAGTCACAAGTTCATTTTTAAACTTTAAGTGAAAAAACAACACACTAACAGTAGAGGCAAAACACCCATTATTATAAACTAGCCATTTCAACAGCTGGAAGCTGAGGAACAACCAAATAACAGTGGAGAAAACAACTGCCAGCTGCAATTTTCTCTCCTTTTTTGATCCTTTTACAAGTGTGTGTTGCATATGTTTTGACTATTTTTGAAAACAAGGAAAAAAATAAAACCTTGGGCTGTCTTCTCACCACAGTTGCCTTTTCACAGGTCTTTTTTCCTCAGATGATAACGTTTCATTTAATAAACGTCTTCTGCTTTGTAATCATTTTGGAGAAACACCGAGAGACAGTGTCTTGCTCCAGCACCGCTGGAGAGCCAGCAGACAGGCACCAGGAGGGCCACTGCTGGGGGAAGCAGGGGAGCACCCAGGAGGAGGGACAAGCCTTTGAAGGCTAGGTTCATGGGGGATTTACGAGTGAAAATAAGCAAAGATGAATCTGCTTACCCGACCTAGGCAGATAAAAAGCAGGACCCAGATCCTTGGGCTCCGTGCCCTACTTTCCATCCCCTCGTTCCTGTCCTCCAAGGCTTCCGGCCACAGAGCACTGGATGTACTCGGACGCCCACTCTGCATTGTGCCCTCAAGCCTCTTGGCCTCTCAGGGCCTGCAGATAACTCAGACGTTTCCTTCTAATGCTCCAAGTCTACAGCTCTCTGAGAAGTGAGAGAAACCTTAGCTTGGCCTCCAAGTTGTGTATGAGCTCATCGTGCTCCCCTCAAGCCAGGCAGGGCCGCACTTTGTCAGGCACAGTGCACACAGCCCTTGGGCCCTCGAGGCTTTTAGGCAATCACAAAAACATTGTAAATTCTCTTAAAACCAGAAGAAAAGAATAAACATTTAGGTTGAAGAAAATGTTTTCATATGTAATATACTTGTCCTTGCATCAAACACAGTCATAAAATATTATTTTTACGGCTTTTTTTATGTAGGAAGGGGGCCACAGAGGCACAGGTGCCTAAGGACCCCACGAGTCCTGCTGTGCCCCAGATGCCAGATCATTCCCAGCCCCGGCCCTTGTGTGTGCTCTTCTCCTGCCGGGATGCCCCCCCCCAGCCTTCCCTTAACAAAAATCGATCTATTTCTCAGTGTTCAACTCAAGCTCCACCTCTGCTCTGATGACTAACACTTCCCCGTCCTCTGTTTGAAATTCCCCAGCAGTTAGAGGCCACACGGTATCCTCACACATAACCGATTTCTTTTTCTCGTGTATATTATTCTTGCTTCTTTGTATGAAAAGACTAATACTGCCCTACTTGCTAAGACACCTGAAAGGCTCTCTCCACCGCCCACAAAATAAAGCCTGTGTGTCTCAGACTTGCATTCAAATCCTCCATACCGAGGCCCCATTAGCTCTCCTTATACCCCCCATCCTACCCCAAGGTAACTCTGAACCACCAGATACTCACCATTTTCCAAAGATACCACACATGTCTCCACCTCCAGGCCTCAGCATAGGCTGTCATCTTAGACTAGGATGCCCTTCCCTTTCAAAGCTTCCTAATTAAACCTCTACCCAGTCCTTAAAACCCTAGTTCAGATGTAACTGCTCCCAGATCTTTCCGTTTAGTCTGTATCCCTCCCTCTCCTACTTTTTACCTCATCACTTGGCATGTCTTTAGAATCTTACTTTTATCAAAGGAGTCTGTAGACTCAACCAGAGTCAGGTTGAGACAACGACTCTGGTGAAAGGCATTTGTTTGGGAGGTCACTCCAGGAATGGTGGAGTGGAGGAATGGGGAAGGGAGCGAGGGAAAGGAAGGGAAGGGAGCCAAAGATGGTGCAGTGTCAAGCAAATCACCACTGTGGGCAACTGGAGCCCTGGGGAACTCTGGGAGACAGGAAAGAATATGCCTTAGCGTTATCTCAACTGAGGACCAGAGAAATGGGGTATTTGGCCACCAATTCCCCTCAGTCTCTGGCATTTCCAACCTGCCTCATCCAGAAGCAAAGAAGCCCCAGCGGCCCGAGAAAGCTCCCCAGCAAAGGGATGCAGGTGCTGGTGGCTGGTGATGGGGCAGTGCACATGGAAACGGTAACACTGAGGGCACAGGCTGACAGCTTCTCTGCTGAGAGCTTGGACTTATTCAGCCCTAAGCACCCAGAACTTTCGGGGCATGGAGCAGGCACTCCAGAAATGCTCACCAAAAGGAAATCGTTTTTAAGCTCATTGAAAGCAGGGACCACATTTTCATTTCAATCTGCCACAGCACCCAGACCTCAAGATAAGGATTCAGACCACATATGCTGACTAAAGAACAGTGAGTGAGTGAAAGCATTGCTCTCCTCCAGCCCCCAAATGCAAGGACCAACCCAAATAAATCAAATTCATAACTTAATAGCTGTTCTGAATTTCATACATGCTACCAAATTCATACAACTACAGACCAACCCTGCTCTTGTGAAATTTAGCAAGGAGGACAGTAGTGAAGATGCCCCAGTGGCCAGTGGAGCAACCCAGGAACACTACATGATGCCGGGTAACTCCCTGAATTCCCAGCTGCCATGCAGCCCCCCAGGCAGGACTGTCTGTGCTACCTGGAGGTCTTCCATGGGCCCTCACCCTTCCAGCTTCCTTGTGATCATTACATGCCATACTGGGTACACTGAAAAATTGCCTCAGGGTCCAGCCATATATAGCCAAAGAGTCAAACAAAGACAAAAAGTAAAAGCCCACGCAGTAGCTTCAAGCAAGGAGGGACAAGCCAGCAGCTATTCTTGCTAATTTCAGAGCACAACAGATGTTTCTGTGTCTCCAAGGTATCCACCCTCCGAGGACACTAGACATAGGTCACCCGTCAGTCATTCATCTTTATGATGAGCTAAAGCAGGCAGCACACAGTCAAGATTAATACACATCCTTCCCAAGAAATGCTATTTAATGGCAAGGATATGCCAAGGGTGAGTATTCACACCAGATCCCATCAGTCAACACAACCAAGTCTCCATACTCAACTATGAAAAGAAAACCCTGCACTCTTTTGTGTCCCAAGCAAGAGACAGAGCAACCCAATGACAGTGGGTGGGTTGAGCTTGACTCAGGTAGACGCATCCCATGCTTGGGTATGGTAAGACCTGGCCACCTTGGAACCTATTGGTGAGACCAAGAATTTATTGGCTTCAACAACCCAAGACACCCCTCGAGCAGCAAGGCCAAAAAATGCCAACATGGCACTAGAACAAGCACGCAGGAGACCTGGCTTCTGCTCATGGCTCTGCTCCCTGCTGACAGCTTGAGCAAATCACTTCTCCTCTCTGGGCCTCAATTTCCTATTCTAGGAAATGAGACGATAACCTTTAAGTACCTTCTTCCAACCTTAGCATTGTAGCCAGTTATAAGAATCTTCACGCTAGAGTATATAATACTACATTCATCCCTGGAGTGACAGCAATAAAGTGGATAATAGCCCTTAAGCCCTCCACAAAATTCATAACATCACTAATATATTTTCATCTACATAAAAGGAACTGACCTACTCCTTCCCCCCTTTCACCCCAGACATCTCTAGCACTAAACGTTACAGAAGGCATGTTCCAATGGAAATTTTGCTGTATGATTTAATTGGAAAAAGAAATCAGCATGGGAGAAAAACAGAATTTGAACTCAGTTCTTTAACATGAACTTGATTTTATACCACCCATCTATAAAGCCACATAGGAATTACTTTGACCACCAGAGGGCTTTCCACACTGACAAAATACAGTAATGCAAAAGGTGGTGAAACTGAAAAAAACAAGTTCCAAGTTATGTTGTCTAGGTCTATAAAGTACCAGAGGCTGAGATTTAAAAAAAAAAAAAAAAAAAAAAAATCGGAGTTAATTCTGAATATGACATACTTCTCTTTTTAAAAAGTGATGCAATGATAAGGACAAATTCCAATCCCTCCTAAGTTCCAGAAATCTTCACAATGATAAAAACCACCCAAAAAAATTTGACTGGTGCAGAAAACCAAAAATAAATCATAAATTAGCCATCAGAGGTTTCAGAAAGTACCATTACTAACTTAGCATTCCCTAAGATGTTGATCTCAATTCTTGCAACTTTTTAAATTTTTTCAGTAAAAATTTAGAAGTACTCACAAATATAACGTGGCATTTTTTAACACATGGGTTGGGGAGAGCTGATGGTTGTTGAACATTTACCAAGTGACAGGCTTGTGACAGCCTTTTATGTATGTTTTACATCTGATGAAACTTAGGCAAAAAGAGGTTAAGAAACTTGCCTAGGTCAAGCAGATAGTAATCATCAAAAACTGTAAAAGTCTGGAATAAGCAAATCATTCCCTACCAACCAAACTTCCACTTACTTCAAATAAGCATTCTATAAAAAGAGCTTTCATATACCACAAGCTGTAGAATGAAAAATATAAATCAATGAAATAGCAGTCTACGTCTGGGCTTAACACTCCCTCTCTGTGGGTTCTCAGATGGTGTTCAACAGCATCTAGGGCTTCGAGGGGGCTTTTCCCTGAGAACTCAGAGGGAGGGTCCATGAGCCTAGAGCCCCCTGCTTCCACCAAACTTCCTTCAGTATTTTTCTATTTAATTTTAAATTTGGAGGTCCCCACCTATGATTTCATTTGGAATAGAGCAGTCTACTAATATAAAAACTTAAATCTATTTCAATAGATATTTGAGGAAACCAAAATCATCTTTGGGTTCCTTTCCCTTAAACTCATCTTAAAGCATTTTCTTTCTTAGGGTAAAATATTTTTATTTCTCTAACTTCCCTACTAAATGGTTCAGTTTCCTGAGGTTGGGAATAGTATCTTTTCACTTTTATGTCCACAGACAGCTCTTAGACCAACGTCTTGCCCAGGATAAAATGTTCAACAAATATTTGTAGAATGAATGTATAAAGGACTAAATTTACATTTACTAGTTAAGGTAATGCTAACTGCTGTGACAGATAAACCCTGAAATCTTAGGGACTTATTTCTTGATCATGAAAAGTCCGATCAGGTGTTCAGTAGGTAGCCGTCCATGCAGTGGTTCTGAAACCCAGGTTCCTTCTCTTTTGTGAGTCTGCCTTCCCCTGTACCTCAGGGTCCTTTGCCTCTAGCTGGCAGATGGAAAGAAAGAGCATGTGGAGCTTCTGGCCAAAACACAGTCACACAGTCCCACTTGGAGCAAGAGGGGTTGGCTGCAAGGTACAGTCTCAGCAACAACCCTCCAGTATGGAAGGAAAAGGCAACTGTGGTGGACAACTAACCCGCTATCTCAGGAAAGAGACATCATCCTGAAAGAAAGACCCCATATATAAGATACTTCCTCTCAAAGAAAAAAAAGAAAAGAGTCCCTAACCACTTCTTCCCTAAAAATGCATAGTTATATATATGTAGCTACAGACATATAAAATTATAATTTCTCATAAAGAATTCCCATTGCATTTGCAAATTAGACTTGCAACTTCTCAGGAGAGGAACAGCTGGGTGCCAATGTACAGGCCAGCCCAAAGTCAACGTGGCCACCATTTACAAAGTGTCTGGTTCCTCCCCACAAAAGGGTGCTGGTGGAGAAGAAACAAAGTTGGAAACTAATGCCTTATTTGGAAAGGCCACACTGCAGAACTGTGACAGGCAGAGAAGCCAGAAGCCCCACATCTGGCCATGGCCAGTATCCACAGAGGTGACCTTGGACAAATCAATCAACTCAACTCACCTGTCCAAAGGGAAAAAAAATGAAACCTGCCTCTCCACAACACCCCAAGTGAAGTAAGAGGACCATTCAATGACAACTACAAAATATCTGTGAAAAGATTTCAAATCCTACAAAAAATATAGGACATAATAATTTTCCCAGCTAGACGGTGATTTCTTCAACTCATCGCTACAACAGGTGATATGCTCTGGAAGCCTCCTCGTCAGTAAGCCCAGTGTTTGTACTTCCACCTCATCATGCTCAACTCTACTGCTCAGCATCTATTTGTTACTGTGAGCAGACCCATTGACCTCTCTGGACCTCAATGACCTCATCTATTAATGAGGTATGACAACCCCTAGGAGGGCAGTGGTCAGAGGCCAGGGGTCCCCACAGGTGCTTCTTCTGAGATCCAAATCCTGATTCCCAAGTTTGAGCCGGTGGTGTTGGAATCGGCGCTTCAGGCCTCGGTGGTGATCCTGCCCTCCCTTCCAGTGTGTTTTAAACAGTTTGACCACGTGGGAGGTGTGGATGTTAGCGGCAGCTCCAGTCCAACGTTACTATAAAGTAACAGAGAGGATTATTCAATCGTTCTTTAATGTCAGCCATAACCTTCATAAATGGGTTTGTAATGAGAAATCCTTGTTTGTCGCAGAGAAGGTATGATTGATGCGGCCTATGAGTGAAATGAAACCACAGTGACCATTTCAATAACGTGAACAGCTGCCAAATATTCATTTAGCAGAATGAGTTTAGAAAACTTTGAGCAGATTGCTTTCACAAGGCTGCCTTCAACAAAAGGAAACATAATTAACGAGCTAATATCAGCATGTGTCTGGCTAAGCTAATGAATATCAAATTACACAGAAACCTGTATAAATCATCATTACCCTGAATTTTAATTGAACTTGCAATTAAACATGACAAATTTTATATACACTAAACCTTTAATTTATACTTTCAAATAAGGAATAATTTATCATTTTTAGTATTTCATAGTTAATTTCCCAATATGTGCACTTCTAATTAACAAGGACAGACAGGCGTTTAAAAAAACACACACTCCCCTTCTCTCCTTCTCTCCTCTGGCTCCGTTCATAACAATAATTTTCCCTTTTGTACATACTAGAAACTCCGTGTCCAGGAGTTTGAAAGCCAGTGGCCCTCCTTGCATATTCAAGGAAAGATCTTACTATACAGAGAATCAAAGGAAATGATTTCCACTTTTGCTTGTCATCTCTCTCCTGGAGAAAGAGAGATTAAGAGGGGAGAGGATGTTAGAGCATCTCAATGACCTGCTCAACCTTGCAGCCAAACTCCAGTTATGCTCAGAACACAGGGCCTCCCTTGCTAGAGGAGCAAAGCACCTTGTGTTTCTATGCGGCACCACCTTGGAAATAAAATGCCTTGCTCTGGCGTCATTGCCAGGCCTACTTGTTTTACCTGGCCAGCTGGTAATGAGCACACTCTGTGGATGGATTTGTATTTTATTATTATAATTACACCACCATTATAAACATACCTTGAGCAACCTCAGCATAAAAGGCAGGGAATGCTATTAAAACCTACATATAAACACTAGGGAAACAAGACAGGATTGTAAAAGGGCTGCAACAGAAACTAATTGGGTTTGCTTTTTTCGTTAATCCCAGCCTATTAATATGGTAAGTAGTGTGGTCTGGGGACAAGCACCCAGGGAATCGGGGAATCGGGAGATGACGGTTCCATACCTGCCAGGCCTCTAACTGGCTGAGTGACCATAAGCAGGATGCTTCAGCTGTCTGTGCCTCAGTGGCCTCAGAAGCAAAATAAAGATAATGGAGATAATTGTGGTTGCTTTGAAAATGTAAAAATCATTTGGAAAAGAAAAAGAAAACACTATAAATGTAATGGCATCATCATTTTCTGGTTATGGAGGAAAGAAACTAAACAAGCAGACGACAGCCAATGAGGTTTGCATATTCGTATCTTTTAATGGAACTAAAACATAAAGTATTTGCAATTTAATTCCTATTTTCCTATTTGATATGCGACGGAGGCTGGAGAGATATCGTTATCTCCATTTGAAAGGTGAGAACATGGAGAACCAGAGAGGCCCACTCTGCCAGGCAGGGCAGGGCTGAGAGGAGAACCGTGACCTCCAGCAGGGAGCATGAGGGTCGTCAGATTTCCCCGCAATGCCCTCCTCATCCTCTCTTAGGAAGAGGCTCATTGATCTTTAATGAGGGGATTAAACCTTTGGCAAAGGTGGAGAGATTTGTCGAATCCTGCTTGAAAGACTTGCAAGACTCTTGTCTGCCTCCATCTCCAGCATCCATATCACTCCAGGGTGGCGACAAGGACCTCAGCCAGAAGCCCAAGAATCGCCACTCCCACCCCCCATCCTGATGGCTCAGCTGAATGTCAGGCCTAGAGAGGCAAGAGTTCCCACTCCCCCAAAGCAAACTTGAAGACATGAAATCCACAGCATGAGTATTTCCTATGCAAGCCCCAAAAAGTAAAGACATCCATCAGCCAAATTAATGAGGGCAGAGAACAAGAAAGACCAACAAACAAGAAGGGAGCAAGTTATCAGGGCTCCTATAACTACCCCTTTCATTGCAAACCCAGAGGCTCCAGAAATTAAATTCAATCAAAAGAGGATGGGGGTAGGAGGCAGTAAAGAGAAATGAGTAGGAAGAGTCTTTTAAAAAAATTAGTTACCACTTCATTTCAATTGCAAATTCTCGTTTTGTTTCTAGAGGTCCCCTGACTGAAGGAAACTGATGAGGAAGGAGAGGCAGCAGAGAGCTGGGAAGTTTAATGCAATTTTCTGGAAAATAGTGCTTGCCTGTGCCTATGAAGCAAAGGGACAAATATTTTCACACATTATCAGATAGCCGAGTAAAACAGCCTCCACCAGAATTTACAACTGAAGGCTACCAGAATTTACAACTTGTGAAATTGTGCCTGTCCGTATTTTCTCATTATGTTGTGTGCAGGCTGCAGAGCGAGTGTGCACTTTCTTTTTCCTTTTTTCCCCCCTCTCCCCTCCTTCCTCTGTCTCACTACTTCCTAGTTAAACCTTGTCTCAAGTTATCAACACTCTCTGGAGAGATAAGGCTCCTCTCACTTACAAGCTGTCACTAATAATCGAACTTTCAAGCCTCCATCTCTAAGAGAGACTCCCGAGCCACGCAGGTCACGAGAATTAACTGCCACCAGTCCTTGCAGAAAACTCGGCTCATCAATCTAGAGCCTTCTCGTCATAATTAGAATAACGGCTTTGAAAATTTGGGCTGATGTTGACTTGGTCTCAGGCTGCAAAGAGAGCTGATTAAAATCTTGGTGTGAAAGTTAATGATAAGTGCTGGTGGCGTTGCTGTGGAGACGGGGACAAACAATTCCCTGGCTGTGACATTTTCAATGTCCTGGAGAAGAAAAACTGTCCTCTTTAGTGTGGCAGCGTATGAAGCTTATTTATGGCTACGGGGCTCGGTGGATTGATGACTGTCGTAACACACTGTCAAATCCTTTACTGACACATTCATTTTTTTGGAGCCCCTGGTGCAGCAGAAATAAAATAAAATAATAAAAACAAAACCAGGGGGAAAATTCTCCAGCATAGCATGGACGGCCACCAGTGGACCTTCCTTTCACTGAGGAAACTCAGACAGAATTAATAGACAAAAAGGCTTTGTACTTCTTGGCTCAATGACCAAGGAGAAAACATACTCATAATTGGAGATTGCCAAATAAGAAAGAACAATATCCTGGCCATCAAATCAGCCTCAGAAGGTTTGCTATCGAAGTAAACTATTTGTACACATCAAAGATTTTTAACCACCAAGTATCCTCTACCTCCTTATCTTAGAGCATAATGGCGTAGAAACACAAGGAAGGTTCTGAAAAATTCGCCCAGCTAAAGAGATAAACAAGGGCAGCCCCTGTCACCTTTTAAGAGCAACCCAGCCAGAGAGATCACCCCAATACACAATGGAGTCAGGTAAGTCTCTAAAATCTACGGGGAGGTTTATGGTTTACGCATGATCACATTCACCATCTCCTTTTCTGTCATGCAGCAAGGTAAGTACCACAATCCCCGTTTCACTGACAAAGACGCCGAGGCGCACTGAGTTTAAATGACCTTCCTAAGGAGACACATCTATTGAAGTGGCTGAGCAGGGACTCCCAACCTAAATCTTTGGTAATCACAGTGAGGAACTAGTCACTGCTTCATACCAGAAGTGCGGCAAGTTCTGAACTGCTTTAGCACAGGGTCTGTTAAAAGCTCTTGGTTGGCTGGAGGAAGCGACTGCAATTCAGCAGCAGATAAAGGGACTTGAAGTCAGGGCAGTTAGTCCATAAAGACGGCTTGAGGCTCTGGCATTTTTCTAGTTCCTTTCATTCAAGGATCCTAGTCATCATCATCATTGTTGTTGTTGTTATTAATAATGATAATGAAATAAACTATGCAAATGTGGGGAATGGCTTCAGCCCTAAAACACAGGCAGTAATGTGGTAATTTATCCAATAATGGAATCACAAAGTGATTTTATTTGCTTTTATGGCTCCTTTCTTTCAGAGAAGCTGGGCATCAATAATGGCGATAGTAATGAAATCAACTATGCAAATGTGGAAATCGTTTTTACTCTAATGTACCAATTTAGCCAAGGAAGGAAATTCAAAATAGTCTGCTGTGCCTCCCAACTCTTTTAAGAGCTAGGGCTTCAATCCGATCTGTGTTCAGTTGCACAGATGTCATGATTAGTTTTACAAGAGTACAGCCTGGTTAACGACGGTTTGATAATGACCAAAACCTGCCCTCCACGGTGAACAATTTAGGAAAATCCCTGGCTGATTTAAATGTACAGAGAGAGATTTAAAGGAGAGTGGCATGTGTTGATTTTATCACAATTTGCTGCCTGAGTCACCAGCTCACCAGACCCTCCTTGGGTCCAGCCCTTACACCAAAGTTGTCTGAGGCTCTGTGTGGGACTGATGCCCCCCGGCCAGATTCTCCCTTTTATCTGCCTCTGATCTGGATTCAGCAGGGCACTTCTCTGGCTAAATGGTGATAGCTCCCCAGCACCCCGGGGAAGGGGCAAAGGAGAGCGTGAGGACAGCATTCCAAAGACAGAATGGTTCACCTCCTCTCACCCCTAGGTTTTACTCCCCACTTCTCCTCTACACCACCTATAAATATGTGCTGCCATGATAAGAAGAAAACAGAAAGAAAAAAAGAAAGCACACAGAGAACAGAACCCAAGTAAGACCTGGAAGGTCAGAAACTTTGAACAAATGTCTATCTAACACTTATTACTGAGTTACAAATAGAAAAAGCCTGTGAACACCCTGCAAGCAGAGACCTTATTTTCCTTCTGAGCTAGGCACAGAAAGTGCCCAATAAATGGTGACTATATAAAGGAATGAATGAACAACAAAAAAGAAAGTAGACTTCAGCAGAGAGAGAAGTCCAAATGTACACATTCAGATACCCAACATCAAAGCATGTCTGCATAGTATCACTCGTAGATGCAACTAACCAGAGCTGCTGTCCTGGGCCAGGTGTTTTGGAAGGCCCCACCCCTACAGCCTGAGGAGTGCACAGGCCAGGGGCATTTTGAATCTGGCACCTATTCTGCCATTACTAGACTGTGTTTTGGGAAACCAGGACCCCAAAATTCCCTTCTCCAACAGCCCTGAACTTCTTCCAGGGCCTTCAAGGACCTCTTCTCTGGGTTCACCATGCCAACAGTGGATGGTACCATCAACATCCCCACCCCACACCCCCAAGCCCAAAGTGGGCCACAGAGAAGTCATCGACAGATGGAGCTTAGTTGGGTGAACATACATGGAAGCCTCTTGTGGTGCAGAATGGAGTCGGGGTAGAAGAAGAGGGGAAGGGCACATCAGATAAATGGCCTCATTTGTACCAGTACCCTAAGGTTAGGGGTGAACTATGTACAAGGATTCAATGTATACGCTTTACTTATTTTTTGTTGGCTGCCAGTTAGATCAAAACCCTGGGGCTGGTGAGATGTACATGTGGTTTGTGAAAGCACAGATGCATTCTCACTCTGTGAAACGATGATGATCATGGAGAGAAGAAAAGGGCCACATAAAAAAACCCAGGTCCTAAACAGATTGTCAATATTTAAATAAATTTTTTAAAAAAAGGAAACTCCAGCAGTCAGTTCTAATTAATTCACTTTCTCTTGTTCTATTAGTTATCATTATATCAACACACTCTTGAACAAAATACCAGAAGCTTTCATTAGAATCATTAGCATAATTTGATAACTGAGGGTATTTGATTTCTGACTTTTGAACTTTGACTTGAAGCTTGGTGCAAGATGTAATCTCATTGATTGGCTGTTGTTTTTTCTCCCCTCCCCCCCCATGAACACTTCACATGACATTTCTTTGTTAACTGTAATTAATGTTCACATTTGTCACAAGTTGTATTATTTGGAAAAGCAGTTGTGATGATAAAAGATGTGACAAAGACACACACATGTCTTCTTATCCAAAATGGCTTTATCCTAATTTAGGTTTGGGGGGAAAAATAAATGAAATAAGTCAAGCATGTATTTGTTTTCACAGTCAGGATGGATTGTTTAAAGTAATGTCTCTTGCAGAAACCAATGCAATTAGCTTTCTCAAAAGAAAAAAAAAGTGTCATTAAGGCATGAGTGAAATCTAAAATGGACAAAGACATTTGAATTGAGGTTGAACAAGCCAGGTTGTAAATCTTTCTTACCACCGTTGATCACAGGTGCTGGAGCCCAGAGCGGGCCCCCAAACCACTGGGGTTCAAGGTGTCGTACACAGAGGAAGAAACCACCCCTCCCTCTCTTGTCACCTTGAATTGTCTGCTGTTGGTGGTTGGGAGAGACACCTAGGCTCTATATGGGAACTCAAACAAATATTCCTAGACAAGGGCCACCTTTTGGGCTTGAATGTAAGAAACCAGGGATGTTCCCCAAACCCAAATGCCCATTAAAACTCAGAGTCAGAGACCATGACCCATTCTTCACCAACTAAGCTGGAATGTTATTTTTGGGGGGTTGGTGGTGGTTCTGTTCCAGTATATGCAAGTGGATCTGCAGTGATGTCCACTTAGCCTGACAGAAGTGTCAGTTGTGCATACAGGAAGAACCATCTGCGTGCACGAACCACTCCAGGGGAACACAGCAGGAATGGCGTACGCTGTGTACACGTAGCTGGAAAATGACCCAAATCAATCTCTTCTTTCTCCTGCTCTTGCCCGTTCCCTCCCCCAACTCAGTTTCAAAGGGGTTTCCTCCATCATGTACTAATGGTCTGCAATTTATTTTAAAGAGGCTATTTTGATCCTCAAGAAGTACTGAAGGGAGCTGGGAACCATAAACACCTCCTTTTTTAAAAATTTGTTTCCTTTTTCCCAGCCTGTAATTTAACTCTGACTGGCACCATTGAAATCAAGTGTTCCAGGCACAGACTCCCATCAAGTCAGCTCCAACTTGGAGCACATTTTTACGACCAAGTTAGAAATCCCTTAAAACAAGGTTTTCGGAGGGAAACGTTTGACAGACTTAACTCTTGTGGTGCAAATATGCCACAATGACATAGCAATTAGTTATTCAAAATACGGGAAGGGATTACAAGCTTTTTCAAGTCGTTTCATAAATATGTCCTCTTCTGGTATACAATCAGTAATTATACCATTCTTACTCAACTGTAAACTTCCTGGGTATGATTTATATCTCATTGAAATCAATACAAAAGTGTTTGTTTTCTCAAAGGAAGAGCCCCGGTTCTAATCTCCAAGGCTCACACACATCAAAGCTGGAGAACTACTGTTCTGCCTCACCAATGTAAATAAAATCATACAGAAATGTTTATGCAAATTAATAGAGAGAGAACTGTCAAGAAACATTTCTCTTCTGAACCTGATGTGGATTTGCATAGTGCTCTTCTAAGTACATTCCTGCGAGGTAGCTGAGTAGATTATTTACCATTCAAGAGGAAGATGAAACCAAAGGTGGTGGTTCTGAACTCTGCCCTTGCCCCTGGGGCCAGAACTTCAAGAATATTGCCAGCATCAGGTGAATTGGGTGCCAGAGCTATGGATGGATGTTTCATCCATCCCTCACCTACCCCATCCCCAAACCCAAGAGGTTTCAGTGGTTGGCCACTATGAGAAATGAAATGGGGCAAGGAAGACACTTCTGGCTGAATGGAGGCTCTTACCTTCTAGACTCATGGGCCCTGGGTCTCTCATGTAACAGCCATTCAGTAATTGTCTGCGGAGTGGCTGCACAGGTGATCAGAGAAGACAGGTTACACCGTAACTCTAGGAACAGGATCATCTATGGAAAAACCTTCCCAAACAATCACTCCCGAACAACAGTCTTTGTGTTTGCACCGCACCCTGGGCATACCTCTGTCCCTGTACTCAAGACATGACACGGCAATGATGAGTTTCAATATCTGTCTCCCCAGCTAAGTTATAAACTCCTCCATAGCCAGGGCAACCCTGGCACCATGTCTGGCAAACAATGTTTGTTGGAGATTTTGAACAAACTTTGGGAGAAGCATCTCTCCTGGAAGAGCAAGCACCTATTTTTGGAGGATTAGAGCTCTTGAAGTATTGACTTACAACCAAAAATTTGACCTTCCTCCGTGTTCTTCTCTACATTTGAATGTTTTACTGAGAGTGAAGAGTCAAAGCACACCAATTCAGAACTACACTAAAGCTGGAGCTTCAGGAGGACAGGAGCATATTTGTTTTTCTCCACCTTTATAAAACCAACACGCAGAACAGTGCCAGGCGGATAGTATGTGTCCATACGTACTTAATGCATGGAAATATGGATGGATAAATGATTTCAGCTTTTCTGAAGTGTCAGCATTGTCAAAGGCATGTCCACATCTGATCCCCTATGCTGTCCAAAAATCCCACCAAAGGAAACGTATTTTAAGCTTATGGTCCTGCACAAACAGAACCCTATTTAAAATATAAATGTGAGCAGGCCAAACCTAGACATTATCTATGAAGTATTCTGTACCTTGCAAAATATTTTTCCATAGCAACAGAATTATAGAGTTTGGTCAACCTTCAGAGGGATCAGTCTGGGACTATTCAAAACTTGAACTTGTCTTTCCTCATTATGGGGAATTCCCCATTACATATCGTTTTGGAGCGTACAGGGCCCCATCCCAACCCTCAAGAAACCAAAGGGTCCATCCTTCCCATCTCACTGCCTCCCTGGCAGCCAAAGCTTTGGCAAGTCCCTTCTCTCAGTGATTTGAAGTCTTCCACCTGAATTTGGAAATAGCAACCAGGGAGGACCAGTGAGAATTCGTTTGTAATGGAGCACTGTCAAGCACTGGGGCTGAGGTTCCTATCCCCAGAAAGTTGTTTTGTGTCCTGCTGCTGAAAGTTCTGGACACGCTTTGATATTTCTTCCTTCCCCTTGCCAGGTCCTTCAGCCTCTGTGCAGTTCTGAGAACCCTTACTATCCTTCCAATGGAGTGCCTTCTTTTTTTTTAAATTAAGATAGCTAGAGGAAATTTCTTTGTTTTACAACCAAGAGTCTTTATAGGTACACCTATGGGCCAAGGTCAAAGAGAGTACACAGTGCCTTGAAAAGTAGTAGGAAGATGTCTTCTAGCAATACTACTCTAAAAACAACATAAATGATGTAAACTAATAAGTTTTGATTTTCCTTGAATATGATTACTTAAGGACAGGTCATTTTGATTAGATAGTCCAACCTTAAAAGCTCCATTATTCTGCCCCAAATGGCCTATGAAATCACTGAAAAATTTCTTAATCACGCTGGCCTCAGTTTCCCCAGCTGTAAAATTAAAGGACTGATTAGACGTTACGCAAAGTTCCTTAAAACCCCAAACCCCAAGCATATAATGACTCTAAGGTTTGGTGAAGGTGAGGAAGAAATACTTTAGGACTAGGGCGCATTGTCTGAGATCTCTGTCAACTCAGAAATTGCTAAGCACTGATCTCCCGCCCCCTCTCCCCACAAACACCAGAAGAACAAGGGTTGGCATTATGTCCCCCACTCCCACAAGGTTGCTGACCATAGCCCATGATCTTGATTAGAAAACGAAAGGCAAGAACCCTGTAATGTTAAAGGCCTAATTAACTTTGTCATTAAATCAAACTCTTCAACTTAACCTTTGGTTCCAGGGAAAGAATTGTTGATAGAAAATTCTGCTTCTCATTGGAGAGCCATTACCCACTCTAAGAGGCATATTTAAACTTATTATTACCCCAAACACATAGCCAGATATTCTTATTATACGTGGGGGAGAATGGCCACTGGTTCAGAACAGGGCTGGTTGTCTGCTAATGTTGAATACATTTCAGCTTTTCTACGGTAAGACCTTAATTTCAGAGATTTACAACCAGTGTAAATCTGCCCTGAACAGAAGCCTGACACAAAATTACTTTGCCCAGTAGCAATTTTTTAAAGTTTTAGACTAAGTGCCTTTTATTCAACTTTACAACCAAAAAAAAAAAAAAATGAAACAAAGCAAAGCACCCTAAGAACCACCTTTAGGCTACAAATATTCACAAACACAGACACGCGCACACACATACACAGGCACACTCCCAGCGTGAGCACTCTTAGCTTGGGGCTCACTGTGGAGCAGGGGCCACGCTTCAGCGAAGGCACCCCACAAGCAAGAAGAGAGATGGATAAATATTCAGGGAGGAGGCGCTTCTCAGCCACCCTCGGCCTGGCCCAGCTCCTGTAACCGATGGGCTAAGTCACTTACGCTAAATCGTCGCCCACATGTAACACCCAAGCAGCTGTCGTCGCTGTGCGCAGTAAATCTATGTTTGGGGGCAGCAGGGACCCCTTCTCCAGGCACCTCAACAATTACACAAGGCAGAAGGTCCCTGTGACACACCAGGGATAGCCCGAGGTCTAAGGGTTTCAGAAGCAAGAATAATGAAGAGGAGGAAGTCACAATTAAAAGGAAAATAAAAATAACCTTTAGGTCATCGATAAACAACTGAGCGGACGAGATGCTTTATATGTAAGTGCTTTATATGTATCAACTTACATAATCATTGTAAACTCACAAGGTCATTAAGACTGTTTTCCTTATTTCCAATAAGGAAACTGAGAAATGGGTTACGTAAATTACCCCAAATCACACAGCAGGAATAAGCCACAATGGGAATGCTGGAAGCGTCAGCATTTGTGTTGTACCCATTGATCCCATGAGTTATTGTTATAGCGACCGTGATAAAAGTAATAATAGCTGTATTGATTGAATATACATTATGTTATGTGCTTTTCATGTACTTGACGTCCACTCACTCCATCTCTGCAACACTTCAGTAAGGGTGAGGCTCTCGTCCGCCTCAATGCACAGATGAAAAAGTTCGAGATGCACAGGTTCTGTGAACTGCCTGAGGTCACAAGGCTGGCAAGGCGAGCACTGGAATTCACACTCACATCCACCTGACTCCACACCAATGCTCTCCACACCTCCTAACACTCACTTCTCAGATGAGCCCCGTGTGTTTTAGCAGAGTCCTTCCAGGGTCATAATGCTGGCAATTGCCCATTCTGCCTTCTCTCTCAGGCTCTGAACACACACCTTGTGTTTTAGGGAGGCTTCCTGCCAGCCTCCGTGGGCCATCTTAAACCCTCCTTAATTCCTTTATCCAAGGAGCTCTTGCTCCCTGAGGATTTTCCTAAGCATGTCCAGGATGGTTGAGCCCAGGGCAGCACTTGATGTATGCCTTTTGTATCAGGCATCTCCATTTCCCATTTCCAGTTACCACTGCCTGAGTATAGGGGTGATAAGAACCCATGGCATAGTGGTTAAAAACACAGCTCCTGGCACCAAGCAGTCTGGCTCGAATCTTGACTCTGATACTAGCTAGCTGTGTGCCCTTGGGCAGGTTACTTCTCAGTACCTTGGTTTCCTCATCTGTAAAATGGGCATGCTATGAGTATCTGCTTCATGGGGTTACTGGAAAATTAAAGAGAGATGATAAATGTCAAGAGTTTAAGACATCACCTGGAAGGCAGCGAGGGCTCAACTGATACTTGTTTCTGTTGGTGGTGGTGTTTTAGGGAACAGTTTTGGTCCCAGCTCATCTCTGCTTCCAGGTACCCACTGCTTGAATCCACCCTGCACCTAAAAACCAGCTAGTCACAGCGGCCCTAAAACACCACTTTCCTCATGTTGCTCCCTGGCTCGAAAGCTGCCCATTATCCACTGAAGAAAGTTCAAATGCTTAATAGTTAAAGTAAGGTCACAGGGAGGACGGTGCTGACCCCAGGATTTCCCTGGAGCTCCAGCTTCAAGCTCTTCCGGCAGCTGCCCCTTTCCTGCTAGATTTCACGCCTCCTGCAAACAACACCTCCCCTGCAGCCCAGGGAGCCCCTCAGCGCTCCTCACCTCAGGGTCCTGCCCACATCTCCCCAAGCCAACCTGTGCTTCTCACCTCCCTCTGGGCTCCCAAGCCCTACCCGCCCTTCCAAAGCAGTTCTTCACCCGCACTGATGTATCAGAACCAACAAGGCAGCTTTTAAAACACACAGATGACCGAGATTCTACTTCAATCGGCCTGTTGGGGGTGGGGGTGGGGGGCTCTGGCAACCTAGTTTTCAAAAGCTCCCAGATGATCCAGATGTGCTACAAAAGGCTCACAGGGCCTCATTTGCCTGAAACAGGTTCTCTCACATCTCCTTCCTTCACACGAAGCATTGCCTTCTGATAAACAATCAGTCAGGACCTGCACTGTTACTTCACCTTTCTTGTAAGTGTATCCTGCCTTTCCAACTAGACTGGAAACTCTCTGAGGGCAGAAAATATGTCCAGGTCAAATGCCATGCCTCCCTCTCCTAGGTGGTCAATGTGTATTTTTGACGTGGGTTTTAGTTTTGACTGTCCAGGGAATAGAATCCCACAGTGGGTGGACATGAGTGGCAAGTACTTTGTCATTTCCCCACGTGCCCAGCACGCACTGAGCTCTCATGACTTTCAGGGTAGGGGAGGCAGTGAACCGGGCAACAGTAGGTGGTCAGTACTTACACAACTATGTACACACACAGGGCATCACCAAGAAGCCAAGGTGCATCTGACCCACATACTACACAAACTTAGTAATTCCCACTACACACATTCAGTCCAACGAACTTTCCTGAGTGCCAGGAACCAAGAAGTGGAGAGGAAGTGGTCATCTTGTAGAGTGGTGGGGGTGGGGTGGGGTGGGGTGGCTTAATTTTTCTTAGCATCTGCAGCATCTAAGCCCTGTTCAAAGGTCCCGGCTGCTCAGTTGCTCCCCACTAGGGCTTCATCTCTCTGTCACCCACAGACCTCAAAAGGAGATTCTGAGTTGAGGCAAAGGTGTAGTGTGGGCCAGTGTGCTCCCTAGGCCCCTGAATTCTTAGAAAACAAGTAAGGGTTTAAAGCTTAAGGAGCTTTCTGTGATCCCTTAGGCCACCAAGAAGCGGACTAACCCAGGGACAATGAGTCCAGGGAATCAGTCCCTCCTTGCCAGCCACAGGCGCCAGAGGCAGAACTCGAAGAGGACTGTGTGGTGCATTATTGCTGCTATTACCAGCCTACCATAGCCGAAAGAAAGAGGCTATTACATGTAATACATAAAATAACATTTAGTAAGGAAATCTGGATAATTACTTAGTAAAAAGGACATTGAGTCAGGTTCTAAGCCATTGCCCTGAATTGGAAATGGCATTACTTATGTCTTAAGTTAAATTGAGTAAAACTTTCTAAGCACTCCCTTAAAGAACACCTGTAAGTAATGAGTTGGACTATCTCATCCATCCTGCTCTGTGCCGCAGTCCTGAAGAGCAGGCCAAGATTATGGGCCCCAGGAACCCAGAACTCCTGGGACTAAGCAAGCACATCTGGGCCAGGGTAGAGGAAGGGATGGATCAACAGGTTTGCACTGGAATTGGCACAGGCAGCCAGAAGCTGAAGGGTTCGGTCAATAACATTTTCTTCCCATTTCTGCAACTGATGGACATTAAAATGCATTCAAAATTGGAAGAGACAGAGAATATAATGAGCAAGTGTACTATTTGCCATCAGTGTACATTAGAGCTGATGGAGTTCCAGCTATATCACCACCATCACGATCACTGAAACCCATTGGTCATCACCATCACACTAATGCCTTACGTGTCTCCGGTGCAGAATAAAATGATCTCATCCAGCCATGTGACTTTAATATCACCTATAGACTGAGACTCCCAAATTCCTATCTCCAGGCCAGACCCCTCCCCATGGCCTCCCTCCCAATTTGAATATCCAGTTACCTTGTTGACATCTTCACTTGGATGGTTAATAGGCATCTCAAATTCAACATGCCCAGAACCTAAGTCTTGAACCACCAGCTCCTCCAAGCCAGTGAATGGATCTCTGCTAGTCCTGTGGTCCTCCCTGTCTTTTACAGGCCACTCTAATCAACACATCCTTTCAAGTCTTCCTTCTAAACACCCAGAACAAGATCAAGTCTCACCCCATGACAAACATCCTCATCGAAACATGCCCTCTGGCCTGGACTATCACAGGGGCCTCTCATTGCCATCCAGCTTCCACTTCAGCTCCCCTTTTGTTTCTCCCCCATGCCACAGCCAGAGTGATCCCAGTGAACTTAAAACGACGCTCATTATGCTCAAGTCCTTCTAATCGCTTTCCTTCTAATAGAGGGCAAACCCCAGATCCTGACCGGTTTGTTTCCTTTCCGTGTATGTGTGGTGGTGATGATGTGAGGGGATGCTGCTTTACCCAGAATCTGACTTCTTTTGGTGCATACTGTAGAAGGTTAGGTAATGCCAGCTGATCAGGGTACAGAATTTGTATAGCACAGAACTTGGCCTATGATGGTCTATGTTTTGGGATACAGCAGTAAATAAATAAAGCAATAAATCCTCTCTGACTGCAGTTACAGAATCTTGAGAAAGGCAGGTACAGGTTGAGGGTGATAGCTCAGTTGCTGACAGTAGCTCCCCCCTATAGGTGTGGACCAAGGTCCAGCAACCTCATGTCCCTCTCACATGTCAGACAACCCCTTCCGTCCACGCAGAGGGCGTGGCATTTCCATCTCACCTGGCCCTGACCATCATTTGTCAAGTTGGAATCAATTGCATCCTGACACTGCTTGATTCCCTGCTATTACTCCTTTATTATTCAGGGGAGGGTACTACGATTCCCCAGGTAGTTTTTTAATGTTTCATGTGCCTTTTAAATATCAGTGACCATATATAGAGAGAAAGAGAGACTTCAAATGACTGCCTAAGATATTCCATTTCAGGCTTAAATCTTTAAATATACTTATGAATTTTTGACTCTGACAGATTAGCTAATGTCTCTTCCCTCCTAATGGAAATAGATCCCAGGGAATCCTCATTAACTCCATCTCCTTGGGGCCCTCTACTTTGGAGATGGCCTTCTTTCTTCAAGATTCAGCCCATGTTTGCTGACCCTGAGATGCAAGCTCCCTGGTCCTTGCGACTAAGCTCAGACCTGGCTGAATCTGCATCAAAGGGCATGCAGCCACGCTTCTGCTTGCCTGGAGCAGGTTTTCCTCCCCCCCACCAGCCTCTGAACTACCAAGAGCTGGCACATCCTCCAAGCAGCTGAAGCCCACCTTGAAGTCTTGGTCTTCCCTGACCCTGGAGTGGAATGCCCAGCCCTCTTTGCTGAATCTCTGCCATCCTTTGCCTAAACCAGGCAATTTAACAATTAATGAAGCACTGCTGTGTACTGGAAAAGTCTTGTTTCCCCAGCTGAGAAGGATTAGGCTATTTCATACCCTCTCATGTGCCTAGTTTGGTACAAATGCTCAGTAACTAATTGCTGATTGACTCTGAGAGCTGAAAGTGGATTTGCTGGGTACCAAGAGGCCATCACTGCAGGTCCAGCTCTGATCTTCAAACAAATTGCCAATAATAAGAATGTTTTGGCACAAACCACCAAACCTCACCATCCTCTGCTGCTGCTAAGTGTCTTCCCTCTTTACCTAAGTATGATTTAATACCTAAATTTGATCCAGGAAAAGATTACAACAATCCAAATTTCTCTAGTGCAAGATCACAGACACCACAAGCAACCACAGAGTGGCAACTCAAGACTGCAATGACCTCTCCACAGAAAAGCAGAGAACTGCTCCCATGTCTATGCTATACCCCAACTCTCCCGACCCAAGAAAATAGCTGAAGGGGAAGAAACTATTCATTTTTTCCCTAAAAGCTTAAGAAAGGGAAGATGACTTCCAGTGTTCTTAAAGGTAGTTTTAACTTCAGGTTTGAACCTGAGACAATCTGGCTCCTTGTATTTTCCCTTCGTACATGCCTCTGGGATTGTATCATATTCCAGGCTGATCATTAAGAGATTCTCACACAAGTGCTGATATTGTCTCATCTTCTCAAACAACCACAAGCCCCTCTGGAGTGCAGATTTCATTTCAGACCATTTGAGGTATATATGTCTCACTCTCTTTTGGAAAGTTTGCATTCAGAGATTTCCTTAATAATCCTTGATCTTTATGCTAGGGCCCAACTTTCTGAGCCACAGTTAGAATGGAAAGAGGAAAAGAAATTCTCACTAATTGGCACTGAGGCATTTTCAAAGAAAGCATTACTAGACTTACTTGCTACAGAAACACCAGTTTTTATCCCAACATCTAATTTTCGGCATTTTGTCTAAGGCCCCCTGGGCATTTACCAAAATCTTGAACAAGCAGATATTTCATTTTCCATCCCTCAGCTGAGACCATATCAAAGATATCCAAAACAAGCAGGATATTGTATATACAATTGCATGTATATTGATAACCCAGGCGTTATTTGTATATTTGAAGTATGACATCTTCACTCCTCTGTCATCAAGCAGAAGTAATTAAGAATAATCAAGTGGGTGTTAATTGGGTATAATGAAACAATCTCCAGTCAGCCTGAGCCTACTATTTGCCTCCTACTAATAATTATGAACACTAAACACTCATGCTAATCTTCTTCTTCTAACAGAAGCCAAACAGAGATACAGTATTTATTCAGCTGATGGCTTATTTTGTCTGCAGTTTAGTCTGTTTTAAGCCAGGAAACTCACAATTTACCAAACTGTCACCAGCTGCTGGGCCCAGACCAGGGATGTCGGGCTCTTAGTGACAACAGTTCAGGATGCATCATCTCAGAGAAGAGGACAGATATTAATTGAAGTAACCTCCAGGTGCAACTGTACCTGGACACATAAATGTCAAGAAACCAAAGCTTTAAGTTTGCATTACTCGCAACTACTATGGGCCATATACTCGCTGTATGCCCAGAGCTGCCCCCAAACAAGGGAGTTTTCTGCACGTACCTCTGAGAAGGTCTCTACTTTTTCCTATTAGAACCGTCTCCAGGCCTCAGCTGCTATAGAGCTCAGGACTGGCCTTCGACCATATTACTCAAGGAGCTCTTGGCTGCTGGGTGACGATTACGGTAGCGAACTAAAAGTGTCTTATCGAGAGTGACCATTAGAAACATATTACTGGCCATTAAGCAGATGGTTAGATGTTTTTAAAGAGCTCTTACATAGTAATCGAATCCAGAGTCGTTGACTATATTTATTACTCTCCCAAGAAAGTGGAAAAAATAAAAAGATCAAATATTTGTTCCAGAGGTGGTAATTTCTTTCTCTGAGAATCGCCAGGAGTTCATAGGTAGACTAAAAATGGGCATCCGGTGACTAGATTTTAGAACCAGCTTCAGAACAAGGTGATCAAAGTTCATTTCCTTCCCTCCTTATGAGAACTCAGCCAAGTGGGACTCCAACGGAAGCCCCTGCCTGATGGGAGGAGAACCAGGGGCATGAAACAGGTACTCACCCAGGACAGAACAAAGGGTCAGGCGGTGAATATTGCAGGCTTTACAGGCCTCACAGTCTCTGTCGCAACCACTCAACCCCACAGCTACAGCACAGAAGCAGCCATAGACGATAGGTGAGTGACTGGGCATGGCTTTTTTTTCAATAAAACTTTATTCACAAAAATCTCACGGCCTAAGGGTCCTCGTTTACCAAAACCTGATTTAGACCACACTGAACCCTGCTCAGACAGGGATGCTGTTTGGGGACATAAATGCTCCCCCCAGGCCTCTCTCTCTGCCCCTTATTTTAATTCACAGGTAGGAAGAGATCTTATTTTTTACCACAGAGACACTTCTGAAAATGTGCTTCATTCATTATATTCTAGTTTCATCATGTTTTTTTCATTAATAAATAAACTTACGTGAATTTGTACCTCATTTGGGGGCCGCACTATAGTGATGAGTAACCACCACCCCTCCACTCAGCACATATTATCATAGGACTCAACACATAAATAAAACATTTACAGTACTTTGCTATTATTTATAAAGTTATTTAAATATATATGTAATCACCTCCTCTGTTTGCCTTGCCAACAATTTCAGATACCCAGTTTTCTTAAGGATGGGTCCACCTGTAATTATTTGGTATACAAGTTTGTCCATTCTATGTCCTCCATAGAGGGGCCCATAACTTACCACAATAGACACACTCCTTGGATAGTGCCAAGTCTGAAAGGATTTTATTCAACTTCAGGGTGGAAGAATGGGGAAAAAACAATGACCTAGGAGCGAAGGACTCTGATTTTTGAGTCCCAATTTGTTTGCCAAATAACTGTGTGACTTGAGACCTATTCCTTAACCTCTCTGAGCCTGAGTTGCCTCTGAAAAATGAGGGAGCTGGGTCAGAAGACAGCTAGAGTCACCTTCCAAGCTTTAATATTCTCTGATCACTGGATAGGAAACAGCTTAATTAGCTCATTTGATTGCAGGATAATACTAACGAGGCCAAAGGAGCAAGTTAAATAGTCATGCAACGCTAGTTAGTTTTAAAAAGAGAAAACACTGTCCCACAGATCATACCTCAAGCTGGTTGACTGAGGGAGGGGAGATGGCTAGTTCAGTCCTCCCTCCTCAAACCAACATCACTAAAAATTATGCAACCACAGTAAGTCAGAAACAGCTTTAAGTGACAATCATCACCATTAGCATTTTAATAAACTTATGACTACTGGTCTGCAAAATTCAAGCATTTCACCAAGTTTCTTTCCGGTTATGTGATGAAGGATCATTTCTCCACCCAATTTGCCAGGGACCAATTCTTGATCATACTGTGTGTGACTGGTTTGTAGTTTACCACGTGATTCACAAAGCGAGTTCAACCACACGCAAACTGGGCCACACACAGTCAACAAGACAAATCCAGTGATCACATGCTTGGATGTCACACATCAACTTACTATAAAGGTTTCTAAATGTTTATGTGCCATTTCTATACTTATCTAGTCATAAACTGGTAACCCTCTGCACAACAGGGCCAACAAATGGGATCTTCTGGTTGCCACCTTCTGTTACAGAGGAGAGATTTAAGCCACTGCTTATGGGTGGAAGTAAAATATGATTAAATTTATTACCACCAAGTTTCTCATTTTCTTCTCTTCTTGCAGATCTATTTTCTTTCCCCATTTCCCAGCTAACCCTGAAAAGTCAACCGCTGCTGCCCCAGTTCATCGTCCTATTCAATCATTTATTTAACACACATTTACTAAGCAGCATCTCCATGCCTGGAGGTGTTCAGGGCTTCTGGCATCCAGTGGTGAGTAAGGTAGACTTGATTGCAGCTCCAGTGGAAGTCAGTGAATTTCTTTTGAGGAGGCTTGTCCTATGCATATATCATGTAATGTCTATGCTAAGTTCCTAAAGTGCAGATAAAGTGTGCCTTGTAATGTGAAATTCTGCAACATTTTCCCAGCCTCAGTCAGTCTCAATTTATTAAATACCAAATATTTGCCAATCTGGTGGGGTTTAAAACTATAAAACTGAATGAGACATGGTCCCTGACCTCAAGGGGCTCACAACATAGAGACTTTTCCATGTGATCTTTCAGGTGGGTGAAGAAACAAAGTATCACGATTGTTTCTATTTCCATAGGTTCTCTGAGGTTGGCGAGACTCACATGGATGCCTACACCAAGAGCTGCTAACAGGGCCTAGGTGGATACATAGCAATAGTTAGAGAACACACTGTGCTTCAACCATCAGAGTCTACAGAGATCTTTTAAATGTTACTGATGGAGAAAGTAAGACCAGGAAAGATGAGGTGACTTGCCCAATGTCTCAGCTAGTAGGTGAAAATAAGATCCATGCGGATCATGTACAGAACAGGCTTACTAGGTCTGGCTCTAGAGTTGGCCAACACATCTGCAAAGGGGTTCCATCGTGTGCGCAAAGAACCCAACTTCAGCAGAGCAGCTTTACTCAAATAAATGGAAAGTAACAGGACGTGGTGGCAATGTCACTGGACCAGGGAGCACAGTGATGCCCTGAGAGGCTCTGGGTAGGCCTACTGTCCTCTCTGGGCTCAGTCTTCTGACCTGGAAAATAATATTGATGACTTCCATGACTTACAGGTCCCTTTCAGCTCTTCAGCTCTACGGTGTAAACATGACTCCATTAGTTTGGAAATCCAGAAAACCTTCTAGAAAAAGCATAAAGCATGGGGTAAACAGATGACAATCCTGCAGTGACTTGTCTGGACCTACAATGCTCCTTTAAACATCCATGGTCAGGATCATATAATAAGAGAAACCAGAAGCTTCCCATACTCCTGGTTCTAGGTCTAGGCTATAAGCCTATTCATTACCTTATCCTACTTGGTTCCAAATCCAACCAGTGTCTCACAACCTGGTGCTGTTCTCCCACTAAGGCCTTGCACTCCTCCTTTTCTATAATGCAGATTTTCTGGCCTCCAGGAGCCCTGAGAAAATGCCCCCTTGGATCCTACCTAGACCACAGGATCCCACATCAGCTTTGCCCCCATATACAGTACCGGGGGTTTATCCAAGTTACCCACAATTCATATAAGACCCCTACACACACACACATACACACACACACACAAAACAACTCTTTCCATCACTAGCATAGAGGAGAGCTTTCATTAGACTCTACCATGAAATTTCCCATTAATTCAACCCCACCTACCCAAATCTAACAGCTCCTCAAACCCATTAATGAACTTCAGTATTAGCTATACAAATGCTTAGGTATGTCCTGTAAATTGGGAAGAACCAGACTGTCAAGGTAGCAAAGAAAAACACACAAAAGCAGTGTGGAGACGGTCAGAATTCCTCCTTATGCCTCCCATTTAACAACAGATGCCTTACAATGAATGGCCTGATGAGGACGGGACTCTTAACTGCAGCGAGAATTTTTCTTTTATTTGGCAAGCAATGAAATCATTAAGGTAATAGATCACCATTCCCACTAACAGAATCTCCCCATGTCATCTCCTTTACTGTACATGTACATATCTATTGTCCCTGACTTCTGGAAGTTGTAAATGTAGGGAAATTGTCATCATTAAATTGAATATAATGATTCTCTCCCCTTCCTCCCCCTTCCATTTTCTCACTCTGTACCTCAGCTCTTCCTGACACAAACCTTGTAAATGTCAACACAAAAGTATGTCCTGAAGACCAATGGGCAGAAAGTTCTGATTACCAGCAGAAATCCATCACGCGTTACTGAACACTCACCTCTGCAACGAGAGGAAATGATAATTGCTTTGCCGTGTGAGGTGGAAAGGACCAACCTCAAAGCATCTCTAGCGTTAACATACAGTGAAGACAGGTGCAGACAAAGGCCCCAGCAAAGACAGCAGGGATGTCACCCAGGTAGCCTCACCTCCTAGGCATGATGCTAAAGAACACAGTCTACATGTCACTCTCCAGTATCTTAATCCAGGGCCTGCTGAGCTTAACCCCAGGGGAGAACTGGGAACCACTCACTAGACAAAGGCAAACCCGAGAAAATTCCCATCCAGGTCGTATCAAGGATTCAGACCAAGACGCCAACCCCTATGACATAAAGGGAAGTAACATGGTACCCCGAGTTCTGCCTGTCTGGTCTGCTGCAAAAGAGAATGGGTAGCTGGGATGTCACCAGCCTTTAACTCAAGGTGTCACAAAGAGAGTTCTGGAGCAACCCACATGCTGAACCAGCAAGGAGAAGGAGGAGGTTTTCTGACCTGAGGAATTCTCACCATCCACGGGTTGTCAGGGGCTGTCATTGGGCCACAAGGACTGTTTGGCCTTGAGCATTAGTTACGTTATGTAAATTACGCTTAATGAAAGTGCAGCCTTGGTCCATAAAAACTTAACAATGCATTTGTCTTCATTTGAGCATTCCCCAGCAGCCACCACCTCCCTTTACAGGCCATAATAACTGGGCTTTCACTGCATGTCCCTGTCCTCCACAGTCACCGTCAGGAGGGCCCGGAAAGGGGAAGAGGAATCGGGTTGCACTTAGTAAGACAAATGTGTCACTGCGGAGTTGGCATCAGATGGCCCAAGCCCACACTAGGCTGGTAAAGCAGATGCAGCTGTGCCCACCTCTCCTCCCCAGGCCCTCTTTTCTAACAGTGTTTGGATGACTAGAAAAGATCAAACTTGATTTTGCATTTCTGAGAGCTGGATGTCTCCTGTTACTCATCACAAGCATTTACTAAGTGTCTCTTATACACAATGCATAGCAAAGACATAGGTCTCTCTCTTCAAGCAAGTCACCAACAGTTTCTGACTCTAAGACACCCCATCTTGAGATGCCACTTGCAAACTTTCAGGTGCTCTTAAGTTCTAAGTTAATTGCCCTTGAAGAAGGAATCTCAGAAAAAGAAGTCATTTTGAAATCCTCAGCTAAATGTTTCAGATCCCCACAGTTTAAAAGGAAAGGAACTAAGATTATATTGCTGTGAAAAGAGGTCTGGGATTAGTGTGGTTTGAATGCGATCTTCATAATTATCAAACACTTTAAAAAATAAAATTCTGTATTCACAGCCTGTAAGGACTTAGGTGGACAGATCCAGACCCACCTCTCCAGGTGACTCCACCTCTTCAGCTCACTCCCTGCCATTCTCTTTTCAGTTGCCCCGCATTCCTCTCTGCAGTGCCCAGTCATCTCCATGCTCCATCCAGCCGACTCTTCGCACTTGCAGCTCCCCCTGTCTGTGATGCTTTTCCCTCTCCTCTTTCCTAATTAGGTCCTTATGCTTCAACCCCCAGGTGACACATAACCTCCTCAAAAAAGCCCTTACTAACCTCCTTAACTAAGTCAAATTAAGTCCCACTATAGCACTATCTACTTTCCTCCTCAGCCCATGTCCCAGTAGTGATTCTACCTGTGTTTGTAGGAGTGGCTGCCCTCTATTTAATGGCATCACCTCTATGAATGCAGCACCGTGTCTATTTTCTCTTACCCCCAAATCGTCAGCACCAAGCACCCAGCAGGCAGCTCCAGTAATTAATAAATACATAAATTAAGTAAATGTTCATCACTTCTTTTCCATGGCTGTAGAAGAAATGACAAGAAAAGAAATACGCTTACATTCATTGCACAGGAAGAAGAATTTAGTGGCCATAACAGCAAATGAACACTAGAAAGAGTGACCAATAGAGGCCACACAGATTCTAGGTCCAAGCACCTTAAAGAAGGCATCATTCCTCCAAAATCTGACAGCAGGGGGTGACTGAGATGACCTCATGAAGTCAACCGTTCCCATTTTCTGGACTGGTTGTCTGACTGTTCAGCCACACAGGCCACAATCTATTCCAAGGCTCAAACAGTGGCCTTTATCCTCACCCTTTGTTTTGCCTCTTGGCTCCCAGGAAGGACACAGATCCTTTTATTTTCCAAGCAGCAAAACACAATAGACAACTACACTGAATAACTACAATGAAGCATCCGCCTGGCAAACACCAGCCGCCTGAAAGTTCTGGCCAAAACGATTTGCTTGCTGTGCCCCAAAACCTAGCAGAGGAAAGAGGAAAATCCCTAATGAAAGGATGTACTTACAAAATTCCTGTCTCTCTCTCATCTAGACATCAAAGCAGTTACAATGAATTAGTTGGCTGGAACTTCCTGGAAAAGGAGATTATCCCAATTTGTTCATCTCACAAAGGAATTGTGCAAATCCTATTTGACCCGTTTTTCCAATCTAGGGTATGAATTTAGCTAGCTTTGAAAATGTTTTAGGGCTTTCACAGAAATCTGTAAAATGTCAGTGTGAAAATTTTAATTGAGTTATTAGCAATATCTCTTCTTTGAATGACCTTTTAGTATTCCTTATAACATATCACCTCCTTTTACTACCTTCTGGCTGACAGTTTCTAATATATTCCTTCTTCCTAGATGATATCATCTGTCCTTGGATGGAATTAACCAAAGCACTATACATTCAGAAGCTGACATTAATCCATAGCCCTGGATTTGAAACAGTTGCTGGTATAAATACTGTTTCCATACATTGGGTTTTAACAATGAATGGTGGAAATGCATACTATTCATTGAGCACTGATGATATGAAACAAAGGAATCGGGGCAACAAACAGCAGTGATTAAAAACCATTTTAATATTAGCTCAAATATTATACCTACTGCATAAATCTAAGGGACTATCCCTAACTTCAAGGAAATTTCATATTTCTCTTAAGAACCACATGTAGAGGAAGTTAATCATAACAGGAAATTATAAGGATGAATGGCAAACAAGTTGTTTTTGCTTAAGTAACTTTCTGATACTCAGTAAGGGAAATACTGAAAATACAGTCCCATGTTCTCAGTAAACCAAGAAATAGAAAAGGTAAATCAACATGGCAGGTGGGTACAGAAAGGTACATTCAGAGTTGAGAAGCACCAAATAGGGAAATGATCAGTAAAACCCCTCCCTGCAGAAGCCCGACATCCAGCAGCTCCTAAGGACATCGATGCACCCAAACCTCACATACCGGCATGAAGGCGTACCCCATCCAACCAAGAAAGGAACAGCACACCCCGCTTCCCACTCGGCCTCTTCCCTGTCCTCTTCACCAGACTTTCTATTTGGCTGAAAACAGGCGGGTACACATCAGTGCCACAACAAGCAGTGACATCTGTAGGGACCTCACCAGCATTTTCCATCAGCACAACCGTGTTATTTAGAGTCTGTGGTGCTAATGACCATCATGAATGGTAGACTGGTGACGCAGCTCCCAGCAACCAGGGGGTTGATAATTAAAGTGTGTCCATCCTCGCTGCATGGTGGGAACCAGGCGGCATGAAGAAGGAGTTTCGAAGGCAAAGGTATATGCCAGCAAAGCTAACGGAAATGAAGTTCTGCAGTAGCCTGGTGGGTGTTCAGAAGCTCCACCCCTTCCTCAGAGCCTCTCCCTGAGGCCCTTTCACTGGTCTACGCTGTCCCTTGTGAGAAAACGCCAACCCCCTCCCAACTCCATGGCCCCCTGCATCATTCAAGTTATGAAATGTCCATTGCTAGTGCATTGGGATATTAAGTGTTGGTGAAAAGTTTACACCCCTGTGGGCAGGGGTGAGGGCAGGGAATAGAGAGATGTCCCCTGTTAGAAGTCATCTGGGGAGCAGGTGTTTCTCCAGATGAGAAATAATGTCCAAGAGAGCAAACCCAGGTAAGGGTGAGAGAAGTATCTCCCTTGGCCTGGATTTGGAAGGTGCCGAATATTCAGGGAAGTATCCTTGGGGCAATGAATCAAGGGAGGCATCCACGGGATGGAGACAGAAGCCACCAAGGAGGGCCCATGTGGACTCAGCCCTGGCATCCCCTGAGCCCAGGGAGGCTGTTGGTCAACACAGAATCAGAACCCCAGCCTCTGTAAGCCAGGCTGATTAAATGCCCTGTTGCTCTCCTGATATCCCCATGCTATCCCTGAGAACTGTTACACCCTGTCAAACATGTGATAAGGATTCATGTTCAGGAGAAAAGAGCTCACCCCTAGGACCAGTGTGGCAGCAGAGATGATTCTCCTCTGAGCATGCATCTTGGAAGGTTGTGCGTTTCAGTTCTACCAAGGAAGGTGGCATTTTCTTGTACTACCTTCAAGAGTCAAAATTTACCCATCCCATGTGCTAATCCCTTAGATTCCTACCTCTAAGCTTAGTTTGCTTGCTAGACTCATCAAAACCCTGTTAATAGGCCTAATTATACCCCCCACCCCCCGCCAAGCAACACAACTCATTCCCTCATTTATCTACCCAACTTCCCAACTGTTCAGTATGAGGCCAGGACTGCACTAGGTGTGGAAAAGATAAATGCAGAAAGGATGTGGTTCTCGCCCTTGAGGAGCTCATAACACACTAGGAAATAACCTGGAGACAGAACCTTACCCTAAGGGGGTGACGCTTTTGGTAGGAATTTGAGAGGTGTTGGCAAGCCCAGTGAGGGGAATAATTTAGTTCAGGGGGTGCTGTGGAGTTCCTGAGATCACATCAGGAAAGCAGCGGCACCCTATGCCTACGCCTGAGGCCAAGACATTGCACAGGACTATTTTACTGGAAGAGTCAGGAAAGCACCAGAACGTCACGTTTCCTTTCGAAGGGTGCTGTCCTCAGTGTGGAAAGAGGGTCCCCCTGTCTGGAAGGAAAGGGATCCACCCACACTGGCCAGGCACAATGGAAGGTTATGGTGGTGAACAAAAAGAAGTGGAGTGTTCCACAGATCTAGGGAACCTACTGCTTGGGCAAACTACTTACCTGGTCAGGACACCGGTTTCCTCGTCTATAAACCAGACAGCAACCCCTGCACCACCTACGGTTGCTACAAGGATGTGATCCTCAAAGTATGGTCAGTGGCCTGGTACCCTCAACTTCATCCCAGAACTTGTTATAAATGCAAGTTTTCAGACTACACCCCAGACCTACTAAATTGGAAATGCTGGGATGGGGCCCGGCTGAATCTAATATACTAAGATTGTGAACCACTGACGTATTATTGATTAATAGGGCTGGTACTTACAAAGTGCCTAGCAAGATGTCCAGCATGTAGAGAGCCCTCAAAGTCTGGCAGTTGGAATTGACTCTGGCTGTGTCATGAGACCCTGGAAAGTCAGGTACAAGAGAGCATAAAGAGGGGAAATTTATTTTTTCCAGAGCTCAAACCAAAAGGGAACTTCACGAGTACATCTCCAGGTGTGGTCCTTCAGCAGCCTGCACCAGAATCCCTTGACATTTATTAAAATGCAGATCACTGAGAATCTAAAATTCCAAAAAACATATACTCTTATGCAGGAGTCTACCAAGTAGACACTCTCCTACTGTTCCTGCATCCATGCCTGCACCTACCTCCTGCAGGGACCTCTCTCTCAAGCTAGCAATTCTACCACCTTGTTGCTGAGCTTCATCTCTAGCTCTCCTCTGGATTTCTACACTGCTGTCCCCATCTCTAGCCGTCTCTCCCTACCAGTCCATTCTTTCAAATCACTCCTTGGAGTGATTTTTCTAAAATATAAATCTAAGCATTCTACTTCTCACTTAAAAATGAAAACAAACAAGCCAACAACAACCTTCACTGGCCCCAAATGAAGTTTTACAGCACAGAATTCCAAGTCCTTGACCTGCTCCATAAGCCCCTCCACAGACTGACTCCAGTCTCAGCTGCAACTGCTTCTCTTCATGCACTGTATGTTCTGCCCAAATCCAATGGCTGCTCCCCAAACTGGCCTCAGTCTTCCCTCTGAAAGAAATGACCTGCCCTTTCTCCATAAGGAGGAGCCTCTCTTCCTTCTCCCAACTGTGCCACTGCTTCATCCACTGAAGGGTTTTCTGTCTTCCTTGCTAAACCAGCAGCTCCAGGAAAGAAGAGAATCATTTCCATACAGTCCACACTTTGACAAACATTCTCACCACCATTAACATGTAGTTTGGAGATACAGTACCAGCTCTCTTCACTGCTTACCATTACCATTTAACCAACTGGTTGGGGTGACCCCACTGTGGCACTCCACTCTAAAGCACACAGCTCCACCCCTCTGTAAAGTGTACACTGATGTCTACACCAAGCACCTCTTCATTAACCAACATGATTGAGGCTGGTAGGTGGTCAAGTAATTGATACTGGGATGTGAGTGCTTCAGCGCAGATATGGACCTGACGCCGAATAATTGCTCCCAATTACTTTCCCTGCCTAGCAGCAAAAAACACACACAGGTGTGGCACAGTGAGCCTTAAGCTCACAGAACTGAATTGACAGAAAGGATGGACCAAGCTTGTTTTCATTCATCTCAGTGGGTGCAGCAGGGGATGGAATCTTCCATTGTTTATCCTTTTATTGTCATTAGTATATATTTTACATATTTTATATATATATTATAAACCTGAGCTCACTGGATGGCTTTGATTGTCTCACAGTACTGCCAAAAATGTTCCCAAAATTTTTACAGCAGAGTTTGCAGAAAGAACAGCAAATTATGGAGGCAAAATACCTGGGTCTCTTTCAAACCTAACCGTGCCTTATATTACCAGTGTGACCTTAGGCACGTCACTAAAACTCTCGAGCCTCAGCTTTCTCATCTTTAAAGTAGGGTCACTACTCCATGTTGGACCAAAATCACGGAGTTGCTATGAAGATCATCTGACATAACAGAGAGGAATGTGCTCTGTCAATATAACTCATTTTCATAATGGTCGTGAAAATGAGATCAAATCACATCTCACAGGACAGTTTCCCATGTAGTTACTCAAGTGTCCAGATCAGTCCAGGGCATATGTTCCCTTCCTCCAAGCCCCTCTCAAATTGCCTCCTCTCAATCTTTAATGGAAGGCAGAGAGAGGAGCAACAGGACCTTGCTCAGGTAGGAGGCTTGCAGGGGTGGAAGGGAGATGGTAAGGCTGGAGAAGAGCCGGAAGGGGCCAGGAGAGGACGCATATGGGCTTCTATAACATGTATATAAATTCCACTAACAAGCGGAGACACAAACAAAAAGGGGTGGTTTTTTCCTGAGCACTAGCATATCACTCCACCATCCTACCTCTTCCTGGAACCTCCTCCTCCAACCCCTAAATCAGATACAATGTTACATGGGGACGGAAAAGCCACAATTCTACCACCTCTCCTTGCGGCCACTTCCTACTGATGACATTAGCTGGAAGACTCCCGGGTTGAGAGAGAGAAACTAACCAAAATGATCATAAAACCGTATATGAGCATGGTCAACATACTAAACAATAATTACTCACATTTGTATTCTCTGCCAATCTTCATATACAGGGTATAAATGTAACCTGTTCCAAATGAAGTACCTGGTTTTAAATGCCTGAGAGTCATAGTCTTGTGATTCTGACAAAGTAACCCACATATCTCATACCTCAGGTTTATAACAAAGACACTGCCGTGAATTAAACCCCCAAAGAACAAAGCCAGTTGAAAAGTTTAAACATTTACTACAAACTTTTCATTATGGGTTATATTCTTCTCAAATATTTCATCAAGCTTTCTTCCTCTCTCTGGTTTAAATCTCCATCACTAAAAGGAATGATTCGCAGCCAATAATGTAGAAACAAAAGGGGAGATTAAATACAAATTAAGCTTTCATTTGTACTGTTTTTCCAGAATGAATTAAAGTGATTGAGTTAACTTTGGTGTAAAGTAAATTTTACAGCTGTTGGAAATTATAGAATGTAAATTGGATTATACCATTTAAATATTTTACAAATAATTGAAATGGTATTCTTATAAGTTATGTTCCAATATTCCTGCTCAAACATAGTAGATCATGCTGACTGGCTCTAAATATATATCTTTCCTTTTGCTTGGTATTCCTTCCATTACCAAAATGAAACCCAAGGAAATTCACAACAAGATAGGTCAGGGGCACCAATTAAGATGGTGAGAATAGAAAAGCATGATGGCATAATTTAACTTATTCAAATTAATTCATTTCCAAAGATATTTATTGATTACAGGACACTTAGCAAGATACTAGATACATTGGCAAAGCAACTGGACTTGCTCTGAAAAGAAAGAAGGCAACCTCAAAGAAAACTGCTACATACAGCAAAATAATACAAATGTATAACAAGACACAGGAAGGGAAGTGGACTGGAAAAGGCTTTACAAATATAGTTAAGCTGTGTTTTGAAGGATGGGGAGAATTTCCAAAGATAAACACTGTAAGAGGTGTCCATGTAAAGCAAGGGAGGAATAAACAGCCTCAATTCATGGGAATGGGAAAACATGGGGCATGTTTGGAGAACAAAGAACAGAAGAAAATAACCTAGGAGGAGCCAGAATGCTTAGAAAAGTAGTTAGATGTTCTCTCGGTCATTCAACCAACATTGACTGCCCATAAGATCTATGGGAGAATATAAAGAAAGGCTCAAGGCAAGATCACTTCCCTCAAGGAATTTGAATTTTAGCATTTAAGAGGTGTACATAAA
This sequence comes from Choloepus didactylus, assembly GCF_015220235.1. NCBI lineage: Eukaryota > Metazoa > Chordata > Mammalia > Pilosa > Megalonychidae > Choloepus > Choloepus didactylus. The sequence continues at coordinate 72,360,667 of NC_051321.1, read as the reverse complement.
TAAATTAAAAGTAGAAAGCAAAAGATCCCATACAGTGGTTGAGATATGGCTTTTGGTAAACAGAGTGGAGAGAAACGTCACTACTAGTCAATGAGAAGAGGAGCCTAGAGGATGGTTGTGTGAAAATGGATGCATTCATTCACTCACTAAAGATTTAGTTACATTGGTTTACCCTCATATGGTGGATATTGAGCAAAACAACGGAGAAACAAAGTTGAATAAGACAGTCTCTCCCCTCCAACACAGTGGACTGAAGCAAAGGCAAAGGTGAGCACAGATAGAGGATATTGGGAAGATAGACAAGAACCAAACCCAAGAGAGGCCAGGATTTCAGAACACGCTCAGCCCTGTCACAGGGGGGCTCGTGAAGCCACTGAAGATGTGTGTGGAGAAGCTTTAAGAAATGGGTCTGGGTCTTAGTTTGAATCCCCCTAAAAGAAGAGCCTGAGATGAACCCATGGGTAAAGAAGTTTATTTGGGAGATGGTCTCAGGGAGCAAGAGTGAGAGAGGGAAGGAGGAAAATCCAACCTAAGGGACACCATCAAGGTCCCTGCTCTTGGAATGGGGCACGACTCCTCCGAACATCTGGAAGTGTTCAGAATGCCTCCGAGAGCCATCAGTCTGCAGGGCTGGAGGCCGGGCAGTTATCCATAGTTCAGTCCCCTGCTGGTTGAGACCTGCCCTGCCTGGGGCCATTGGGCCTCCCGTACATCCTGGCTGCACCTATGTGTAGACTCACACGGCTCCCAGGACAGCTGTGGGGACAGAAAGCCCAAAGATTCACGGAGTAACTTGAGATGAGACACTGTCAGAGGGAGTCTGAGCAACATGGAACTGCACACTGCAGATGTGATGAAATCAGAGGTAGGCTGAGGGGGTGGGAGGGGGCCCCCGAGAGTGTCTGCTAGAGTCAGGCTGCATCTTGCATACAGGTAGGGGTTGAAGGGAAGGAGCTAGGAAAAACAGTCATTAGGCTCCGGGAAAGAGCAAAATAATGGAGGGCTGAATGAAGATGGTGGGACTAGTGAGAAGAAGGGGATGGATGTTGAATGTATCACCAATGATTAAGTGATTAACTGTGTGGAGTCAGAGCAATACTCATAGATAATTAAGGTTTGAGACCTCCATGGCTGAGGACAAGATGGGGTCATGGACAGAAGCCAAACAAACACAGGAACAGTAGCTAAAGGGAAGATGCTGTCCAGGATACAGATGGAAATAGAGGACTAGAGTTTTGGAGAGAACAATTTGAAAATCATCAGGATAGACAGAGTAGCAGAAATTATGATTTTGCTAAAAGGACGGTATAAGAAGGAGAAAATAAGTAAAGACTGGAAACTAAAGAAACCTCTATATTCAATGAAAGGGCAGAGAAGACAAAAGACAAGACAGAAGAGATGAGCTCACCATGTCAAAACAGATAGAGAACAGAGGTTTCAGAAATGAATGATGGATCAATAGGATTAAATGATCCAGAGAGGGCAGAATAATAAAGACCAAGAAGTACCGACTGGATATGGTGCCTGGGAAGTCAGAGGAGTGTGTAATAGGAAGTGTCTGTCACAGGGTAGCAGTGGGCTAGCTCCACCATCTAGGTTAACAAAGGTCTAAGGAATAAGAGAGAGAGGGAGGTTCCCCATCTGAATTGCAGAATGTGATTTCTCCAACTATTTCTCTCAATTCTCCCAAGGATGATACATAACTAGTACCTTTCTAGATGCACAGAAGTCAATTCATCATACACACTGGATGACTTAGGACAGGGAACGGCAAAATATCTGTAAAGAGCCACATGGTCTCATCACAACTACTCAACTGCTATCTTAGAGCCAAAGTACCATAGACAATTACAAAACAGATGGGTGTGGGTGTGTTCCAGTGCGACTTTACTTATGGAAGCTGAAGTTTGAGTTTCACTTGCTTTTCATGCACCACGAATTACTCTTTCGAAAATATCTGTCCATCTTTTAAAAATGTAATAACCACTCTTACCTCAGGGGCTTCACTAAAAACAGGTAGTAGGCCTGAGTTGGCCCTTGGGTCAGAGTTTGCTCCTGCCTTAGGACATCAGAGCTTAGTTACCTCCACAAAACCTAGTAAAGATACGCTAGTAGATGCTTTAAATAAATGAATAATCAGGGAGAAACAGCAGCGGGAAGGAGAGTTAGGATCAAGATATTGCTTTTAGAGTAAGGAAAACACATGCACCGTGACAGGTTAATAGGGAATTTATCTTGTATCTTTGAAGATATAAGGAAAAGTGGACGTAACTGGAAGATCAAACTCCTAGACGAGGCAGGAGACAGGATGGAGGAGTGAGGCTGGGTAAAAGGAGACAGCAGCATCTTCTTCTGAGATGGAAGATGAAACAAGAAAACAGGCTGGAACCAGATCATGGAGGACCTAAATTGCCAACCTGAAGAGTTCACATTTCATTAGGTGAGCAATGAGGGCTGCAGAAGGTGTTTAGTCTGAGGAGCACAGCTCGGGAATCAGTAATGCACTGAGCCTGTCCACTGCACAGTGAATAAATAAGCAAACACTCTGTGTATATATATTTACATAATGTAGGTATGACCAGAATATAAGAAGCTACAATTATGTGATAATACTCTCTTGCTCAAAATATCTCCTCCACAAATGCATTCCTGGAAGGAACCCTAAGACTAGCTGATACACTCAAAGACTAGTTTGATACATCCATATATAAATGTGCCCTTATCCTAAAAAATATGAATGTTACATATAGCTAGGGAGGTCCATGACAAGGGTTGGAAATGAAGTGGGGTTTGGTAACCAACTTCATGATGCCAGCACAGGTTAAGTTAGCCTCTCTGGGCCTCACCTTCCTCAGGTTCTAAGGGGATTGCAACGTTGGCTCCATGTACCTCAAAGATGTATTATGAGCATCAAAGAACAAGTGGACATGAAAATGCTCTGACAGTATAATAAGCTACACAGATGGTACATTGCAGCAAAAAATAAAGTTCTGTGACATCACTTGCCAGTCATAGCAAGCTAGACCCTCCTCTTATTTCATATCAGAATCATTGTCCCATTGAGTGGTAATAACCAATATCAGTGAGATCCACCCTGTTCAACAGACATTCTGCTTGGCTGACCTGCAAGCTCCATCCTTTGCCTTTACCATTTTCCTTAAAACTTTTACACCTTTTGGAGAACAGTCTATCCTGTCTGGAAGCAGGTGTGGTCACAGGGCAAGCTCAAGCAGGATAGAGCTGTTTGTTGAGGACCAAGAGGAGGACCTCATGGGAGAGATAACACTTCAGGTGTGCCTTGAAGGGTAGCTGGGATCAGACCCAGAGGAGGGTGGGGCTCCTGAGCAGCGGGACAGCACACAAGGCACAGATCATGTCACTAGACTGGGCTTCAGGATGCACTGGGAGGAGGAGCCCCAAAAGTGGGAGAGTCTCCATTTGGGGTTATGTTGGTTTGGATGTACTATGTCCCCCAAAATGTCATGTTTTTTAATGCAATCTTGTGGGGCCAGACGTATCACATTGATTAGGTTGGAATCCTTTGATTGTTTCCATGGAGATGTGACTCAATCAACTGTCCATGAAACCTTTGATTGAATTATTTCCATGGAGATATGGACCCCACCCATTCAGGGTGGGTCTTGGCTTAATCACTGGAGTCCTATAAAAGAACTCACAAACAGAAGGACCTCAGAGTAGCTGCAGCTTAGAGAGACATTTCAGAGATGGCCATTGAAAGCAGACTTTTGCTAGTACAAAGTTTGCCTGGGAGAGACTAAGGGAATACTCCCAGACACCTAAAGAGAAACACAACCTGGGAGCAAGCAGATGCCGCCACATGCCTTCTGAGCTAACAGAGCTTTCCCGGATGCCAATGGCCTTTCTCCAGTGAAGGTATATTCATGCTTATGCCTTGGTTTGGACACTTTTATGACTGTAAATTTGTAACCAAATAAAACCCCTTTATAAAAGCCAATCCATTTCTTGTATTTTTGCATAACGGCAGGATTCACAAACCGGAACAGGGGTGACGGAAAATTCTGGCACATCACCACAAATGTAATTAACACCACTGAATTGTGTATTTGAAAGTGATTACAATGGGAAATTTCAGGCTGTATATGTGTTACCAGAACAAAAATTTTAAAAACCACAAAACTGTACAACACAAACAGTGAACCCTAATGTAAACTATGGACTATAACTGATGATATAATTACAATATTGTTTCATCAAGTGTAACAAAGATACCACACTAATACAAAACGCCAGGAATGGGGAAAACTGAGGGGGTGGGGTGGAGAGGTATACGGGAACGTTGTATTTTCCGCATGAATTTTCTGTAAACCTACAACTGCTCAAAAAAAAAAAAAAAAAAAAAAAAGTGGAAGCAGCTCAGGAATATGCAGCTAATATCAGAGTCTAAGAAAAAACGAGAAATGAGGTTGTTTATTTTATTCCTTGTACAGTTCAAATTCTGATTCTGTTTTTCCCACTGAGATATAAGAGACAAAATTCTCTAATAACAACAATCACAGTTAGCAAGCAGAGCCTAAGTTGGTGAAGCCTTAAAACTAACCTCGTAGTCTTACATTCAGATAATGCTTTACTGTTTACCAAGAACTCTTGTTTCTCTTAACTCTTTGGACAATAGAACAGTCATATCACATAGGCAAGGCAGGTTTGATTACTCCCATTTCATAAAAAGAAAAAGAAAACTGGAACTCAAAGAGGTTAAGGGACCAACCTGAAGTTACAAAGCTGGTAGGTGTTAGGGAGGCTTGGTGGGGGGACCTGGATTGCCTGCCTCAGAGCCCAGCATCTTTTTCACCATATCCACATCTCCTGGTTGAATGAGACCATGGACTTAATCTGTAGGTTGGCACTGTCCTCCTACCAAAAGGCACAACCAACACCTCACACTGACAAAAGGAAAGTATTAAGACAGAGCAAAATCACAGAACAGAGGTCAGCAAACTACCACCAGGGCTAAATACTGCCCACCAACTGTTTTTCTGTTTATTTGTTTTCCTTCATCTTGCTATTAGTTTTTTTCTTTATTATTAGAGAAGTTGTGGGTTTACAATAAAACATGCATAAAAAAAGCAGGGTTCCCATACACATCCTATTGTTTACACCTTGCATTAAAGTGGTACACTTATTACAATTGATGAAAGCATATTTTTATAATTAAATTATTACCTACAGTTCATGGATTAACTCAGGGGTCACTCTATTGTACACTTCCATGGATTTTTTTTTTTAATTTTATTCTAGTAACACACATACTACCTAAAATTTCCCCTTTTTAACCACATTCATATAGAGAATTCAGTTCTGTTAATAATGTTCAGTGATGTGCTACCATCACCATCATCCGTTACCAAAACTTCTCCATCATTGCAAACAGAAACTCTGTAAACCTTAAGCATAAACTCCCTATCCCCTACCCCCACCCTGTCCCCTGGTAAACTATACTCTAGATTCTATCAGTTTGCTTACTCTAATTATTTCATAAAATATTTATTAGATCATACAATGTTTGTCCTTTTCTGTCTGGCTTACTTCACTCAACATGAGGTCTTCAAGGTTCATCTATGTTGTCCTATGTAGCAGAACTTTATTCCCTTTTATAGCTAAATAATATTCCATTTGTTTATGTATAACCACGTTTTGTTTATTCATTCATCGGTTGATGGACACTTGGGGCTGCTTCCATCTTTTGGCAACTGTAACTAATGCCACCATTAATACCAGTGTGCAAATATCTGTTTGAGTGCCTGCTTCGTATTCTTTGGGGTACATACCTAGAAGTGGGATTGCCAGGTCATATAGTAATTCTACGCTTAACTTTCTGAGGAATCGCCAAACTTTCACAGCAGCTGTTATATTTTACATTCCAACCAACAAAGAATGAGTGTTTCTATTTCTCCACATTCTCTCCAACACTTGTAGTTTTTCTTTTTGTTTTTAACAATAGCCATTCTAGTTGGTATGAAACGGTATTTCATTTCATAGATATGAATACATTTTGATTTGCATTTGCCTAGTAGCTAATGATATTGAGCATCTTTTCATGTGCTTTTTATCCATTTGTACATTTGATTTGAAGAAATGTTTATTCAGCTCTTCTGCCAATTTTTTAATTGAGTTGTTTGTCTTTTTTTGTGGTCGAGTTGAATTTCTTTATCTATTCTGGATATTGTACCCTTATGAGATATGTGGCTTCCAAATATTTTCTCTTGTAGTATAGGTTGTTGTTTCACTTTCAAAATAAAGTCCTTTGATACGAAAAAGTATTTAATTTTGACGAGGTACCATTTATCTATTTTTGTTGTTGTTGCTTGTGCTTTGGGACCATTGCTTAACACAATGTCCTGAAGAATGGGTCCCTAAATTTTTTCCTATCAGTTGTATGGTTCTGGTTCTTATGTTTAGGTATTTAATCCATTTTGAGTTGCTTTTTGTATATGGTGTGAGATAAAGATCTGCCTTCTCAGTAGCTTTTGTTGAAGAGACTGTTATTTTGCAATTGAGTGGTCTTCATCCCCTTGTCAAAAATCAATTGGCTATAAATATAAGTGTTGATTTCTGAGCTCTGAATTTGATTCTATTGGTATATATATATATATATATATATATATATATATATATATATATGTCTTTGTGCCAGTACCATGCTGTTTTGATTACTGTGGCTTTGTAAAGTTTTAAGATCAGGATGTGTGAATCCTCCAACTTTGTTTTTCCTTTTGAAGGTGGCTTTGGTTATTCTGGGCCCCTTATCCTTCATTATAAATTTGATGATTGGCTTTTCCATTTCTGCAAAGAAGAAACTGAGATTGCACTGGATGTGGGATTGGTATTAGACTGAATGTGTAAATCCCTTTCGGTAGAAATGTCATCTTAACAATATTTAGTCCTCCAAGCCATGAATATGGAATGTCCTTTCATGTATATAGGCCTTCTTTGGTTTATTTTATTAATGTTTTGTAGTTTTCTGTGTACAAGTCCTTTACATCCTTAGTTAAATTTATTCTTAGACATTTGATTCTTTTAGTTGCTATTTGTGATGGCTAGGTTCATGTGTCAACTTGGCCAGGTGATGGTGCCCAGTTGTCTGGTCAAGGAAACACTGGCCTAATTTTACTACAAGGACATCTGCTGGCTGGTTAATAAACCAGAAGGCTGGTTTATTAAATCATCAGTCAACTAATTGCATCTATGGTTGATTACATATACATTCGACCAAAGGAGTGTCTTCCTCAAGGATAGAGCATAATTAGTTGGATTTAATCCAATTGGTTGAAGACTTTTAAGGGAGAAGAGAAAACTTTCATTTCTTTTTCAGCTAACCAGCCTCTCCTGGGGAGTTTGTCAAGGACTTTCATCAGAGTTGCCAGCTTGCAGCCTGTCCTGCAGACTTTGGACTCGTGCATCCTCCCCTATGGAATTTGGACTCGTACATCCCCACAACTGCATAAACGCTTTTATAAAATCTCATATTTACAGATATCTCCTGTTGGTTCTGTTTCCCTAGCGAAGTCTGACTAATACACTATTGTAAATGGATTTTTTTTCTTGATTTCCTCTTTAGATTGTTCATTGCTAGTGTATAGAAACACTACTTATTTGGGGGTATTGATCTTACACCCCAATATGTTGCTGAAATAATCTGTTAACTCTAGGAGCTTGGTTGTGGATTTTTTCAGGATTTTCTACATATAAGGATCATGTCATCTCCAAATAGGGAAAGCTATACTTCTTTTGTTCCAATTTGGATGCCTTTATTTTTCTTGCCTAATTGCTCTGGCTACAACTTCTAGTAAAATGTTGAGTAACAGTGATGTCAGTTGGCATTCTTGTCTTGTTCCTGTCATTCGAGGAAAACTTTCAGTCTTTCACCATTAAGTATGACATTAGCTGTGGGATTTTCATATGTACCCTTTACCATGTTGAGGAAGTTTCCTTCTATTCCTAGTTTTCTAATTTTGTTTATGAAAGTGTGCAGGATTTTATCAAATGTCTTGTCTGCATCAATTGAGATGAGCATATGTTTTTTCCTTCATTCTGCTAATGTGATGTATTACATTAATTAATTTTCTTATGTTAAACCACTCTTGCATATATGGGACAAATCCCACTTGATCAAAGTGCATAATTTTTTTGATGTGTTGTTGGATTCTTTTTGCCAATTACTTGTTGAGGAATTTGCAACTATAGTCGCAAGAGATATTTGTCTATAATTTTCTTTTCTTGTGGTATCTTTATCTGGCTTTGGGAAGAGGTTGATGTTGGCCTCGTACAATGAATTAGAGAGTTTTCCCTCTCATCAGTTTTTTGGAAGAGTTTGAGCAGGATTGGTGTTAATTTTTCTTGGAATGTCTGGTGAAATCCCACCCCAACCCACCACCATGAAGTCATCTGATCCTGTGCTTTTCACTGTTGGGAGGTTTTTTTGATAGTGGATTTGATTTCCTACTAGTTATTAGTGTGTTGAGATCTATTTCTTCTTGAGTCAGTGTAGGTAGTTGGTGGGTTTCTAGGATTACGTACCTTTTATCCAGGTTATCTGATTTGTTGGTGTACAGTTGCTCATAGTACCCTCTTACACTCCTTTTTATTTCAGTAGGGTTGATAGTAATACCCCCCTTTTCATTTCCCATTTCAGTTATTTGTGTCCTCTCTCTTTTTTCCTTCATCAGTCTAGGTAAAAGTTTGTCAATTTTATTGACATTTTCAAAGAACCAACTTTCCATTTTGTTGATTCCCTCTATTGTTTTTTAAATTCTCTATCTCGTTTATCTCCATTCAAGGTTTGTGATTTCCTTCTTTCTGCTCACTTTGACTTTGGCTTGTTCTTCTTTTTCTAGTTCTTCAAGTCAGGGGGTTGCATCTCTGATTTGAAACCTTTCTTCTTTTTTAATGTAAGCATTTAGAGCTATAAATTTCCCTCTCAGCACTGCCTTTGCTGCATCCTGTATGTTTTGGTAAGCTGTGTTTTCATTCGCCTCAAGATATTTCCTAATTTCCCTTGTGATTTCTACTCTAAACCATTGGTTATTTAAGAGTATGTTATTTAATTTCCACACATTTGTGAATTGTCCCTTTCTCCCTCTGTTATTGATTTCTAACTTCATTCCATTGTGGTCAGAGAAGATACACTGTATGATTTCAATATTTTTAAATTTGTTGAGATTTGTTTTATGACCGAAGATATGATCTACCCTGGAGAATGATCCATGTGCACTAGAGAAGAATGTATGTTCTATTGCTGTAGCATGAAGTATTCCATATTTGTCTGCTAAGTCTAAGTGATGTAGTGTATCATCCTATTCTTCTATTTCCTTATTCATCTTCTGTCTAGACATTCTATCCATTATTTAAAGTGGTATATTAAAGTCTCCTACCATTAGTGTAAAACCATCTATTTCTCCCTTCATATCTGTCAGTATTTGCGTCATACATTTCGGGGCTCTGCTGTTAGGTGCATAAATCTATGTACAACTATTGCATCTTCTTGTTGAATTGTCCCCTTGATCAGTATATAATAATCACCTCTGTCCCTCATAATTGTTTTTTGATATAAGAAACTCTTTTATTTCCTACTTCCATGGTATGTATTTTTTCAATCCTTGGGCTTTCAACCTACATATGTCTTTAAATTTAAGGTAAGTCTCTTGTGAACAGCATATACTTGGTTCAAATTTTTTCATCTATCCTGCCAATCTCTGCCTTTTGACTGGAGACTTTAATCCATTTACATTTAAAGTGCCTACTGATGTTGTAGGACTTTCTTCTGCCATTTTGCTAGGTACCCTTTGTAAGTCTTATACTTTTGTTCCTCAATTCTTCAGTCAGTGCCTACTTTCATATTTATTTGATTTTTTTGTATCATACCATATTGAATCCCTTCTCATTTCTTTCTGAATAGATTTTCACATATTTTTAACCATAGGTTAAAATTTAACATCCTACATATATAACTATCACATCTGATATATTTGATTTACTTTAATAGCATACACATACACTATTCCTATACCTTTCTGCACCTACCTTTCTTGTCCTTGTTACAAATTATATCTTTTTATATTTTATGTCCAAAACCATTGATTTATCATTCATTTTTATGCATTTCCATTTTAGCACCTGTAGGAAGAAAAGAGTAAAGTATACACCAAGAAAGTACATACCAAAAAATACAATATAAAATTACTGATATGTATCATTACCCATATGGTTACCTTTACAAGAGGTCTTTATTTCTTTATGTCACTTTGAACCATTGTCTAATGTCCTTTCCTTTATGTCTGAGTAACTCCTTTTAGCATTGCCTGTAGGTCAGATCTAGTGGTAATGAACTCCCTCAATTTTGTTTAACTGGGAATTTCTTAATCTCTCCCTCATTTTTAAAACAAAGTCTCCCTGGATATAGAATTCTGGGTTTGTAATTGCTTTCTCTCATCACTTTAAGTATTTCAGCCCACAGCCTTCTTGACTCCATGCTTTCTGATAAGAAATCAGCACTTAATCTAACTGGTGCTCCCTTGTATATAACACATTGCGTTTGTCTTGCAGCTTTCACAACTCTCTCCTTGTCCTTTGCATTCCACAGTTTGGTTAGTATATGGTGAGGCAAATTTCTCCTTGATTTTATCCTGTGTTATGTTCTCTAGACTTCTTGGATGTACACATTCATGCCTTTTGCTATTTTGGGGAAGTTTCCATCATCACTATTTCTTTGACCATTCCTTCTGTCCCTTTCTTTCTTCCCCTCCTGGGACTCCATAACTACTGCGTATATTGGTGCTGTTGGTGATGTCCCACAGGTCCTGCTCCAAAATTTCCTGGTGATTCACTGAGGGAAGGGCTGGGAAGAGTGCAGAAGCGTCTTTCATGGCTCTCCAAAGCTGTGCTTTCTTGACTTGGCCCCTGACCAGCAAATAAAGCCTTTCACCTGTCTTCCACAGCTCTGAGGAATGACAGCATTCTGGTTTGCTGAAGCTGCCATTGTGCAAAATACCAGAAATGGATTGGCTATTATAAAATAGGGTTTATTTGGTTACAAATTCATAGTCCTGAGGCCATAAAAGTGTCCAAACTAAGGCATCAACAGGAAGATACCTTCACTGAAAAATGGCCGATGGCTTCCAGAACACCTCTGTCAGCTGGGAAGGCACATGGCTGGCATCTACTGGTCCCAGGTTGTATTTCAGCTTCTCTCAGCTCCCGTGCATCCTTAGCTTAGCATCTCCAAATGTCTTTCTCTCCACAGTTCCAAGCATCTCTGTGCATCTCTAAGCACTGGCAAGCTTCTCTCCGAAGTCTCTCTCAGATGCTCTTGGGGCATTTTCGCCCTTTCTCAGCTTCTTTAGAGCAAACTCTGGGCTAGCATCTCAAAGCGTCAGCAAGGGTCTCTCCAAAAGTCTTTCTCAGCTGCTGTGTGTGTGAGCTCTCTTTAAAGGACTCCAGTAAACTAATCAAGACCTACCCTGAATGGGTGGGGTCAAATCTCCATGGAAACATGCAATCAAGTGGTCATACCCTAATCAAAAAGATTAATAAATCTGCCCCCAAAAGACTGCATTAAAGAATATGGCTTTTTCTGGGGGACATAACACAAACTGGCAGAGATACTATCTTTAAGTCTCTTCTGCCATGTTTGAATGGGCCAGGTTGGAACAATGGCCGCCCTCACAGTTAGGACCCCAGAAATACGGACCAGCTAATTAAAAGCCTTGATCAGCCATCAGACCACACTCCCACACTATGGATCTGGAGGAAGTAGTTTTCTATGTCCCTCTCTGTCACCAGCAAGTTGTGCCAGGGGCTGGAACCCACTGCTGCCTGCTATGGGAGTGGAGCATGAATGATAGTAGCCACCACAGAGAGGGCAATTCACTAGTATTGACCATAATTCGTGGCATTCTACCGGACTCTGGAGTTTCTAAATGGAAATAGACAGTTTGGGCCTGTTTAACAAATGTTCCGGTAGAGAGACTGATTCCTGGGGCTTCCTATTCCACTATCTTCCCACAATTCCTCTCCCCACCATCTGTTTGCAGACAGCCTGCAAGCTACCACCGGTTTGTATGTTTCTGTATTGTTGGAAAAAAAATTTTTTTTAAATACCGATATTTCGTAACATGGGAAGTTTTATGAAATTCAACTTTCATTGTCCATAACATGGACATGCCTATTCATTTACAGATGGTCTGTCGCTGCTTTTGTGTTACCATAACAGAATTGAGTAGCTGTAACAGAGACCACATGGCCCAGCCAAAAATATTTACTATCTGGTCCTTTACAGAGAGGGCTTGCCAACTCCTATTGTAAGTCACAGATCTGCAAATTACATTTAATACAAAGAAGGTAACTAGAGAGGGGAACTGCAGGAGCAAACAGAAACCAAGGACTAAGACCTCAGATATTACATATCTTGTTGTGAAAATGCGGACTGGAAAAGTACGTTCTCAAAGCAGTGGTGCCTTCCCACTAGGGGCTCCACAATGGGATTCCCTTGACAGTTCACCTATTTAAAACTGCTCCCCACAACTCCTTTAAGTTCTCCCTACCCCTCCACCCTTCTCTACATGCTCACATGTGCTGAACCTCACTGCTCCTGGAAATGAAGACACTCCGGTGTCAGCTGGAAAAATCTGTATCTCACTTCCTCAGACAAGTGGATATTTATTGACAGGGTGTGGGACAGAGAAAGAAAGAAGAGAGACTGCCTGTCCAGAAGGCAGTAACCTTGGTGAAGATGCAATGTCACTGGCCCCAAACCATCATTCTAACAGATGTACAGCATATTATTTAAAGGGAAACAAATATCAGCCACTGAATGTCATGGCAAGGACACATCTCCTGCCTCTTAACTAAACTTGCCAGAGCTGCAGTTTAATGTGGTTCCTTTTTCATCCTGCCCTCAAATTCATCTTCCTGGGCAGCTCTTGACATCACCAGCAAACAGTCAAGACGAAGATTTAGTGACATGAGCTTCAAACAGATCTAGATTTATTGACATGTGGGGCTGCCTTTCTTTCAGGAGCTGCAGTACACAGGATTAATTTTAACTTATCTTTAATGTTCAGCACAGCTTTGCAAATATCTAAATGTGTGGCTGCGCCATGGTTTCACGGGTGAGGTCAATTTTTACAGAAGCAGGATCCTCAAGGCTGACTCGTGCTTTCTTTAATCAGAATGATGAGGTTAATGACACCACTCTGCTTTTTAATAAGAGGGCAGGACCCGAACAAACTTCCTTCCAGAACCCCTGCTCTTCCCCCATCCTATAAGCTGCCCCTGCCTCTCTCTGAAAGCAGCAATGAATCAGCAAAACCAGCAAGGAATCACAGTTGCTACAAAAGCTTCACATCCTGTTGTTTTAAATCTCCCTACGCACCTACAGATACCTCAGTATCTGAAGCCAGAGAAAGACGGCAGCAAGACAGCCCCGCTTCCAGGCTGAGTGAGTGTTTTCCATAGTCTTGGGCCACAAAGTTGAGCTTTGCTCACTTCCTGCCAACACATTTTACAAGCTCACATTGCTGTGCCACAATTCTGTGCTACACACAACCCAGGCTGGGAGCCATTCCACGAAGGCCTGCTGGGGTGGGAGAGGAAGGTGGCGGTCCCAGGCCCTTCCTTGTGGGCCCTTCACTGCCCACTCCACCACAATCACACCGGGACACAGCATGACACAGAAAGCAACACAGCCCGGGCACCTGAAAGGACAGTGACATGGGGGAAGAAATGAATAGGAGAGGAGAAGAAATGAAATCTCTGTCAATTCTTTCCTAACACTAGACTGAAGAACAAACATGCAGAGTTCTGTTAAAAGATTAACTGCTAAATGAGAAAGAACTACTAGACGTAAATTTAAAAGTCCAAAAACACCCAAGAGGCATAACTATAATTATTGCTGAGGGAAGCGCTTTAAGACTAAAAATACATTTCCATTAACAATCAAAATTAGTTTTCACTGCTTTTTTCTTGAGCTTTCAGTGAATAACCTTTGATGGTAGTACATGATAATGATTCATTAGAAAAAGTGAATTTGTATTTCAGAAGTATGCATGAAAAAAATTAGCCAAGAAATTATCCCTCCATATAAGTCAAATGGCAGGAAAAGGGAACATTTTTAGAATGAGTAATGGCTTCCTATAAAAGCTAACCCAGATAGCAGGTACCCACTTGAATATCCTTGGCTTAGAGAGCTTACAAACAAATTTTCCAAACCTCAGAGACGTGGAGGACCTGGTATTAAATCTTTTGTTTGTCGACCCTTGCTAAAGAGGCATAAGGAAAAGGCATCATAATGCCTTAAGATTCCCACAGATTTTAGTCACCTTTAATTAAGGGTATATCTAAAATGAAATGCAAAGAATAAATTATGATTAATTTTTTTCACACTTTATTGAGATATTTGCATAGAACTTAAGTATACAGTTTGATCAGTTTTGACAAATGTATACACCTATGTAAGCACGTTAATCAAGATCTAGAATGTTTCTAATTGCTATCACCCCAGAAGTTCTTTCATACTCCCTGCAGAAGCAACCACTGTTTTGATTTCTATCTCCCCAGGTTAGTTCTATAATGTCATAAAAATGGAATCAAGCAGTAAGTACTCTCTTGTGTATGACTTATTTCACTCAGCATAATATTTTTGAGATTCAGTTTTGATTGACTTTTTAAAAAAATTTTCAGAGGCCACGTGATCTGGGGAAAAATCAGACAAGGAAGTGTTTTCAGGGAAAGTAAAAGGAAGGAAAAAAAAATTCAGGTTTTCCTGTAAATGTTCCAAGCAACAGGAGGTGAAATTGGAGAATTTTTTAAAATGTTGTAAATCACCCTGAAAGGCTTTGGTAATCCTGCCATGATCTCTAATTCACTCACCTACCACAGGAAGGAATGATATAATGGAGAGCTGTACATAATTCTGAACCTAATCATGAAGAGTGGCCTAGAAATTTGATTAAAAATCATTAGTTCTGCTGAAGGGCCTCAAAAACAAAAATGAATATAGAGAAAGAACAAGCTGTTTTGCTAATGAATTATTCTTTAAAAATCAGAAGCAAGATGACAAAAGTAAATGATTTCAAAGAATCACTGCCACCATCATCAAGTATGAAATGCAAATGTTCAGTGGCTGACATTAAGGCAGAAAGTATGGTTTGCATGAGAAGATGGAGGTTAAACACACACCCAATGGACAAAAAATAAGGAAATAACAAGGGTAAGGCTTATTTTTCCCAAAGTTGCTGGCCATATAGGAGCACATGAATAAAGGAATAACATGCCTTGGCCTCAAGGATCCAGGCAGCCTGGGGGCTCCCCTAGGCCTCCCTTTCTTTGGAAGGATTGAGACTGAGCTCAGAGCATCAGGAGGTTATAGAGCTGCATCTGCACCAGATCCTCGATGTTTATAGAGCCATCCTACTTCTTTTCAGAACTTTTTCACACCTATTCTTCCACCTCATCTTGGCAACAGCCTTGTTAGGTGGTCTTATTAATAGTTTCCTACCATTCACACAGCGCTTTAGAGTAATTACAGAGATGCCACGAGCATGAACTCATCTGCTTCTCAACATAACCCTGAAGAGTAGAGGCTTTGCCCCATTTTAATGACAGGGAAAGTCAAGTCTTTTGCCAAAGTAGTAAGGCTATTAAGCGGCAGCCTTGGGCTATAAAATGTCCTTTGGATTTTAATCCAGTGCTCACCTCACTACTATATCATGCTCTAAGCAGGTAGTATTAAATCCAATTGATAGATGAGAAGACTGAAGCAAAGTGAGATGAGCCCTTGAGCTAGCTAACAGCAGACCTGAAACAAAAACACTTTTTAAGATAATGTATGAGAAAAATCAATTTTCAAGACTTAACCTTCAAATCTCACGAATCCTTCTTTTTCATGACTGGGGCACACCCTGGAACCCCATAGATGCTTCTAATTGCCCTCACTCTGTTGAGCCTAGAGCCCAGATCAAACTAGCCTCAAGGTCCTCACCTGAAAATTACAGAGCCTTCCCAATGATACCTACCTCCAATGAGGTAATGACAATGATAACTGGAACCTAATAAGCAATTTCTCTGTGCCCAGAACATTAACAGTATTATCCACTGAATCCTAACAGCAACAACTTTGAGGTAAGTACTAAAAATCATCCTTATTTCACAGGTGAGAAAACTAAAGCCCACAGAGGTAAATACTTTGGCCCAGATCACACACCTGATAAGAAGTACACTGAGATCTGAAACCTGGACGTCTGGCTCTAAAGCCTACACTCTTAACCACCAGGCTATGAGGAAAATGCTCTTCTAGAACTCTCGTTCATCCTAAATTCTCCACTCCAAAGGGTATGAGGGCAGCACTGGAGTGCATCTAAAATATAGATACGGTATATATATATTTTTTATTTCAGAGAGTGGGCTTATATTTATATGTGCAAACATTAAATAAATCATGATTACAACAGTAAACATGTAAATTCTGATCAATAACTACTTGCCTTCCCCTCCCCCCAACGCTAACAGCTGCAATAAAGCTTTAACTGTAAAGCGATGCACAACCAGCCATAAAAGTATGTAAAATAAATGAGGATAACATAATGAGGGAATCCAACATTCATCTCATAAATATAGCATAACGACCACAACTAAAATGTCAGAGAATCTAATAAATCAATATGGTAGGACAGAGCTATCTTTATGTTCAGAACACATAAAAAATATATTTACATGCAGACTTGTGTTGTTTTTTTTTTTTTTTTTTTTTTAAGCCAGGACCAAACAAAAAGAAATATACAAAATTTAACCCTACATTTACCTAGACGCTCTGGTTGTGAGAATGATATTTTCAACATACCACTGGATTCTTCTACATCATTTTACAGGAAGAAATGAATGGGGTCTACTCTAAATCTGCACCTAAAGCTTTAGATACTGTGCTAATATGCAAATGTCCCTCGAAGGGAAGTGAACAGGAAAACATCCTGAGGGTACTTTGAAATGATCAATTACAGGCCCTGGTTTAGAACACTTCTGAAGACTATGGTGATTTCTGGAACTTCCAGCTCATTTTATTAGCACCAACAAACCCTGGGAGGTTTAGTTATTTCCCTGTTAACACACTAGCGATTGATGTGGATAAATCCCATAAATACTAATGAGGGTGACACAAGTAAATCTCCCCCGAATTAATGAGAAGAGAGTCTCCTGCACTGACCAACATGTCGCCTAACGACTTGAAATGATGGATTTATAAATTCTTCCGGGATCCCCCATGCACATAAGCTGCAGAAATAAATATTCTTACCCAGTCACTCCTCCCACAGGCTCTTCTAGACCTCGGGGGGTCTAGGGGGAAGGGAACTGGTCTGGTTGGGAAAAGAACAAATCCTGTTTCGATGACCTTTTCCTTTATGAAATGGACATACCTCAGAATGCAACACTTCAACTTGAGGGTGGACTAAATTAGGGGGATAAATAAGAATCAAGAGTTTCCTAATAAAATACCCTGAAAACAGGCCACAAAATACTAATTTATCAGATTAATGAGTTAAATAAGCATGTTTTTCTAAACCCAGTGTTTTGGTTCTCTATTGCTATGTAACAAACTTAGTAGATTTAAACAACAATGATATTATTTGCCCACAGTCCTGGGGGTTGATAGTGCTCCAGCTGGGAAGTTCTTCTACTGATCTCACTTAAAGGCCTTCACGTGTTTTCTGACAGATGGAGGCTGGGGCTGGAATGGCCAAGACGGCTTCAGATGTGACCCAACTGAAAAAGAATGGGTCTTAATACTCTTAATACATTCCCATTGTTTAAGCTGAACAATTTCATGGTATTCTGCTTTAAGCAGCCTGATGGGGTCTGCTGGGGGCTGTGACTCTCTCTCCACATGGCTAGCTTGACTTTCTTTCTTGGCAGGTAGATTCTAAGGGCAAATATCTCTAGACTATGAGGTCCCAGTTTCTCTTTTGATCTCACACTTACTAAGGTCCCATTGGCCAAGTCCAGAGTCAACAAGGAAGGGAACTACACTAGGAGGTGTGGTTCCTTTGGGGCCACCAAAGTAAGAGTCTACCACCACTAGCACCTTCCCCCACCCCAAGAAAAAGGATTTTTACAATAATAACATATCTTGAGAAGGCATAAATTGTTTTCTCTTTTTCTATACTTTCATGTTAGTAGTCATTTGCATGTTAGAGATTTAGGTTCTGTGGTGGCTTGTAGTTATGCACCCCAGAAACACATGTGCTTAATCCACTCCTATGGGTATGAACCTATTGAAAACTGGATCTTTTGATGAGGTTACTACAATTAAGATGTGACACATCTGAAACAGAATGGGTCTTAATCCTCTTACTGAAGGCCTTAGAGGGATGTTCAGAGGCAGAGACAGTCAAACAGTGCAGCCAGAACCTCAAAGTCAATGGAACCTGGAAGAGAAAGGAGAAGCCAGGAGAGGCTGTCATGTACAATGCCAAGTTTCCCAGGCTGCTTAAAGCAGAATACCATGAAATTGTTCAGCTTAAACAATGGGAATATATTCGTTTACAGTTTTGAGGCTGAGAAAATGTCCAAATCAAGGCATCATCAGGGTGATGCTTTCTTCCTGAAGACTGACTGCTGGTGATCCTTGGCTCCTGTGCCAGATGGCAAAGCACATGGCAGCATCTACTGGACTCTCCGGTCTCTTCCAGGTTTCACTGCTTTCAGCTTCTTGCTTCCATGGCTTTCTCTCTTTGTCTTGCTTCTATTTATAAAGGATGCCAGTAACAGGATTAAGACCCATCCTAAATGAGGTGGGTCACACCTTAAACAAAGTAGCCTTATCTAAAGATCCTACTCACAATGAGTTTACACCCATACCCATATCCACAGGAAAGTATCAGATTTAAAAATATGTTGTTCTAGGGTACATGGCTTCAAATGACCACACCATGTGACAGAAAAGCCAAGGACCAAGGATCACTGGCAGCCAACCCCAGAACGCCACAGTATCCAGGAAGAAAACACCACCTTGCTGATGCCTTGATTTTGTACTCTCCTAGCCTCAACACTGTGAGCCAATATATTCCTGTGTTCAAGCCAACCCATTGCATGATATTTGTTTTAGTACCTGGGATGTAAAACACGTTCAATATGAAAATGGGGCATAGTAGGGCAAGGAGGAAAGAGAAGTGTTTCACAATTTAGAAACAAGTAAGGATCGAACTTTCAATTTTTTCTAATAATAGTTTTTGAAAAAATTGGACATAGTCAATGCAAACACAGCTGTCTTCACTTAGACTCTCAATTCTCTTAGCACAAGAATTCCATACGATGCTCATTCGGTTACTCAATTAAGGGGCCCTCTGCACTCACTCTAAGACCCAATAGTGTACCCTCTTTCACCCAAGTAGGTGAAGAACATGAACAACACCCCATAATCTTACTTCCCTGAGAGTCTGACCACCTTCACAGCACCAACCCTGTGGGCTTGGTTAATATCTGCTGATTGTATTCCATCTGTTGGTATGCAACCACAATAAATAAGTTGTATGGTGCTTTATGGTTTATCAAAACACATCCCATTTAATCTTCAAACAGCCCTCTGAGGTAGGTGAGAAACATTTATTATCTTCAGTGGCTCAAAATGAAAACAAAGCCTATAGTCATTAGTATGTAGTCCTCATTTTTGTAATGCTTTAGAGTTAACAAAATGCTGTCTTCTTATACATTATTTGTATAAAAATCTCTTAAAATCATCCTGCAAGGTAGATGATAATATTCCTTTTAACAGATGAGATAGCCAAGTTAAACACTTGACCCAAAGCCCCACAGTTAATAAACGACGGCAGAAGTCAGGATTCTGGGTCTACTGAATCCCAGTTCTTCCCCAGCATATAACAGAAAAGGTGAGTGATCTGTGGTCCTAGAGCTTGTGGCAGAATTAAAATTAGTACCTGTATCTTCTGATGGACACCACCCCCACAAAAATTATGTTGACCTTTATCCTTCAGTCAGATCCTGACAACTCTCCCAACGTTACAGATAAAATGGGTCACACAACAATAGTGAACTTTGAGAGAACTAGACACATCAAAATGACTCAGCTTTCCAAGAACACATCCTGTAACAAAGTCCTCAACCCCTAGAAAGCATATCACAGTTGAAGCCAACAGCATGAAGATAAGGTTTCACAAGATAATCTCTCAGGATCCTCCTACAAACTTCATGAATCGTTGCTCCATCAGCTTGGGCACTATTTCTTAACACTTCAAAAAAACTATGCAAATAAACAGATCAATGGGTGTGGATATAGAGTCCATTAACCATATCATTAGAAATGTTGTGTGTGATAACAATAACATTTGAGATAACTTAAAAACAAATGGAACAAATAAATATCAATTTTCCACTTGGAAAAAAAAGATACTAATTTTGACCTCAATTTGAAACCACTCTCAAAAATAAATCCCAGTGGATCAAGACCTGAAAGGTCAAGTTAAAACAACCAAAATTTTAGAAGAAACGTAGGAGAGTATATTGATGGCCTAAGGGCCAGGGAGGCCTTCTTAAACAAGACACATGTAGTATCAAATAAAGAACTTGTTAATTTGACAACATCAAAATTAAAATGCTATAATAAAAGACACCATAAAGTTGAAAGAAAAGGAACAGACCGGAAGAAAATATTTGCAATATATGAGAGACAAAGGCCAACCATGTATACCTTGACGCCATACAGACTTCTAGAAATCAGTAAGTAGAAGTTACATAAGCCAATAGAAAAATAGGTAAATGATAGAAATGGGTAATTCACTATAGGAAAAAAACCCACATGGTCAATGAATATATGAAATAATTCTTAAAATTTATAAGAAAATGAAAATTAAAAATAGTAGTGAGTTATACAATGTCATACCTAACAGACTACAAAAATTTTGAGCATGCTAATACTAAATGTTGGTGGAGGGGTGGGTCAAATTGTACTTTCCACACATCACCAGTGGGAGTAGACATTGATGTAACTGCTGTGGAAGACAATTTTGTAATATCAATTACAATTAAAAATGGGCATGCACTATCAACAAGCAAGTCCACTTCTTTAGAATGAAACCAAGAGAAACACCCACACGTGCACAAAATGGTCACAGCAAGGACATCCTCAACTGATGTGTGACAAAGAAAAATATCTAACCACCAAAATGCCCACCATAAAGCTACTAGCCAAATAAGCTTTGGAATATCTATACTATGGAATATTGTGCACGAGTGTGTCTACACATACCGACATGGAAAGATATCTAAGCAGTACCGATGAGTGAAAAGAGCAAGCTACCAAATGTATGTAGTACTATAAATTCTTTAGTATGCCTATATATGTGTCTGTGTGTGGGAGTACATCAATTCACAGGCAAGAGTAAGCAAGTACAGTAAACTCCTAATGTGGCTACCTCTGGAGAAGAGATTGGAAGGAAGGGGAGGACGGTCAAAGAGAACTGAGCCTTAGCAGTAAGCATGGAGTATAAAGTGCTTATGCAATTAAATTTTGATTTTCAATAAGTAGAATGTAGCAGAGCAATCCCACCTCAAAAATTTAAAAAAAAAAAAAAAAAAAGCTTCTCTGAAGAAGGATTCATAGTCTTTTCTGAAACATAAAAACCAAACAACCAATAAACAAGCAAACAAGCAGAGGTTATATATAAGGGATGAGGACAAGAAGCCACCCAGTGTAGTGGTTAAGAGCCTGGACTGTGGCAACAGTTGGCCTGAGTTCAAATCCCGGCTCACTCACTCAATAAGGTATGTGACTTGGTCAAGTCAGCAGCGCAGTTTGTCAGGATATAGTTACCAGTATGACAAATACCGGTTAGATAAATGCAACACAGAGTCCTACTTAGTTCTAAGTTTTGGTGGAGAGCCTTAGGCATTGCCAGATGGTCCAGTGATTATCTGTGGAGAAGGGGAGGGGAGAGTTCACATATACCACAAGGGGAAGGAGAGGGGCATCAAGGCGATCTCTTATCAGCCCCTACCAAAGGCTTCTGCAAGTCAGGAGCATCTTCCCACCTGGTCCAGTGTGAGCTGCCATTTACTGGGTTGAAGCAGAGCCCCTATTTTCTGCCTACCTCAGTTAAGTGGACTAAGGGGCCAGGCCACTGCCATTGGGCAAGCAGAGGGGAGGGGAGCTCAGAATCTGTGGCCCCCAGGGCAGCAAAGGGGAGAGGGTGGGACATGGAACCCCAGTCACAGCACACAGCCAAAGCTGATGATGGACACTTAGTAACCCTCTGCTATAGATTTTGAGCCATCTGAACTGGAAACCCTGAAGAAAACAAATCATTTTCTGCTCTTTCTAATTAAAAATGTGAAAGGAATAGTAACTCCATAAGGCCACACAAAGTAACTTTAAAAACCCTGTCCCTGTTGGGCCAATTAAAGAGAGCTGTATGTACCCTCCTTCAACATTTAGAGAGAGGGGAAGGGTATTGGCAAGTGTGCCAGTTGGGATGTGTTATGTCCCCCAGAACACCATTATCTCTGATGCAATCTTGTGTGGGCAGATGTATTAGTGTTCATTAGATTGTAATTCTTTGATTGAGTGTTTCCATGGAGATGTGACCCACCCAGCTATAGGTGGTAACTCTGACTGGATAATTTCCATAGAGGTGTGGCCCCACGCATTCAGCATGGGCCTTGATTAGTTTACTGGAGCACTATATAAGCTCAGACAGAAGGAGCAAGCTTGCTACAGCCAAAAGGGACACATTGAAGAATGCACAGAAGCTGAGAGAGGAGCTGTAGCTGAGACAGACATTTTGGAGACGGCCATTGGAAGCTGACACTGACATTTTGGAGAAGGCCATTTTGAAACACAACCTGGGAGCAAGCAGACAACAGCCACATGCCTTCCCAGCTAACAGAGGTTTCCTGGACACCATTGGCCATCCTCCAGTGAAGGTACCCGATTGCTGATGTGTAACCTTGGACACCTTATGGCTCAAGACTGTAAATGTGTAACCAATCAAACCCCCTTTTATAAAAGCCAATCTATTTCTGGTGTTTTACATTCTGTCAGCATTAGCAAACCAAACAGCGAGTATCCTTTTAAAGGCCTGTGATTCTCATGACATGGAATGGTGTTGCCTCAATGTAGTCATTTTACCCCTGACTAATGTTTTAGGTCATTTGACTGCTTAACTCTGGATAAAAATAACAAAAAAAATTAAAACACAAATTCCCAGAACTCTACAGTTTGCCATGTACCTCATTTAATTATGACCTCATTTACTTCTCACTACAATCTTTTCATCCCTGTTTCACAGATGAAGAGGACAAGGCCTTGAGACCCATAGGTTATCATCACCATCATATCACGTGTGGAAGGCAAAACCATTTATTGCACCTCTTGTCAGCCTCCTGCTCCTTTTGCTAGAAGGACTAAATCAATCCTTCACTTAATTGAAGAGTAAATTCAGCTTCCCTCTCTTATGTGGCTATCTTTCTACATCTCTCTTTACAGGGCACTCTAAGAGCCTTTGGGGAGAGGATTTTCTCTCACAGAGGACTTTCTCTTTACCACCCAAGAATAGCAGGGATGCTGATTTTCCCTCCCTCGGTTTATACTTTGCAGATATGGATGCTAACTTCACCGTTTTCATCAAGGCTAAGTCAGGTCCAGAGAAAGGACAAAGCCTCTGGTCACCCACCAGGTTTCTTCTGTTTTTGCTATTTTCCATTGTTGTTGTTTTTTTTCTTCCTGGGGAAGAGAGGAGAATCAGTATTTTTCCTGTACCTACCTATGTATGTAGGAATTTACTAGAATAACTATATGTTATCTGATTTAACCCTCATCACAAATCTGCAAGGCCAGTATGATGATCTCCGTCTTATAGATAAGGAAAGTGAGGCTCAGAGAAGGTAACTTGTCGAGGGTCAAACACTAGGGAAAGTCTGCACATTTCCAAAGCCTTGGTTATTTCAAAATGCCACTGTTTCAATGGGCCTGAACAACAAATATAAAAATTCTACTGAAGTATTTTATATATATATATATACACACACACATATATACACACATATGTGTGTGTGTGTGTGTGTGTGTGTGTGTATCGGTCAGTCTTCCAAATCCAGACACTTTTGAGAACTGTAATAACCATTAATTATACCAGGAAAACAGACACAATTGAGACTATCCCAGGGAGTGTAGGACATGTGGCCACACTGGTAATATAACATACATGGAACCATCACCCAAGTAAAAGAATGTACCCTCTTGGGCTTAATGCCCATAAACCTTGAGTGATAAACGTCTCCTTCCAGGAACATACAATCCTGCAAATCATCAAGACCTGCTTATCATCTATGAACCTCAGAAACAGAAGGAAATCCAACAAATAAGAGAGCTGCCCACTCAGATGACAGCCTCCCTGTCCCCATTTTGTTTCCATCAATCAAGAAATCTACCGTGTGCCCCTATCACATAACCACAACTCTGAAACCCAGGCCAAAGCAAAAACAGGCCCAATACACACACATCACGTATCAGGGCAGACTTCACCACGGAGGTTTAACTCTCTCCTGGGGAAAAGAACACTGGCAGATGGCACCTGTTTCCAGGAGCAGGTCAGGAAGACCATGAGCTGCGTTTGATCCTCTGACACCCTTTCTGCAACAAGCATAATTCTACTACTAAGGGTAGGAAGCTAAGGAGAGCTGAGGAGGCCAGGTAGCTGGGATTAGGCAGCTCCGGAGGTGTCCAGAGGATTAAAATGTTGCCACATCCCAACGGTGTGGAATGGTCCATGCAATCACTGTGAAATGACGGATGTGGCTGGTTTCAAGGACAGAACCCAGAACATCTTCGCATGCAGCATACAATATCCCAGGGATACCTGCTCCTTTCTACTTCATGACATAATGCTCAATTATACATCATTAAGTGTCATCTTCAGAATAGGTTATTCAGATTTGCAATGACCTGGCAGGGACTAACCCCAACACCAGAACATTCACCCACAAGAATCTGCACCACTCACATGAATACTAAATTGTTCTTTATGCTACACGGGAAGACATGCATGCACACACATGCACGCACACACACACACCTTTCTTCGGCTACATTATTCTGAACAGACCAGGATACCCAGGCTATCACAACTCAAAGAAGTAAGAGAATGTGCTTCTTGCAATCCAAGAGACCATTTTCATTTTCCAAGGTGAGGCTCTACATTTCAACCGGGCAGGCCTGCAGCAGATGGCAGGAAGTTTAGAAAAAGGAAAAAGTAAGAATGCTTTTTCCTTTAAAATCTTATCCCCACATCCATCTGCAGAGCTCATACTAACGCAACAGTTTTGGGTACTCAGTACATACCTGACCAGTATCCAGAAGTCTTGGGAGCTATTTCCTACTGATGTCTGTCTTCACCCCCATAAAACTGCCCATCCATCTCTCCACAGAGGCCCACAAAAATCACACACACCCAGTGGGAAGCAGAGAACTTCCTTGTCAGCTCTGTCCAGATTTGCCAGTGATCCAGGGTCACAGCAAAGCTGGACCAAATTTCTGAGGCCAACTTCAGGAGAGCTGCTTTGCTTTGTTTTGTTTTAATCACCAGTCTCAATTTCAGAACTGTAGATACAACAGAGAATGGTCCAAAACGAAGCTAATTTACCTTATTTCCTACCATACAATTAAACCTCTTTTCCATAAAATGCTGTTTTTGTAAACGTCTATTGTCAAATAGGCTCCTAAATGAATGTAATTTCCAACCCACCTTTTGCAAAAATTAGGTGTCATTTCACACATAATATACAAGAATTACAGTAACTCTTAAATGAACATGAGAAGTCAGAGTTTTTGATTTTTTTTTTTTTCTGCAACTCTCAAAACCTGAATTTTCACTGAAATTAAGTAAAGCTTGACTTCTCAGGCCAGACCAGAAGTTTAGTTGACACAAGATGATGAAATGGCCAGGGGACTATGGCCAGCCTTCTGGAACCTGCCATAGAAAAGCACTCCAACAATGCTGGCCCTGCCTGGTGGTGTCTGGGTTGTAAAATCAGGACCCCAGGGATCTCTTTTCTGGAAAAGGAGGATGGGTAATGTCCCACTCCTCTTTGGCCCTTCCCAAGGGCCTCCCCAAGACCCTTGCTAAAGCCACATTGTCCTATATCTAAGGAAGGGAACCTCCTGTGTTTCCCACAGCCATGCTACAAAGGTGGATTACTTAAGAAACAATTAGGTGCGTACACAAAGCAATTTGCAAGTAGCCGCACTCGCACTCCTTCAGCTTTCTAAGTGAAGGGCCTTTCAAGGCTGATTTATAACACTGTCGTCTTCAGAAGGCAAAATAATTAATAGGAGCATGGACTTCTAATTTCAGTGACTTCCAGAGAAAGTGGATTTCATTTGATTTATGACGGCCAGCGACTTTGCATTTTATCAGTTCATTCACTCATTATTTATGCTGATGGCCAATTTCAATGGGTCGCTATCATCTAACTCGCTACTAATCAAAGAGAATTAGGGTTCACTGCATTATTTAGAAGTCGCTAATTTATCTTCAGAACAAGTAGTGAGGAGACTTTGGGGCCTTCCACTAGAAAAAACCAAACAGCTGGCTGAAGCCAGATAATTTGGTCAGCATTATAAATGAGTTTTATCAGGGGTATTACAAGTTGATGAGTTTTGAGTTAGAAGAAGGGAAAGAAAAGAAAGAAAAGGAAAGAAGCCAGGAGGAAAGATCAAGAAGGAACACTGTTTACCTTTTGTATTCTGCACAGCCCACTCGTCGCAAATGGCTGATCTCATCCCGTAACCCCATCATCTGAGCATCTATATAATTTGAGTATTCAAATATCCCAGCACCCCTCATTTCATCTCAATAAACAAGTATATTTGCACTGAAATAACCAGACTCCCCTTATTACTCATTTTAAAATCATTTTCATATGTTCTAGACACAGATAATGGATCACATTTAAACATGAGAAAATTAAGTCCCATCAGCAAGTAATAATACCCAATCACATTCAATCATGTTGAACCACCACCACCACCAAAATGATCCTCTCCCAAGCAAGGTTAAAAAAAATAACAATAAAAAAAAAACAACTGTTATTTTACTTTCAGGAAGACAACTTTAAAATGCTTCTCTGTCATTTCACAGAGAACACTATGTTGTCTTGTGCACATGTCCCCAGAACTTTGTACGTGCTGATCTCTCTGTCTAGAATAGGCTTCTCCTTTGACTCCTACCTAGTGAAATCCTCCTTTCTTTCAAAATTTCAGCTTACCAAATCATACTCCTGGTCATTTGTCTGTAATTATCAGTATTCTCCAAAAGATCACAAGCTCCACAAGGGTAGGAAGTGAGTTTCTCTCCGGTCCCACGTATCTACTGAACCAATACTGTTGAATGTGGTGTTGTTTCAACTTCAATGTTCTCTTTACCACTCAACATCATTCTCTCAGTTCGGGGGCTACCCCTTAGGAAAACTAGACAGTGTTACTTTGGGTACCAGGAATAGATTCACTTAGTAATTCTTAGCAGCTTAAAAACCAAGGAGTGATAAAAAAGAAGAGAGAAAATAATATTCAATTTTTAAAACACTTTTAAGTTCAGTCAAGTGAATCGGGAATGTCCGACTCTGAGAGCTGCGTAGAGCTTTGCCAGTTTGTCGCAGCAGCTCCAAGATGTCCCAAAGGGATGTGAGACTCCTAAAATAAAAGGCTCATTTGCAATTTTCAAAATAACCACAATATACTTTTTTTCTCAAATAAGAGGCAAAAATGGTTACAGCTAAAATAAATTAATTTTTAGATGAATTTTTCGTCTTTTATGCCCAAATACAATGATCACTTTTCAGCTTAGACTGGGCCTTCCTTCTAGTTTGCCTGGTCTGATGCCAGACCCTCAAGATGCTCATATAATAAATGTGGTCTTCTTAAACCAGATAAAGTAATCATGCTGAATTATTATTATGGGAATTTCTCTTATTTGGAAACACATTTATCATATTAATGATCTGAAATAAAGTCTGGGATTTCAACATTTATTTCCACCCCAGGTCACAATTTATAAGACTCAAGGAACAGAAAACGGTTTATCATCACACGGTCATCAATTGCTTTCACTTTGGGCTGCACACCCAGCAAACAGCCTTCTCCAGCACCTAATACTGAAATGTGGAACCACACCAAAAATTACACCATCAGTTTCCGGTCTTGCTTTCCTTCAAGTAAACAGGGTTTTACTCAACGTTCAGGACTTTCTGAAGGTCCGTGGGCTGCCAACATGCCCATAGGCACAAAGAAACTGCAGGAGTGAGGGTCTAACCTAGAAAGTGGAAACTTTCAAATATTTATAAGAGAAGGAATTTAATGAAGAGAATTGGTTATACAGTCAATGGAGAAGAAGCAATAAAACACTGCCACCAGCCTCATGCTGAAGAAATAAAGGGAGGACTGCAGCAAGGTCTCCAACTAAAGCTAAAACCATGGCAGACCATATCCCGGGGGGAACTGGAGCTACAGAAGGTGATATAGCTCCTGCCAGAGCAGGCACCAGAAGGAGAGCAGGAGAAGTGTCCTGGCTCACACCTTCCTCACCTGGGTCACCTGCCAGCGTATCTTATTGGTCGAACCCAACAGGAAACCAGCTGACAAGGGAGCTTGGGAAATGCCCTAGCACGTGACAGGCCCCTGTGATACAGGGCAAAGCCTGGAAAGGGCAAAAATGGATCTGAGGGTGTATTTCTTTTTCAAAGAGAAAACCTCTGAGCCAGACAGAATTTAAACAGAAGTGAAATGCAGGTGGTACTTCTACACGGCTTTCACTTAATCCTCAGTAGTGAGTATCTAAAGTCTCAGTACACAAGATAATTAGAGTAGCATCAAGTGAAAGCCCTAGTGGGTAAAATTTTAATTCATTGGGGATATCCTGAAGATTCATGACCCTAATTCTCCTTCAGAATTTAAAAGTAAATAGGCAAATGCATACGAAAACCAGTGAAGGAAAAGGCAGAAGCAGCAGCAGGTAGGCCTGGACACCTAACACTGGATCCTACAGATGAGCCTCAGCAGAGCACAGAGGCGTGTTTACACACCCGTACAAGAAATGGTGGTCTTGGGTAGAAAGACGCTATTTCAGCCAGTGAGGAACAGGCCTTGGCTCCAACCACCCTCAAAGAAAACACACATTCTACTCAACAGGGTGCTATGAAAACAAGATCCACTTTGCCAGTAGCCAGAGAAAAAGACCTAAGCAAGTGGGTCTAGGACTGGAGATGCTGAGGCCCAAAAACCATTTCCTCCAGGAAGCCTTCCCTACCACAATAATTTCTATCATAAATAAGCTGAAATTACGTCTTTCTGACATAATTACAGGATTCTCAGAAGGCAGGGACCATGTCTTCTATTTTGTTTTTTAATTTGTCTGATCTGCCTCCACTCTCTAACATTAGATGCTCAAGAAATATTTGTAGAATAAACAAAAGACTGAATGAATGAATGAATCTCCAACTAGCCTAAAAGGGCGTGCTAAGAGGGCTATGGCAGCCTTTTTTCTTCCCAACAGGAAGGCCACTGTGGCCAGTTCCTTTCAGCGACGTTAGCAAGGATAGAAAGACACCTTTTTAGCCTCAAGCCTCAACTCCTGACATGTTTGTGCTGGTA
The DNA here is from genome assembly GCF_015220235.1 of Choloepus didactylus. NCBI lineage: Eukaryota > Metazoa > Chordata > Mammalia > Pilosa > Megalonychidae > Choloepus > Choloepus didactylus. The sequence goes on along the minus strand of NC_051321.1, from coordinate 72,330,984 downwards.
AAAACAATTCCACCAAATGTAATAAAGGAAAAAAAGTTAAACCTGCGACTTTTCACATTATTCAACTTAACCTTTTATTTGAGATCTGCTCATCTTCTCTTTATTAATAAGCACATCTTTCCCTTTAATTATTTTGAATGGTTGGTAACAAATTTTCTCAGTAACCTGGGTGGGGTCTGTTTGCACCCTGCTGAATTTAAGGAGAACCTACCTCCCAAAACAAATAAACAAGCAAAACCCACAAACGGATAATCACAACAGCAGCAGCAATGCCATTACTGCATGAAGTGATACATTACTTTTTACTTACAAACTACCCCTGGCCTTCTCATACCAGCTTTCCATGGAGGGCTTCGTGAGCTCAGCTTGGAGAGCCTAAGGAGTGAATTCCTTGGGCACAGTAACAAGGCACACCCATAGCAGCAATGACACGCAATTTCGGGGCTCAGTCCCCAAACAGTGACTATATTCCTCAATTGCTACAGAAAATTAACTGGACAGGGTAGAAGAGATTTTAAGCAGTGAAATTCTGCTATTACCCTTCACACCCGCTTCCAATTGCTTCCCTCTCTGCCCCCATGTGGCTCTTTTATTTACGATGCAAAGCAGCAAGGCCCGTTTCCCTTCTTCTCTTTCTACCAAGTTACGTGAGAGCCAACAAAGCAAGTCTCTCTGTGACATCATTACAAGAAAATGGAGACGAGCCGGAGACCCACGATCAAGAAGTCAACAGGAGAAAAGAGGCTGCTGGTTCTACCGACCACCTGATTCCTGGCTAAACGCCCCCAAAGCCACTGACCCACGCAGTTGCCTGAAACCAGACATCCACAAAGAGCATGGCCTCGTCAGCGCTGTTATAAAATGCCCCCATAAGGTAAGAAGGAAGCACGCGACTGTCAAAAGCACCTGAGAGGCATGGAGGCTGGCAGGACGCGGGATGCACTGCCGGCAGCTCATGACAGCCAGGCGCAAGCTGAAGAGTGGGAGTTTTTGAAACCAATGCCAGTTAAATGATCCATTCAGTTATACTTGATATGTCTGGTATAATATAGCTTGTTCCAGATGTCAAATAATATTGCCAAACCACGCTCACTAATGTGAAAACCACTGTTGCTGATAAGCCTAAGTGTTGTTGAATTTGTACAACAGCCACCCATCTGCAAACAAAATATTGCATTAAAAAATGAAACGAAAAACCTGTGGCTCATAATTTAAGCCTACAAAGGGGTTGACTGAAAAACGTAATTTATAAAGAGCAGTTTTGCCTGAGAAACTTTTTTTTCAAAAAATAATATTTCACATTTATACATTTAAGTTATATTCTATTTTATACAAAAATTATAGTAATTGTCCTTCACCTAACATGAATGTTATAATTATAGTTTCAGCATTGCTGTGCTTCAACACCCAGCCAGAAGAAAAGTACTGTGCGTTCACAACTAACGCTGAAAGGAAACAAGTAGATTTGCAGCATTTGATATGACCCCTTTAAATGTACAGCTCTAAAATTTCCACTGTTCATAAAATTCATAAAGGGCTGCATGTGTACATCCCAACTCCCTTTTCCATTCGATATATATGAAAATGCAATTTACTGTATGTCAAATGAAAAATGCAGTTTTCAAATGCATTGACAACAGGTGCTAGTTAAATGATCAGACGCTATTTGTTACCTAGTCCCTTACTCTCATTTGCAGCAAGATAAATTGCATTTTAGGAGAGTAGTGCGATCTGAGGGGTCTTGACATGTTTTTATTGATTTGCATAGGTTATATGCATGTATTCCTGTTTGTAGGCAAATAGTACCACAAGTAAATTCAATGCACCGTGCCTGTGTTTCAAGAAAATTGGAGTTATCACGGGGGAGCCAAGATGGAGTGAGCCTGGGTAAAAGAGACACATCCAGCCTGCTGGAATCTCAGAACCTCTATTAAGATTTATAGGCTGTAGGATTCTTTTGGGCTTCAACATTATTCTTAGTAAACCCTTTCTGTCTTCTGTTGTTTATAAAAACTGGCAGCTTTAGCAAAGACAGAAGCTTAAGTTGTAGGTAGCACAATTTAACATAATAGTTCTTGCCTGTCCTCCAAATAGCCTAATGCTGATTTTGCAAAAGAAAAAGAGAAAGGGGGAAAAAAAGCCACATGAAACCACATACCACAGACTATTGCTCTGATAGGGATGGATTTGGCTGTCACTGCAGAAAAGCATTGGTGAAATTTGATTATATTTCTAATGTCAAAATTTACTAACTTTTTAGACTCTCAGGTTCCATTTCTCATTTGGTTTTTCATTTTGTTATCTCAGCACCATCAGGTCCATCACAGAGAGTAATGCACCAATTAGCCTAGGGGGGCACTCGCTCAGAGGGGACATTTTCATCCACAGGGGCTTCCCCTGTCTGCTGCCAGGACCACAGCCAGGCTTCCGCCTTCCCTTCTATTCAAGCCACACACCTTCACTATCTCCTCTCCAGGCCCCAGCTGGCCACCTCTCATGCACCTTCATCCAGAGCATTTGCCTCTCCTTCTAGGGTCTGCATATTTGCAAAGGTATCATCAAGCAGCCCTGGCAAACTAAGAGTTTTAATACCATGCAAAAGGGGTAGCTTCAACAACAAGCATTAATTGTCTGACAGTTTTAGAGACTAGGTCTATACACGCCAAGCTTTCTCCTGGAGTCTGTAGCACTCCTGTGCTGGCTTGCTGAAACCCTTGGGGTCCCTTGGCTTGCATCGCTGCCTCCATCACCTGGCCATCTGCTTCATTCTCTGGCTGCAACTGACTTCTGTTGTCCACTTCTGTGGCCAGGTTGCTTTTCTTATGAGTACTTCAGCTATATTGGATTAGTTCCTGCCCTCATTCAGTTTGGCCACACCTGAACTAATGATGACATCTCCACATGTCCCATAATATGAATGGATTCACACCCTCAGGAAAGTGGATTAAGATGTCAATATATTTTTTGAGGGGGACATGATTCAATCCCCAATAGGTATGATGCCCTTATTTTAAACCTTGTGTTATTTTTCCCTTCATCAGTTTAAGACTGTGGGAACCAGAAGGTCCGTATGGGTTTTGAACTTTTATTTCCCACTGTGCCAAGCACAGTGCCCTGACCACAGTAGGGATAGAATACAAATATTTTAACATGACATCCACTATGGGTTGGATTGGGTCCTGTGAATGTGACAATATTTGGAAATAAGGTTTTTGAAGAAGTGATTAGTGAAGATGAGGCAAAACCCAATTAGGGTGGGCTCTGACCCAGTAGGACTGGGTATCCTTATAAGAGGAGGAAATCTGGACACACACAGAGGAGGACACCATATGAAGATGGAGGATTTAGGTATCAGAGTGGTGCGTCTACAAGCCAAGGAACACCAAGGATTGCCAGCAAATATCCAATACTAGAAGAGGCAAAGGAAGCATTCTCTCCTACAGGTTTCAGAAGTGACATTGCCCTGACACCTTGATTTTGGAATTCTGGCCTCCAGAACTGTGAGACAAAAAACTTTTTTTAAGCCATCCACTTTGTTATTGCAGTCCTGGGAAATTAAGGCAACCTAATAATGGACACTGCCATGGAATGGGGATTTGCTTTGAAAAACCCTCTCACACACCTTACTTTTCTTCATTTGATCCTCATAGATGATGTATAAGGTAATTATTATGATCCTTCTCACTTCATGTGGGTTGAAGGACCTTGGCAGGTAAGATGTAGACGACCAGCCCAAGTTTCCCAGCTGTTCTGGGTAGAGCGGACACCAGATCTCGGAACTCGCTGTCCAGTGCTTGCCGCCTCTCGATGCCCTGCTCATCACGTGGCCTATCTATCATTCAGACTTCAAACCCAGATCCTTGTGTGATATCTTCTGTGACTGGGCAAATCAATTACCTGCACACCCACATGTTTATGTCCTACTTCAGGAACCTGTATGTACTAAGTTGAATGCATAAAGATTCATAAATACACACTATTTAGCAGAGGGTCTGTAATTGTCAATGGTTAGGCCTTATTTCTTCCCTGAACTCATTCATCCATCTCTTCAAACAGTTACAAAAGCCATATATTCATATATGAATACCATGTTCATATCATGATATGAAAAGGACAGGCTCTTTGCCCTCACAGAGCTTACAGCTGAATACTGTGGCTTTCAACCGCCTTGGACCATGATCCACTGTTTTTTGGCAGGGTGACTGTGTACTTATGTGCACACACACGCTCATACTCACCCCTCTGAAACAGAAGTTTCAAAAAACAATACATAACCTTACCACAGGCAATACACTCTGATATTTTCTATTTTTTTATTCTGTTTTATTTAGTTGTAAAATTCTGATTGAAACTCTCTAAATTGACTCCACCAACCACTAATTGGTTGTGACCCACAGTCTGAAAATCACATGTCTAGTGAGACTATGAAATGACTAAGATTAGGGGTCACCCAACATTTTCTGTAAAGGGCCAGAAAGTAAATATCTTTGTGGGCCAAGAAGTAAAACTGAAGACACTAAATAGGACTTTTATACTCGAATTATTTATGGAATTTATTTTCATGTATCTCAAAATGCTGTTGTTCCTTTGTTTTTTGGGGTTTTTTTTTTTGGACCATTTAAAAATGTAAAACAATCCTTACCTCATGGGCAGTACAAATACTGGCAGTGAGACAAATGGCCTGTAGGCCGCAGTATGCAGCCTCCTGATTTAGAATGAGGTCAATTTCCATTGTTAACCCTCCAATTTAAACTGTTTTCACGGTAATGCTGGGTAGAGAATACCTTAAACTGTTGCTTCAGAAAGACTCAAAACAAGTGACAATCTAAATAAATGACAAAAGTTAAATTTAAATCTTCTCATCAATCTGTGAATTTGGTCCCGTATCTCCATCTCACCAATGAAGAAACAGAGGTGGACTTGCCTAAAAGTTCTGAAGCTCATAGTACGACACCCTTCTAAGCCAATTTTGGAAGGAGCAAACCCTCACTACTTTAGGGGCACCAACAGAGATTACTGTGCATTCCAAAAAAACAAATTTCTCTTGTAATAGGTGGGTTACCAAGAAGTGTTGAGCGCAACCCCAACTTCCCTTGGCGACAAACAGTATGCTAGGATCTCAAAGTCCCTGGGCAGTAACCACTTGAGCTGGAACAGAAGATACTGCTGAATTCACAAGCAAGTAGTAGTAAGTATTGAGACAAATCACACTACTGGAAGGCTCCACATCACAGAGCACCTCCCTGAACTGTACACCTGGCCCAGTGCCCAAGCAGCCAGAGGAGACGACAGGTTCTCAAGGTTTCGACAGCAGCTTGGCCGACCCTCCAGGCCAGGCACCTAGGACTGGTTTGACTCTCTGTAGCAGATAACATTCTCCCTGAGGGCAACTGCTCACACAGACAAAATATAGCCTTCCAAACTTCAGATTACATTTATGTTCAATAATGAACTATCGGAGCTACCAGAAGCTTCTGAGGACATGTGTGCACTTAAGACTTAGATGCCCATGGAAGGAGATGATTACAACACAGCTACCATTTAAAAGTGGTTATGTTGTCACATTGGTAAGGCTTCAGGAACCAAGAGCGTTAGCCTAAAAAAGCATATAGATTCGATATTGGCTAGAATAGTACTTCTAATTACTTCAACTGAACCCCTGGCATCATAGTGTGTAACTTCTGCTATATTAACACCAGAGCTAGAGGGTACATGAGTACTGTCAGAAAGCCCAGACTACATTAGCATTTACAACACAAACGGGCCCCTCTGATGGTGGAGATGTAGGTATCTACACTAAAGCGCTCACAAAGAAACACACTTTAACTCAACATAGCGTATCAAAGCATAGGCAAAGCTTCCTATCTTAGATAAAGTTCTTGGACTTGATAACTATATGTTAGGTGGTTACATAAGTGAATATCCTTGTCCTTAGGAAATGTACATGGAAGCATTATGTGTTCAAGAAGCAAAATGCCTATAAGCTACTCTCAAATATTTAGAAAATCAATAGATAGGTAGATAGAAGACAGAATGATTGATGGATAGGCAGACGACAAAATGTTAAAATTGGTGGAGCTGAGTATCCGATGTGTGTGGGGGGAGTGGTATCTTGGAGTTCTCTGTAAGGATTTTGTAATATCTTTGCAACTGTCCTGTAAATTTGAAATTATTTCAAAATAAAAAGTTTAAGAAAAAATCAAAGCATATGCACAAAGTCACTAGCAATAGTTAAAAAAAAGGATGTTTAAATAGTTAAATAACATTGACATTACCAGTAGATATTTCATATTCCGAAATGACTTAATACAAAGGTCCTTACTTCTACCTTAAGGTATTGAAGGTCTTAATGCATATTGTGTGAAGAAAGGGGCAACTGTAATGTTATGCGTTTCTTTCTTCTCCATAGTTCATTAGTAGCAAGATAAAGCACTATCTTGTTCCTAGCTCTCTGTATTAGAGTTTCATCGCTTTTCATTCTTGTATTTTCCCTCTGACCTGGTTTGAACACACACACACACACACACACACACACACACACCCCAAAACAGACACAGGTTTATAGGCCTTATGTCTCTGGCACAAAAAGTAATGCCCAAGGCAAGTAAACCGTAAGATTTTAAGTATATGGCTACAACTCTTCAGCAAAAGACCTGTAAAGAGAGCTCATTGTTCAATTAATTGTGAATAAATATTCATAATGATTGCAGAGTGCTTTTCAGAGTTCATAAATGCTTTTACTTGGACCAACCACCTGGGAAGAAGGCATTACCATCTCCATTTAACACACTCGGGGTAAGCAAGGGGCTGAGGAGCGAGATAGAGGAAAGCCTGTTAGTACACACGGGCCAAGACCTATGTACTCAGAAGCCTGGGAAGTAAGAATGAAGGGAAGGAAAGGAAAGCAGAATTGAATGATGAAGATAGACTTGATGGAGAATTGCCAACAGGAAAAGAAAAGGTCTATGCCCAACCGATTTCAGAAAACAAATTGTAATGCATCATTATCAAACTTGGATGCATCCTATGGATGCAGTATTGAAAGTAGCAAAGTCATAAAACCAGTGTCTTCAGCCTCATGCATATCTGAACAATCTGTAAGGTAGTAACCAGGGTGAGGAGGAAGTTAGGGCTACCGCAGGACAAATGAAAAGGAAAAATAAAAGCGGTATCTCGCTCTAGCTGTAGCCCCAAAGGCTGACATCAAGTTAAGGGTACACAGAGAGTTGATCTGTCCACATGCCCTCTATCCTTGCATGCCCTTACTTCTACAGAAAAAGATGTGTGTTCAGCAGAATCGCAGCACATGCACTTTGTTTGTGCTTATTAAATAAAAAGAAAGGATCACCTTCAACTATATTAATGACGGACTGGTGGATGAAGGATGCCTGTGAAAATTCACAACATCTGTTTGCTCCACTCTCTTCTCAGCATGCTGTACCTATTTCTCATGCTTAATGATGCTCAGCCACTCTGCAAGTTTTACGAACAAATGTGTGTTTAGCCACATTCATCATTCTGAATGAGCGTTCTTGATGAAGCCTCCACTGGCCTGTTTCGCTCTTTCTGCTACTCTTTAACAAATGACAACTGCTCTACGTATTTTTCATTTGTTAAAAATAAAAAGCTAAGTGAAAGATAGGCCTGGAGGATTTTTCCCCTTTCCTGTGACTCCCCCAGAAACCTCAGCACATCATCCATCATTCCTTCACACCCACTGGCCATGGCACTGCAGATGGTGTGCTGGGAGAGCTTGCCCTGTAGCTGTGTCATTCAGAGAGCCAGTGGCCACATCAAGTAATGCTGTTCCACCTACTAGAATGTTCTATCGGCAACAGATAGGTTCTCTATTTTCTCTGTTCCCCTCCTGTGCCTGGAATCTCTCTCACACATCGTACTTGAATCTATTCCTTCTCTCTTCGCTGGGCAGGACTTTCAATCAATAGGTTGGGAAGAAATCAGGAGATGCTGTTTGTATTACCAATAATTTTTAAAACATATTAGATCACAGAAGAGAAAACAAATAAATACTTGTGAAATCAAGCAGATGCTTCTCTTCAATTCTCCGGAAGAAAGCCAAGACGTTCCCTCAGCTTTGACAAATAAGGTGATATTCACATATCACAAACTATCAGAAACTTGGGCTAAACCAAGAGGCTTGACTTTTGCAGCCCAGAAAAATCTGAAGTCACCATCTGACTGACCCATATAAACCAGGGCAAGCTGGCTGGAATACAAGAGTTCAAAATGGCAAAGGTATTTTAATACGTTAAGAAGTAATCTTTCAGAATTCGTTTTCAAGTGACTTTTTATTTTGATAATTTAATTAGGAGCATGAAAAGCAAAAAATAAAAAAAGCATTTCCTCTATTAAATATTCATAATCACTGGAAATCAGTTTAAATTCTATTTCACAAGACAATACATTTTTTGTGTATTTGCAATGCTGAATATTATATTAGTATTTTATTGCATTTGACTCAGCACGCATTGCAAAGCACTTTACAAACGAAATAATCATAACATATATTCAATAAAGCCACACCATCATATCACCAGTTTTAACTGCAGTGGGTTCTAGGTTTTCCCTCCTCCTGATAATGTTATGAACACGTGAAGAAGACAACGTTTCGGTCATCAAATGTAGTTGCTTCTCCCATTCCTAACCTTCTTTAAATAGCACCATTAGTCATTGTGGTTTTTATGTACTTCATGTACTGAATTGTTAATACATTTCAATCTAGTTGAAGAACAAGCTTCTGGGATCAAAAAGCCTTAGGACATAGCTATTCAACAACAAAGTCACTAATCGTTAGCAGACACAGTTAAGAACTGGTTAGGAGAGTGACAATCAAGAAATCTTAACCAGAAATTCATCAGCCTCTCACACAAGTATTTATTATGCTTCCCTGTTACTCCATACGTTCCCTGATGGCCACTGTTCACCAAGGAGCCTCGGAATTCTTAGGTCCTCAAATCCATAATTGAGGTTGGGGACACGGCTAGGGGTAGAATAAAAAACATGCATTACAGATATATGTAAATTAATTCTCAACTGGTCCCGCTTTGTGTCCATTTTATATTTTAAATGACCAGCACTAAATATGGAATATGGAGGCACACGTGAAAATGCTTGACATTTTAAACAGAACTTCAAACCTGAAAAATGTCATGGTAAGATGTTTGATGCAAATATCCTTCAAAGACCCACTCAAATCGTACTTACTGCATTATGATTTCCCCCACTACACTGATCCACAGGGGTCTTCCTCCTCTGAAATATGGGAGGAGTGACCATCTGTATCATACAATTCAATCCTACCCAGCACTACTGCACACCGATATTTTGCTACATCATGTCTATGATTCGAATACGGAATTCCTGAGGCCTGGGATTTTAGACTTCTCTCGTATCTCCCATGTTATCTAGTGCTGAGCATTTAGTTGTCAATACATACACACAAGCATAATGATTTATTATTTCCTACGTATCCAACAATTCTATGTGGTTTACCTGTGAAGCTAGATCTTTAGTCTATCCTTAAGTTTCTCCTACTTTGGGTACTATTAGAAATGCAAAGATGAATAAATTCCCCAATAACATGATAATGTAATTGAGGGAAAAATAAGTATTTCAATACCTACAAGGACCAATGTCATCTAAAAAAATAAAGCCTGGAAATAAAACAGGACTTATAGAGAAAGAAAAGATCACTGAAGTATGGATGAGGTAAGGAAGTTCTGCTCAGAAGCAAGGCATTTGAGGTGACCCTTGAAGGATAGTGAGGATTGCTAGCAGGGGAAGATGTGGGCAAGAGCAACTAATAAGAGTAAAAGTTTGAAAGCCTAAAGTTAGGATCCCACATACATGCAAAAAAGAGGTGAAGGGAAGATTCCTCTTCTTAAAAATGCAGGACTTCAGTTAGCCTTGCAGAATAGTTTGGAAAATCCTTCAGCCTAGCAAAGGGACTGTTTTCAAATTCTCATCATCACACTTAACTGCCCTTTAGTAACAAGAGAAATATGGGCCCCCAGTGGCACCAAATCCCAGAGGACAAACTGAAAAAAAAATAAAATAAAAAAAACCCTAAATTTTCCTCTCCGAATGCTTCTAGACTCAATGCTTAAGTTTATTCACCTGATTTCTTTGAGGCCTCGGCCTGAGTTAATTTGCCTGTTTTGCTTGTGGAGGACTTAGCGCCAGATGTCACCTCCAACTCTCTTGAGCTCTATAACGTGCTGGCTGCAGCAGCCTTCTCCACAGCTGCAGGAATCTAACAAAAGCCTATACACATTTACTCCAAAGTTCATTCTTTCTCCTATTGAAGACCCAGGACCCTTGTAATACCTTCCCATCCTTACATAGCCAAAACTCCCCCCCTTGGAGACCTGAGTTCTCACTATTGAAGTCACCCTGACCCCATGCATATTAGACAGTGATGATTACTTCCTCTTTATTCAGTCCAAGCATCTTCTACATGAAACAGTGCTTGCTGAAGCTTTTGCTCTAAGTTGATGGGTGCCGACTCCAGGAGGCAGAGAAAACACCTACAGGATCTTGCAAGAACAACGGGACTGAACCGTTACCGCAACTGAAAACTCGGCATCAAACCCAGCACCACTTGGGCTGTTCACTCCAAACTCTTTGAAAACTGAAACTCATCACTTCTGATTTCTAGAGAAGTGGCTATTTGCACGGAAAGCCCAGAACCAAAAACCGCTAACAGCAGAGACTCCTAAAGGGCCTTGGCGACCACTCAGTTTAATCCCCTCATTTTACGGCTGATGAGATTGAGTCCCAAAGAAGCAAAACGACTTGTTCTAAGTCATACTCCTTTTTAGTGGACCAAGTGGGATAGAAATCACTTCCTTCCATTGATACAAGCTTTTCATCAACCTTCTAAAAGTTGGAGGAACTGAAAGAACAGCAGTGTGGGATGCTAGATAAGGCACATCCTAATCCACAGAACCTAAAAAGGTTATCTTATATGGAAAAAGAGACTTTGTGGGCATGATTAAGTTAAGGATTCTGAAAAGGGGAGAGTATCCTGGATTATCCAGGTGGGCCCAGTGTAATCACAAGAATCCTCTCAGGAGCCAGAATCAGAGGAGAAGGCAATGTGATGACAAAATCAGTAAACAGAATGATCCACTCTAAAGATGGAGGAAGGGGTCACAAGCCAATACAGGGGCTACGATAAATTGGAAAAGACGAGGAAGTGAATTCTGCTCTTAGAGCCTCCAGAAGGACCTGGTCTCGCTGACACCTTGATTTTAGCCCTGTAAGACTCCTTTTCTATTTCTGACCTCAAAAACTACAATAGTGTAAGTCTGTGTTGTTTTAAGACACAGTATTTGTGGTAATTTGTTACAGCAGCAGTAGGAAACTATTACAGACTTTGGTACCTGGAAGTGGAGTGATGCCATAAATGAAAATGTGGAAGTGGCTTTGGGACTGGATAATGGGTAGTGGCTGTAAGTATTTTGAGGAGCATGAGAGAAAAAGCCTAGGTTGCCTTGAACAGACTGGGAGGAGTAAAATGGGCATTAATGACTCTGCTAGTGAGGACTCGGAAAGTGACAAGTGCAGTGGAGACAAACCTTTATTGTCTTAGAGAAAACTTAAATCATCATAAACAGACTGTTGGTAGAAATATGAATGTTAAAGACGCTGCTGGTGACAGCTCAGGAGGAAAGGAGAAACATGTTATTAGACACTGGAGAAAATTTGTTCTATAGTGACAAAAAAAAAAAAAAAAAAAAAAAACTTACCTGATTATGTCCTACAGTTACATGGAAAGCAGAACTTATAAGCAATGAAGTAGGAAATTTAGCTGAGATTTCCAATAAAAGTGTTGAAGATATGATCTGTTTCTTCTTGCTTCTTATATTAAAATGCAATAGGGACACCGAATAGCCAAAAATGTCTTGAGAAAGAGGAATGAAGTGGGAGGTCTCACAGTACCTGACTTTGAAGCATATTACAAAGCTACAGTGCTCAAAACAGCATGGTACTGGCATAAGGGACAGATACACTGATCAATGGAATCGAATTGAGTGTTCAGACGTAGACCCTTACATCTATGGACAACTGATCTTTGATAAGGCAGTGAAGCCGAAGCAACTGGAAAAGAGCAGCCTGTTCAATAAATGGTGTTTGGAGAACTGGATATCCATTTCCAAAAGAATGAAAGAGGATACCCATCTCACACCTTATACCAAAATTAACTCAAAGTGGATCAAAGACCTAAACATTAGCATCAAGACCATAAAACTCTTAGAAGAAAATGTAGGGCAATATCTTAAAGATCTTGTGAAAGGAGGTGGTTTCATAGACCTCACACCCAAGGCACGAGCAATCAAAGAACAAATAGACAAATGGGATCTCCTCAAAATTAAACACTTTTGTACATCAAAGGACTTTGTCAGAAAAGTAAAAAGGCAACCTACACAATGGGAGTTGATATTTGGAAACCACATATCAGATAAGGGTTTAATATCCCGAATATATAAAGGAATCCTGCATCTCAATAACAGAAAGACAAACAATCCAATTAAAAAATGGGCAAAAGACATGAACAGAGATTTTTCTGAAGAGGAAATACAAATGGCTCAAAAGCGTATGAAAAAATGCTCAACTTCACTGGCTATTAAGGAAATGCAAATCAAAACCACAATGAGATATCATCTCACAACTACCACAATGGCCATTATCCAAAAAACAGAAAATGACAAGTGCTGGAGAGGATGTGGAGAAAGAGGCACACTTATTCATTGTTGGTGGGAATGCAGAATGGTGCAACCACTCTGGAAGACAGTATGGAGGTTCCTCAGGAAGCTAAATATAGATTTGCCATATGACCCAGCTATTCCATTGCTGGGTATATACTCAGAGGAACTGAAACTTAAGACACAAACAGACATTTGTAAACTGATGTTTATTGCAGCATTATTCACAATTGCCAAGAGATGGAAACAACCCAAATGTCCATCAACGGATGAGTGGATAAACAAACTGTGGTATATACACATGATGGAATATTATGCAGCTGTAAGACAGAACAAAGACATGGATCATATAATAATGTGGATGAACCTTGAGGACATTATGTTGAGTGAAGTTAGCCAGAAACAAAAGGACAGATTCTGTATGGTCTCACTAATATGAACAGACATTAATGAACAAACTTTGGGAGTTAAAAGCTGACAACACAGGCGACCAGGAGATAGAAAGAGGGCAGAGATCAGCCATTTGATGCTGAAGGACTACAGAATGTTTAGGATTGATTGCATAGATCCAGAAATAGATAGCATAATACTGTGTGATGGTAGCATGGTATTGTAAGTACACTGAACAAAGATGTCTGTGAGTAAAGCTGAAAGAGGTGGGATAGGAGAATGTATGACACCAGAGGTAAACATAGATGATAAAGACTGGGACTGTATAATGTGGCAAAAACTGGAGTGGCCAATGACTGTTACTAAATATACAAATATAAAAATGGTTTTGCATGTGGGAAAGCAAATGAAAGTCAACCATGTAGAAATTTGAAAAAGGGATGGTATTCAGGAAAAAACATAATCAAAGCAAACTGGAGTCTATGGTCAACAGTAACACTGTAATATACCTCCATTAAATGTAACAAAGACAATATGCCAATGCTAAATGTATATGAGAGGGGGATATAGGGGAGTAATATGGGATTCTTGGTAGTGGTGTTATTTGCTGTCCTTAGTAGCACATTGTATTATATGACATGTTATTTTTTTTTATCATTTTTTCTTATTGCTAAAAAAAAAAAAACAATTTTTCTTGTAGTAATCAGTATGTTCAAGTGCTGATTGTGGTAATAAATGTACAACTTTATGATGATACCATGAACAACTGATTGCACACTGTGGATAAATGTATGGTATGTGAACATAACTCTATAAAATTGTAGGAAAATATATATATAGGAGTAAGCGTTGGAGAAGACATGCTGAGAGGGATGATGCCTCACCAATATGGACTAACTACAATGTGTAAACTCAGAATTGAATCTTAGAACATAGCATAACATGGACACAATAATTGTAATAGTCCCTAGATTGTCAGCTCTTACAGCGGTTAACTCTATCCCTGAATTGTAAGGCCTATCTCTAAACTTCGAGATGCTGATCCCCTAGCGTATAACCTGATTGGTCTCTGGAACAATGCATATCTCTGAGACACCTGAAACTCAGAGCTAGAGCTCGGCAGATATGAATGTCAGTATTAGTGCATACAGCAACTGTCAAAAAAAAAAAAAAAAAAAAAAAGCTGAAAAAGAGCCCAGACTTCAATTAGTGATATGAAAGAAGCAGGTCTAGTTAAGACCAGGGCAAGCCAGGCCAAAGGGTAAAGGTTGAAACTGATTGTGTTTTAAAACTTCAACTTCCATATGAGACCAAGGGAATAGATGTCTATTTGGTGCAGGATCTAAATTTTCTAAACGGTACAACTCTACACTCGATTTGTTCAAACACCACAATTGCATGGAACTTTGAATAGGAAGTGAGATATGGTAGGTTAGTACAGGCTGGAGTGAAATAGTGACACATCCTAGAGTAATTTGGGCAGATAATAAAAAATATATTTACAGCCTCCCCCTCCCCAGCCCCGAGGATCTGGGGGAAGGTGTGGATGTGTTGGACATCCTCACCTGGACTGGTGTTGATGTTGTCACAAACATTGGGACTGGCGGTTTGATGTGCTGAGCCCTCGAGCATGAGACTTGCCCTTATGAAGCTCATTACCAGAAAGGAGAGTCTAAACTTGTATGTGATGGTGCCTAAGAGTCTCCCCCTGAGTACCTCTTTGTTGCTCAGATGTGGCCCTCTCTCTCTCTAACTGAGCCATCTTGACAGGTGAACTCGCTGCCCTCCCCCCTACATGGGACCTGACTCCCAGGGGTGTAACTCTCCCTGGCAACGCAGAGTATGACTCCCGGGGATGAATGTGGACCCGGCATCGTGGGACTGAGAGTATCTTCTTGACCAAAAGGGGGATGCAAAATGAGACGAAATAGTTTCAGTGGCTGAGAGATTCCAAATGGAGTCGAGAGGTCACTCTGGTGGACATTCTTATGCGCTATATAGATAACACCTCTTAGGCTTTAATGCATTGGAATAGCTAGAAGTAAATACCTGAAACTACTAAACTCCAACCCAGCAGTCTGGACTCCTGAAGACAATTATATAATAATGTAGATTACAAGGGGTGATAGTGTGATTGTGAAGACCTTGTGGATCACACCCACTTTATCTAGTGTATGGATGAGTGGAGGAATGGGGATAAAAACTAAAGGACAAATGGGGTGGGATGGGGGGATGATTTGGGTGTTCTTTTTTCACTTTTATTTTTTATTCTTGTTCTGGTTCTTTCTGATGTAAGGAAAATGTTCAGAGATAGATTGTGGTGATGAATGCATAACTATGTTATCATACTGTGGACAGTGGATTGTATATCATGGATGATTGTATGGTGTGTGAATGTGTTTCAATAAAACTGAATTTAATAAAAAAAATGCAATAGGGAAGAGATAAATTGAGGAAACAACTGTTCAGCAAAAAGGAGCAAAGATATGCTGATTTGGGAAATTCTCACCCTATCCATACTGCAAAAGATGCTAAAATTGGAAGACCAGGGAAGAATGCTCCCAACAGAAAGCCAAGAGCGAAACTGGAAAACCTTTGGCTAGTGCCTTGGAAGGCTTAAAAGGTCCTTCATTCAGGAGGACTCTTTGATAAGATCAGGCATGTGATTCATGGATTCCCTCAACCATCTCAGGAGAAGCCAGGAATAGAAATGGGATTATCCAGGAAAGATCTGTAGATGACACTCTTGCCTAATGGAATGAACTCCCATGACAGACAAAGGAGATCCACAAGGTTTTTGGAGAATGTTGTATCTGCAGAAATACTGTCAGCTTGGAGTGAAATGGATGGAGAGATGAAATGAAAGGCGGCCAACAGACTCCCAAACTTCTACAAGCAGCAAACAGAGTGTTAAACTACTCAGCTGCAAACACAGGTTACCCTTCATTAAAAAAGAAGGATAACCCAAAAGGCTGAGTTCCAAGCCCAAAGAGCAGAGCCAGAAGACAGACTGCCCAGCCACAGAGGATTACTCCAGGCCTCAAAACCCAGTAGAGCTTGCCCTGTTTGATTTCAAAATTGCTTGGGGCTGATGCCCCCATTTTTCCTTTCATTTTCTCCCTTTTTGAATGGACTATCCACAACAGCTATCCTATGATTTCCCTGCCACTGTATTTTGGGAGAAGATAACCTGTTTTTAGTTTTACAGGTCCACAGATGGAGAAGAATTTTGCCCGAGGATGAATTATACCCAAAGCCTCACCAATACCTAACCTAGATGATTTCTATGATGAAATTGTGGACTTTTGACATACTGAGACCTAAATGAAGTTTTGGGCTTGAAGCCAGGATGGGGTGAAGGTATTTTGCATATGGAATGGATGCTGAACTTTGGGGGATAAACAGAAAATAAACTTCTATTATTTTAACCCACAAAGTTTGTGGTAATTTGTTACAGCAGCAATAGGAAACTAATACAAGCAGGGAGAGAAGAGGCTCCAACTACAAATCATCTCACAGCCCTTGAAACTAGCAATGATGGACCCACATATACTTCTACCTACCCAATGACCCCCATTAGGAAGAAACCCTGGAAAATGAGACCTTTTTCAGGGTAACTTTCAGGCTCTAATATCTGGGTTCACTATCCCTATAAAATCCTTCTGTTTCTTGTACCAGCCAGGTATTCCATGACATCCCAGAAATAGGATAACTGCATCTTCTAATTAAAAATAGGAAGCATCAAAGCATTTGGTGCCAATTTCAAGTGCAAGAGGTCAACTGGGAGATTCCAAAACTAGATATCAAAATATTAAGATTTTCTAGACACACGATAGTTTAGGAACAGAGGACAAAATATTTTAAAGTGAGACAGTCTCAGAAACCTCTAATATGAGGTCATTTTACTTAACCAGAAACCCAGAGAGAGCATGGTAATGTTCATGGGATCTCAGAATCCAAGTTCACATAAAGGCAGACATCTGAAGACAGGACCCAAACCCTGGCACACAGAGGAACCAGCAACAGACCTAGCGTGAAGTCCAGTAGACTACAGCAGAATAACGCTCATCTCTACTTCCCAGCCATCTGCTGAGTTCTGGAGCTTCAAATGGACCACTTCTCCTCCTCAAAACAGCTCCTCAAGGGAGCAGATGAAGAAATGGACATTTAAAAGGGTCATGTACATTTGCCAGGTAATGTTCGCACAACACATACAACAGGTAAGCTGCGGGCTGGAACTCCAAAGAGCTCTCCAGTCTGCAACACTGCCAAATAACTGAACCCACTGATGGCTGGTCACAAAGCATCTGTGATGAGAGGAGTTGGAAGGAGACAGGCCCCTTTGTTAGACACTTGGGGTGAACAGACAATTCTGAAAGCAAGAACAGAGAGGAGTTATTTTCATGATTAAGTAAACCAAATAAAGTAAGACTACAAACAGCCAGCTAACATCTCAGCAGTGAAGATTCAGCTTGTTCAACAATGTATGCATTCAATATTCATTCAACAAGCATATATTTAGCAGAGCAAGCACTAAGCTAGGTACCAACCAGAACCTAACACCCATTAAAATGGTATCCATCACCCCAAAGGACTTAGAAGCAACAGGGAGAATGAACAATTTAATTAATGTTTTTGAATCTTTTGTTTGAAAAACTTAAGATAACTGGTGAATGCCTCAAAAGTGTTACTAAGATACCCTAAGGAAGAAACGGGCATAAATAAGCCTATTTCGTTTTCTAAAAGGATCCCACTGACCTTGAAGAGCAGAATAGGGTAAAAATAAAATAGAAAAAAAATGACCCATGGATTTTTTTAAATATCCTAGAATTTTTCTTTTTTTTTCTTTTTTCTCTTCAAAGTTTGATTTAGAAGAGTGCATATCTCAGAATTGGGAGCAATGAGAAGTTGCAGAGCCACCAACATCCTGTCAAAGCAGAGAGGGAGGTTCTCAGGAGACCTGTTCACCGCCTCCAGAAGTGCTCAGCTCATCATCACTTGAAGGGTTCAGGCCAGAGCCCATTCCATCCATCACCAGAGGTGGCATCAGATGGATTCCTGCTTTGGAAGGGTAGGCTGGAGCAGATGACCTCAGAAGCTCCACCTTCAGATTTGTGACAACTCCTAAACCATCAGCTCATGGAAGGGTCTATGGTCAGCTGGCTCTAGAGTTGTTTGGCCCAAACAAAACTCAAAGACTCTTCCTTTTGCCAGAACTGACTTTCAGATGTAGTGTTGGAGGTTACTTCATCCCAGAACCCTAGGGGACCAGGCTGTCTAACTATAACTGAACTAGTCTTTCACCTTGACTGGCTGCAGTGTATAATCCAGCAGGCTGAGCAGCAGGGCCAGCTCACAACAGGCTGCTTCCAGCCCCATGTTTGCAAGGCTCCACGTCTCACTTATCTGTCTGGCTGAGTAAATTACTACAAAAAATACTTCCTTCGAAGACCTAAAATAAAAAGAGATTCAAGAGGACAACTCTGGAGTGGAGCAGCATTCATGAGAACTGAGATGAAAATTTCCAGTCAGCCTTAATGCCAGAGAATTTACTTTAGAATGTAAAAATAACACGTACTGCTATATTTCTTCACTTTATTTGCTTCTCCTCTGCAGAGATTACTGCTGTGTGTGCAGCATCATAGAGTGGAGAAGGTCAGGTTGACAAAACTTCTTGGTGGGGAATAATCTTTAGTCCTCCAAATATATACTCCTTGCAACTTCCAGGCCACAAAAGCAAACTCTGCTCTGGAAAATGCCAAGTCCCATCTCCAAGGAAACTCAATAACTTCCAAATGGCCCTGAGATCACATGTGGATGGTTATAATAAACCGTTAAAAACATTAAAGAATAATTCAAACTGAAAGAACATTCAAGAATTTTTTTTTTTCTTTCTGTTTTGCAGAAGACAGTATAAACCCCAGCGAAGAAAACCCCTGCTAAAGAAAATAGGAAAATGACAACTTTAGATTTGGTTGCACTTGCTTTTTGTCTACTAACAGTAACGTGTATGCAGCAAAAAAGATATTTATTAGCTTCCATATGGAAGAGAATTTGCCTGTTTCCATGTTGAGATATTCTGGGGTGTTTCTAAAGAATGATTTTTTTTTTTCTGGGGGAGCAGTGCCCTCTCAAATCAAACTGAAAACAGTTTGAAAATCTGGGCAGGCTTCAAAGGAGAGAGCATAAGGCTCACAAGGAGTGATACTCAACACATTAGTCCCAAGACCATATTTAAAAGCCAGAAATGAAAACATGAAAGAGGAGTGTGCGAGAAAAGTTGTTATGTTCCTCAAAAAAATTTGCCCGTCAACAGCACCGGCTCTTAGACAGCAGTTCTAAGAAAGCGCAAACCCTCCAAAGAATTCAAGCGAATCCGGCGCAGAATGTTACGACAGCTGGAGCACCAAAGATCACCGTCTTTTCAGACCTCGTACGAAGCTGCAGCATGATAAACAAATTCAATAAAATTACGAATTGGCAAACTGTTTGCAACAAATGTTATTTCCTGGATAACAAGATGGATAACGTACATTCTGCAACATATGTGAGGAATTATTGAAAACAGATGTAAATGTTCTCAAACTCAAGTCTTTCTTTGGCACAATCTGAGCACTTTGACTTTACACTTTGCTTTATGGCCATACCCCCACGTACCTCAAATACTAACCAATCCTGTACTGAACAGAAGACATTTTAAGAAGATGCATTTGTCATCTTCCCCCATCTCATAAAACTTGTAATGGGGAGGGTATTTATTCCGAAATCCCGTCCATAAAATACCAAATGAAACTGTGAGTCCTGGATGAAAAAACAAAAGGATGAGCTGCAAACAGGGGTCGCTAATTATATTTAAAAGATTCCAGGTCTAAAAGCACTCCTTGCTCATACAATCACACTTAAAAAAAAAAAAAAAAATGCTCTTGACACCCCTATCACGTCAACAACCAAAATCCTGTCCCCGGAGTTATATGCCATATCCATATTAGGCCTTTAGGGTTTTTCTTTGCCAACTCCATTTTTGCCAGTGTGGCAAAAGCAGCCACATCACCACATCTACCTGCCACACAATCAAGATTTTTCTAATCTAAGGAAAACAGTCTCCCGAACATGCGCAAAAACAAGCAATGGGCAATCATCACAGTTTGGAAATGGGGACCCAGAGAGGTATTTTCCATGAAATGTAATTTACATTTTGCAGCTAAAAATACATCTTTTCTTCTAAGAAGAATCATCTGTACAACAGATTTGTATCTGAAAATAGAAGGCTAGATTTATGCAAAAATGATCTCAAGGATCATCGCAGAAATACAAAAATGTAATTTCTGCCAAAATTATACAGAGCACTCGCAAGAGATGTTTTTCAAATATGACCAGTAAGCACTTAAAATACACAAATGATATGGAATTAATACAAACCAAGAGTTCTATAGCAATCTTAAAGAGTTTGAGGATGTCAGACAATACATCAGAATAAAAATTTTTGAGAGCTTAAATATTACAGAAATGCCAAAGCCCATACTTTTCACACTACAAAGAGCATCTCATGCTTTTGCAAGGTTCAGCCTTTCCAGTTTGTTGAAATATGCCATAAACACATTGAACAATGAAGTTAATTCTCTAAAATTCCCAAACTGAGTTAATCTACCCAAATACAAAATCATTACTATCACTTCTTCAGAAGTGAGTGTGTTGAATTCAAAGCTTTAAAGACAATCATTTAGAAGAAAGAGCTCCACAGGCTCAGAATCATGAAACACATAAGCAACTTCAGCCTCAGTAAGGTATCTTAACATGGACACAGACCTAGGCCATTTGCAAATCAAATGACAAAGTGGTCAGGTCATTTTCAATTCCTCTATTTCAAAAAAAATCAGCTATTCCAAGTAACTTTCTGCATGCATAGAAAAGCAGGAAGTAGAATGGAAAGAGCACAGGGGTTGAGATATTTGGGTTCTTAGCACCAACCTCACACTTAACTAGCTTTTAACTTTAGGCGATTCATTACTTTTCCCGGGCTCCAGTTTCTTCATGTGTGAAAAAAGAAAGACTTATACCAACAAGTCTACTTAGGTTCCTTCTAACTTTCACATACAATATGCAGCAGATAAATCACAGTAGGATTTAACCAACAGTTATCCCTTAATAATTGAGGGGGTCAAATTTCACCTAGTTATGAACCAAGAAGCACTTATGAGCATCAGAAAGCCACCACATGCTACTTTTTTCCTACTGGGAGATGGGGGAAAAGTTCCATGTTATAGACTACCGAGAAAGCAGGAGGCAGAAAGTCGCACCTCTATTTGTCTTTACTTTGATGTTTGTCATGCAGCCGCTGTTTATGCTGGCTGTCATCCTGTGATTGCCACCAGACTTTGCAGCTCAGAGGTCACTGGGTAGACGCCACTTCAGGAATCTTCTGAGTTCTCCACCCCCAGGCCAACAGGGCCTATGGATCTGGCAGGCTTTTTCTGACAGTCTCCAGCACTTGGCAAGAGAAGATCGAAAAGATGCAGAATAATGTCAACTCGAATAATCATCTGTTAGGTGAATGGTTCAGTTGCTTACTACACAAGAGTAGGTTATGGTTTCATACATCATGCTCAATGTGCAATAGATTTTTTTTTTCAACCATTCATATTAAACTGGTGTAAATGTTTTTATTCCTTGCCACATTTCTGGGTGGTGAGCTCAGGTTCTCCCAGGAATTTGTTTGCTTTAAAATGCCATGCATCTCCAGGCAGCCTTACCTCGTAAAAAATGAGCACGTCTTCTAAATGAATTTCCCCTTTTTTGCAGTTAATAACTAACCAACACAGAAGTACACCGGGTGTGAAGCCCTCTTTACTAGAGGCAGTAAATCATGTGCCTAGCGTCCTGTAATTCATTCTGAATACTGTAACTCCATTCACCATAGCATAGCTTTGCCCTGTGTTGGCAGGCATTAATACCACCCAAAATTTGTGGTGAATTTATTCTGATTTAGGTTCTTGCCCTAGAAAATTTATTCGGGGAGGGGGCGAAAATGAGAAGGGATTTTAAAGGGCAGCTCACATCAATTTGCACTTGGGAATGAAGCCTCTGAATGGCCTCTGGTGGCCCCTGCCCCAAGATTTGCCTCAGGAGTGGGTTATGGTTTAGGCAAGGTGGGTCTCACCTCTTGTCTATCTATCCACATGCTCCATCTTTCTTTTCCTGCCCCTTCTATTGGTCAAAGTTTATACTTAGCAAGTAGAAAACTCATCTTGAAGGACACAAAAGCATTAAAATGTACTGGGGCTGCTGGTTAGGGTAGGGGAGCTTTGAAGTCACTTCATACAGTTTGCCCCTACCTATCAGTTGTAACTTTACGTTGCTCATGGGAAACATTCAGAGACCCAGCAATCAGCAGCAATGCTTCCATGCCTCCACTGGACGGTTAAAGCTCCAACCCTGCACTCTATCCAGAGCCAATTTACTGCCCTACCATCCCTCTTGCCAGGCTTCCAGTAGCAGGGAGTAGTTGAGGTTTACAAGTGATTAGAGAAAGAAGCCTGGGGTCAGAGGGGACCACATGCCTGAGGCACCTTGAAAACACCAAAGAAACCCTTGCCTCTCTCCTTGTCTAAGGAAGAGACTCACAGAGGTAAGAGTCTGGGATTCCAAGACTGAGTTTACCCTTCCAGAATCATTTAGACCAGAGTTTAGCCATTTTTTTCTATAAAGGTGCTCTTAGGAAATATTTTAGTCTTTGTAAGTCTTATAGTCTCTGATGCAACCAGTCAACTGCCATCCTAGTGAGAAAGCAGCCACAGACAATGCATAAATGAAAGTGCCTGGCTGTGTTCTGATTAAATTTGGTTTACAAAAACAAGGGGCACGAATAGTCAAAAATATCTTGAGAAAGAGGAACGAAGTGGGAGGTCTCACACTACCTGACTTTGAAGCATATTACAAAGCTACAGTGCTCAAAACAGCATGGTACTGGCATAAGGACAGATATACTGACCAATGGAATTGAATTGAGTGTTCAGACGTAGACCCTCGCATCTACGGACAACTGATCTTTGATAAGGCAATGAAGCCAAAGCAACTGGGAAAGAGCAGCCTGTTCAATAAATGGTGTTTGGAGAACTGGATATCCATTTCCAAAAGAATGAAAGAGGATGCCTATCTCACACCTTATAAAAAAATTAACTCAAAATGGATCAAAGACCTAAACATTAGCATCAAGACCATAAAACTCTTAGAAGAAAATGTAGGGCAATATCTTAAAAGATCTTGTGTTAGGAGGTGGTTTCTTAGACCTCACACCCAAGGCACGGGCAACCAAGGAACAAACAGACAAATGGGATCTCCTCAAAATTAAACACTTTTGTACATCAAAGGACCTTGTCAGAAAAGTAAAAGGACAACCTACACAATGGGAGATGATATTTGGAAACCACATATCAGATAAGGGTTTAATATCCCGAATATATAAAGGAATCCTGCATCTCAATAACAAAGACAAACAATCCAATTAAAAAAAGGGCGAAAGACATGGACAGACATTTTTCTGAAGAAGAAATACAAATGGCTCAAAAACATATGAAAAAGTACTCAACTTCACTGGCTATTAAGGAAATGCAAATCAAAACCACAATGAGATATCATCTTACACCTACCAGAATGGCCATTATCCAAAAAACAGAAAATGACAAGTGCTGGAGAGGATGTGGAGAAAGAGGCACACTTATTCATTGTTGGTGGGAATGTAGAATGGTGCAACCACTCTGGAAGACAGTGTGGAGGTTCCTCAGGAAGCTAAATATAGATTTGCCATATAACCCAGCTATTCCATTGCTAGGAATATACTCAGAGGAACTGAAACTTGAGACACAAACAGACATTTGTAAACCGATGTTTATTGCAGCATTATTCACAATTGCCAAGAGATGGAAACAGCCCAAATGTCCATCAACGGATGAGTGGATAAACAAACTGTGGTATATACACATGATGGAATATTATGCAGCTGTAAGACAGAACAAAGACATGGATCATATAATAATGTGGATGAACCTTGAGGACATTATGTTGAGTGAAGTTAGCCAGAAACAAAAGGACAGATTCTGTATGGTCTCACTAATATGAACAGACATTAATGAACAAACTTTGGGAGTTAAAAGCTGACAACACAGGCGACCAGGAGATAGAAAGAGGGTAGAGGTCAGGCCTCTGATGCTGAAGGACTACAGAATGTTTAGGATTGATTGCATAGATCCAGAAATAGATAGCATAATACTGTGTGATGGTAGCACAGTATTGTAAGTACACTGAACAAAGATGTCTGTGAGTAAAGCTGAAAGAGGTGGGATAGGAGAATGTATGACACCAGAGGTAAAGATAGATGATAAAGACTGGGACTGTATAACTTGGCAAAAGCTGGAGTGGCCAATGATTGCTACTAAATATACAAATATAAAAATGTTTTTGCATGTGGGAAAGCAAATGAATGTCAACCATGTAGAGAGTTGAAAAAGGGATGGTATTCAGGAAAAAACATAATCAATGCAAACTGGAGTCTATGGTCAACAGTAACATTGTAATATACCTCCATTAAATGTAACAAAGGCAATATGCCAATTCTAAATGTATATGAGAGGGGGATATGGGGAGGAATATGGGATTCTTGGTAGTGGTGTTATTTTCTGTCCTTACTATTATATTGTATTGTATGACATGTTATTTTTCTTTTTATCATTTTATTATTATTGCTAAAAAAATTTTTTTTTCTTGTAATCAATATGTTCAAGTGCTGATTGTGGTGATAAATGTACAACTTTATGATGATACCATGGACAACTGATTGTACACTGTGGATAAATGTATGGTATGTGAATATAACTCAATAAAATTGTAGGAAAATATATATATAGGAGTAAAAGTGTTGAAGAAAACATGGTGAGAGGGATGTACCTACCTACTGTTGACGAGCAGGTAGAATGGTGTAGCCTTTCTGAAGGTCAGTGTGGTGGTTCTGCAAAAAGTTAAGTATGTGGGGACCAAAAGGTCCTACAACCTCATTATGGGGTATGTCATTTGAAGATCTGAGAGCAGAGACATGAATGGACATTTGCAAACTGGTGTTCATGCAGGCAGTAATCATGATTTGCAAAGGGTGGAGATGACCTAAGGGTACACTGACTGAAGAATGGAATGGTGTACTATGGTGTACACATACAGTGGAACATTGAGCAACTACGAGAAGGAGTGAAGCTGCGAGACACACAACGAGGTGAATGGATCCTGTACACAGTATTTGAGTGAAGTATGCCAGAAATAAATGCAAACACTTTAATGCCTCACCAATTTGGACTAACTACAATGTGTAAACTCGGAATTGAGTCTTAGAACATAGCCTAACGTGGACATGATTATTTTAACAGTCCCTAGATTGTAAGCTCTTACAGCAGTTAACTCTATCCCTGAATTGTAATGCCTATCTCTAAACTTCGAGATGCTGATCCCTTAGTGTATAACCTGATTGGTCTCTGGAACAATGCGTATCTCTGAGACACCTGAAACTCAGAGCTAGAGCTCGGCAGATATGAATGTCAGTATTAGTACATACAGTAACTGTTTAAAAAAAAAAAAAAAAAAAAAAAAAAGCTGAAAAAGAGCCCAGACTTCAATTAGTGATATGAATGAAGCAGGTCTAGTTAAGACCAGGGCAAGCCAGGCCAAAGGGTAAAGGTCGAAACTGACTGTGTTTTAAAACTTCAACTTTCATATGAGACCAAGGGAAGAGATGTCTATTTGGTGCAGGATCTAAATTTTCTAAACAGTACAACTCTACAGTCGGTTTGTTCAAACACCACAATTGCATGGAACTTCGAATAGGAAGTGAGATACAGTAGGTTAGTATAGGCTGGAGTGAAATAGTGACACATCCCAGAGTAATTTGGGTAGATAATAAAAAATATATTTACAGCCTCCCCCTCCCCAGCCCCGAGGATCTGGGGGAGGGTGCGGATGTGTTGGACATCCTCACCTGGACTGGTGTTGATGTTGTCACAAACACTGGGACTGGCAGTTTGATGTGCTGAGCCCTTGATCATGGGACTTGCCCTTACGAAGCTCATTACTGCAAAGGAGAGGCTAAACTTGCATATAATTGTGCCTAAGAGTCTCTCCCTGAGTACCTCTTTGTTGCTCAGATGTGGCCCTCTCTCTCTCTAACTGAGACACCTCGACAGGTGAACTCGCTGCCCTCCCCGCTACATGGGACCCAACTCCCAGGGGTGTAAATCTCCTGCAGAATATGACTCCCGGAGATTAATCTAGACCCAGCATCGTGGGATGAAATTATCTTCTTGACCAAAAGGGGGATGAAAAATGAGACAAAATAGTCTGAGTGGCTGAGAGATTTCAAATGGAGTCGAGAGGTCACTCTGGTGGACATTCTTATGCACTATATAGATAACACCTCTTAGGTTTTAATGTATTGGAATAGCTAGAAGTAAATACCTAAAATTACCAAACTCCAACCCAGCAGTCTGGACTCCTGAAGACAATTATATAATAATGTAGATTACAAAGGATGACAGTGTGATTGTGAAAACCTTGTGGATCATACCCCCTTTATCTAGTGTATGGATGAGTAGAAAAATGGGGATAAAAACTAAAGGACAAATGGGGTGGGATGGGGGAGATGGTTTGGGTGTTCTTTTTTCACTTTTATTTTTTATTCTTGTTCTGGTTCTTTCTGATGTAAGGAAAATGTTCAGAGATAGATTATGGTGATGAACGCATAACTATGTGATCATACTGTGGACAGTTGATTGTATACCATGGATGATTGTATGGTGTGTGAATGTATTTCAATAAAACTGAATTAAAAAAAAAAAAAAAAAAAAACAGAGGGCAGACCGTTATTTGCCAACTCTGGATCTAGACCACCACTGTGCAACAGAAATGGGAATGGGAGCCCTGTAGATAATTGTAAATTTTCTAGTACCCACCTTACAAAAGTAATAAGGAACAGGTTAAATTAATTTTGAGAACATATTTTATTTAATTCACTGTATCTAAAATACTATTTCAATATGTAATCAAAATTAAAATTCCAGATATTTAATGTTCTTTCTAAGTCTTCAAAATTTAGAGTGTATTTTAGACTTATGGCAGATCTCCACTTGCCACATTAAAGTGTTTCATAGCAACCTGCAGTGACTGGCTTCCATATTTGGCAGGGCAGGTCCAGACCCATCAGCTCCTTGTCTGTCTTAGGAGCCACTGGAAGGAGGGTCAGTGTCTTCCTGCCCACCAGAGGGATTCCTGAAGCATCTCCAGAAACCATTCCTGGGTCATCGGCAGATGGAGGACATCAGCAGAGCTGCAGCTGCCAACACCAGGGCTTGCCAATCACCAAACTTCACTGGAGAATGAAGTTGAGAGGGACCATTTCCCATAATTGGCACAACTCTTTAGGAAATTCTTTTTGTTAGTCAAAAAAGGTAAGGCAAATATAAAGTATTTTAGGAGAGCAATTGAACACTAAAAGCACTTTACCAAAAACAAATGAAAAAATCTTTTCACTGCTTGAATTCTTCATCCTCTATCCTCCTTCTACTCCACAAAAAATCTCATGCTTCAGACTCCACAAGTTTTTCCTATCGAATCCATAGGCACCTTCTTCCCACTACCACTAATTCCAAGCTCTTACTTTTAAAGTACCTCTTTAATTTTAACAAATAACACTCAGGAACTGTCACTGGTGGTAACCTTTTCAGCATTAGAGCCCCCAAATAATGCCATTTCCCCCATCTCTATTCTTGTTGTTTAAACATAATCCTCCTCCCACAGATAAAAGTTTGTTTAGGAGGATAGGAGGAGAGATGGAGTTGAGAGAGTTTTCACTACAATTTTTACTGTAATAAAAAGCCATCAAGACATTTGCTTTCTTTCCTTCTGTTTTCAACTTACACAAGATTCTTTTTAAAAGCATTTCCAAAAATGTACCTCAAGTCATCTTTTCTTCAGGGAAACACAAACCCAACAAAACAGCCCTTTGTTTCAACTCAGATTTAGCAAACAGAAAATAGAAATACCTGGCACAAGGTCTTGGGCTTCAGGAAGCTGGGGAAGCCAAGTCTGTCACATGCCCCCCACTTCACTCACGAGGGAGACTTGAACACCCGCTAATGGATTTCAGCGAGCCTCGTGGTGCCAGCTGCCATGGCGTCATTAGTGCCAACAGCCAGCATCCATAAAAGAGCTCTCCCAGGGGGTAACCACAGGAGAAAACCAGGAGCTCTCCTGTATCCCATGACAGCTCTGCACTCTGCCAGGGACACGGACTGGAAGGGACACTGGACCAGCAGTTGGGAAATTCTCTGTCCCTGGGAGTATCCAAAGGCTGGCTCTGCTGCTCCTTGGCAGGGACTTGAAGCTGGGGGAGGGGGCATCTTTGGAGGAGAGGATGACATTGGCCTGAAGCCCCTTTCAAACCCGTAACTCTGTGACTCTATGATTCAAAACCATCCAACCCCCGACCCCAACACTAACCATGTGCTACCTACACACCATTCAGTTTCCTAATCAGCAAATGAAAATGATCCCACCTACATGTAAGGGGTGTTATAAAGGTTTAAAAACCAAATACTGAAGAATTCCAAGAGCATACAGATATTTGACATATGACAGTTATTGTATATCAAGGGCTGTGAAATTAGGTGATGGGATGGTACAGGACGATCCATGAGAGCTGGGGCCCATACTGTTGGCTGCTGATCCCAGCCCTCTTCTCCTTGCAGCACAGACCATTCCTCTACCTGATCCTTCCCACAAACTAAGGTGTGGACATGTCATGAATCATGGCCCATAAAACCCAAAGGGAGTTTTCTGGGAAGCATTTGAAAAAGGAATTCTCAAATAATGCACCGAAGGAAACACTCCTCACGCTTGCGTGCCCACCTGTTTTGCAGAATGTCACAGTCAGCCTGTGTCTACAAGGAAGCAAGCCTAGGCACTAAGAAAACTTGCTGAAGTTGGAAGAGCAAAAAGATGGAAGGAGTTTTGGTTCCTGATGTCAGTTGCTGGACCAGTCCTATAACTGTTTAACTTTAAGTAATTTAAAAAAAAAAAAAAAATGTCCTCTGTGGTTAAACTACTTTTTCCTGGGTCTTCTGTTACAACACCTAGCATTCAATCAAAGACAAGTTCCCTTTAGTCCCACAATATTATGACGATAGGTTCACCTTCCTAATCTCATCATGCTGACACTTTTATAAATTTTTATTTGCCTTACATTCCCTCCCTTCCAGACAGAAACCAAGTAGATATATCTCTTCCCTCTCATATACATCATTCATTGTCTTTGTGACTTTACACATTTCATGACATCAACTGGAACATATTCTTCCTGCTTTGTTTGTTGACCTTCTCCCCTCTTTTCAGAGCCAATTACTCCACGGTGTCTTTCCTGACCACTTCTATCACATAATCTTTCTTTCCCATTTGCATCTATAGCTCTCACAGCTTGTACTACATGATAAAAATAAGCACAGCCTTGGAAAGAAGAGGGGTCCTTTAGTCTAACATGCTGCACAAGGAGAGGCGTTCCTCATATAACATCCTGTAGTAGAGATGGATCATTATAGCTCAGATTAAATAATTTTAGCATTGAGGAGTTCACCATCTCAGAAGAGCAGCTCATTGAGCTATTAGAACTTCCTTATTTTAAAACTAGATTTGATTCCTTGTAACTGTCAGGCAAGGGTTCCTTTGGATCCTCTGGGTTCATGAGTTCTAGCCTTACATCCCCCACAGAGCAGAAATATCCCAAGGACAGAGGCAATGCCTTATTCATATTCGTGCCCCTAGCTTTTAACACAGTGACTATCACATCCTAGGAATTCAGTACACATTGCTGAATAAATGACAGACCTGATCCCAGCACCACTGCTCATTGGGTGGGGGTTAGACCATGACACAAAATGTATCAAATTGTGTCTTCCTAGTTTGCAGAATTAGGAGACAAAGCTTCTTGTCAGTTTCTGGTAGTTACATAGGAATTGAAGATCCTTAAGCTCAGGAACCATGTCTTGGCCATGTTTGTCCATAAACGTATGACAGCAGAGAAAGCAGATGGGGTGGAACAAATATCCCATCAGTATTTAAAACCTTCCTGCGGTCGCAGTTGACTCGACTGGGGGGGGGGTGGCGGCCGGTTGCTAAATCCTAGGCTCCCAGGCTTGCTCTGAGGGTACCGGCGGCGGGGGCTCTTTCCCGGAGGCGAGGGCGAGGCGGGGGACTTGGCCAGGTCCCCGGCGGGGGGGCGTGCAAGGTGTGGAGGGCGGCGAAAAAGAACAGGCAGGACACGGTTCTTTTAGGGTAATAGAAGAAAAACTAAGAGAGAGCTTTATTAGGCGAGAGCACAAGCTTATATTGGGCGATTAGAGGGCGGGGTAGCTGTAGAGGTCGAAGGCTTGGATTGGTTCGGAGAGGGGGCGGAGGTTGATAGACAAGGGGCGGGAGTTATTCTGGTAACTGCGCATGCGCACTGACGGTGGGGGAGTTGCTCTGGCAATGGGGAGTGTCAGGGGCAAGATAAGGGGGTGGGAAAAGGCGGCTCCCTCCGGCAAGCCTCCCCTAACGGTGGTATTTTGGGTGAGGAAATGGGGCCTGCCTCCGGCCTCACTTTCTCAGGCCTGGGGGGCAGTGGAGGGCGCTGTCGCCCGTGCCCACCACCCTCCCCAGGGGCTGATCAGGTCCCCCAGCCCAGGCCCGCCAAGTCGAAGCACGTAATCAGTATCCCGCACCTTCCAATAGGTGAGGGTGGAGCTATGGCTCCAGAGAGCTTTCCAGTTTCTTATTCCAATTCTCCAGAGATCCTGCTGTATAGCTAGTGTCCAGGTTCCATAAAATGACCCTATATCTTACATAGTTTAACAAATCTTGTATTTTGCTTAAACAAGATTGAGTGGGTGTCTGATACAACCAGAAGAGCCTTGGCTACTTGGCTAACTCTCAAGTTGACAGTATGTGTGAGTGGTTGTTTTTTTTTATTGTTGTTTTTGTTTTTCTGAGGAAAACTGGCAGGAGGTAGAGGAATGGAATGGATGAACTACTGCCCCTAGACCAGAATACATTAGGACAACAAAAGCAAAATCATACCTCTTGGACCTTCCCCAACACATTGCAACTCCTCTCTTTCTGCCCATTTAGGAAAACTGGGCCACTTCATTTTCTGAAGCAATAAGAAGTAATAAGAAGTTGAGCAGACCTGCAGTCACCCATCATCCACTATTCCTCAAGAGTCTCAATCAACTCCATAGGTGGGAGCTCCCATAAGACGCTCATCTTCTCTGAGCTCACAGCACAAGACAGCAGACTGGAGGCTTAATGAGGGCAGCCCTCAGCCAAAGGCCACTCTAGCCTTTGGTTCCTCCGTATCTACCCAGGAGTCCTCCACTTCTTTTCTGGTGACTCCTGTCTTCTTTGGCAGCACTTCCCTTTCTAAAAACCCATAAGGGATGTTACCAACTGTAGCATTATTCACATTTTACAGGCAGCTAGAAGACCAAAGCATTTCAAGACCTAAAAATAAGTAACCGTAAAGGTAAAATAATAGGCAGCAAGAAGTATCTTGGACAGAAGATACCTACTGGTGCCCTCTACAACCCCACACATGAAACCATGTGCTCCACCAAATCAAACAACTCTCTCCCTCTGAGCTTTATGCATTCACCCATCATTTATTGACTATTCATCAGACTGCCTGGGTTCAGATCTCAGTTCTACTCCTTACCAGCAACATAATTAATGTCTCAGCACCTATGTTACCTCTCCTGGAAGACTGGGATAAAAGTAGTACCTTTTTCCTAAGGTTACAGAGATTTTTAAATGGATTAATACATATCAAGTGCTTAGAAAGGTACCTGGCATAGAGTTAGTACTGAATAAATATTCATTATCACAACAGCCAGGATAGGCTAGATTATCCTGAAATAACAAACAAGTCTAAAATTTCAGTGACTTTCTATTTGGATTGGTGGAAAGTTTTGGTAATAGCTGGTGTTAATAGCAGCACAACACTGCGCGTGTAACTAACAGCACTGAATTATATATTTGAACGCGATTAAATGGAGAAATTTTAACTTGTATATATGTTATTAGAATAAAAATTTAAAATAAAGCATAGGACTGTTTAACACAAAGAGTGAATCCTAAAGTAAACCATGGACTACAGTCAGCAGTACAATTATAAAACTGTTCATTCATCAACTGTAACAAATGTACCATACTAATGCAAGATGTTAGTAAGAGGGTGGTATGTGGGAACTCTGTGTTTATACAAGATTTTTTTGTAAATCTACGACTTCTCTCTAATAAAGAAAAAAGACCCAGTGGCTTGAAACAACAAAGAGTTAGTTCTCATTCATTCTGCGTGTCCAGCTGGGGTCGTCTGGGGGAGAAGAGGCTCTGCTCACTGTATCCCTCAGTGACCCAAGCTAACAAAGGGTCCTACATCTTACATTGCCGCCTTCTCAATAAAAGAGTTCAGGATTTGCCAGAGAAGAAGAAAAGGGCACTCTTAACTGAGGCTGAAATGTTTCTACCTAGAAGTGACACAGATCACTTCTGATCACACTGAATTGCCCACAGTGATGCATACCAGACTTCAAGAGAGGAAGAAAGCGTAAGTCTCCCATGCACACAGAAGGAGAAGAGAACTGGAAATACTGGTGAGCACTAATAACATCGACCACAACTATTATTATTACTCTCTTCCAGGACCTGGACTAGACATCAGAGTTTCAAAATTAACAAGGTTTGACCAAGCATTCAAGAAGCCTATATTTTAATAAGTCACATACAATACCTTCATGTAACAAACCCATTACTTTATACTGAGCATTTGGCTTTAAATTCTCTCTGTATACAAGTGTGGACCCTGAGAAGAGAATCCATTCTGGAGGTCGAGTGTGGTTAATGCCTGGTTTTTCAGTTCAGGGGATCAGTCAAACCAGCTGATCAGTAGCTGGCTGAAAAACCACCTGGCGAATGGTCTAAACTGACTTGTTATTTGGTAGTAAAGAAATGTTATGTATTAGATTACTCTTCCTTTGCTCAGAAAGCCAATGGACACAAGCTTTTTTATGACCAACATTTCTACCGTTTTGGAAGATATTACGCATACCAAAGGAACAATGTTAAGATGCACTTAGGAGCTTCAATTATGTGCAACAATTTTCTTGAAATTGCAATTAAAAAAATCACCTGAAACATGAAAATTTAAAGCTCTATAACTTGCATTTTACTCGGTAACATCCCATTTCCCATCATTTCTAACACACATCTTAAGTGTGCTAATTGGAAAGACTCTGCCATGTACACAGTTCTGTTTTCAAGATGACAACTGCTTTGCTTTTATCCCTGGGCTCAATACCAAGAGAGGAATCATTTTCAAAATTCAAAGCGTTTTGATCTGGTTGTGTCAACAACTGCCTGCACTTGGTTGGTATTCTATGTTAGAGAAAAAACATGAACATTTCAGGTGGTGGGGCCTAAGCTGGGGGAAGGAAGGCACCCCTGGAACACCAAGTGGGAAAAAAATCATCCTAAGATGAAAAACGAAGTCCGATATAATGATAAGGCCACCAAATTATTTTCCCCTTTATGACAGCACACTAAACATGCTGCAAATGTTTATTAAAAATATTAAAGTAATGGACCCCAGAAGGGAATACTCAGTCGGTGTTAAGAATCACCCAGGAAAACAAGCAGGGAAGCTTTCTCAGTTTACATTCATCTCCTCCAAAATGACAAAAAAGCTTTGGGTACATGACAGCTGAAGTGTGGTCTGGCAAATGACTCAGGCTGTGAAGATTCTCAAGGAAACAAGATGAATCCATGTTTCTGTGGGTCACTCCATGTAGAGCCAAATCTATCAGACAGAAAAAGGGTATCTTCAAGATGAAGAACCCTAACCAAGAGAAAGAAGCTCTTTACTTTTCCCCAGCCCCAGTGATGCTCCCATATGGTTCACACATGTAGGACTAACACTAAAGGAAGGATACTAAATATTCAAATGAAAACAGAAATGCAAATTCTCAAGAATTTCAATGCTTTCCAACAGTCATATATTTGGTGACAAAGATCAATTATCTGGATTTGGGAGGCCACACTCTGCAATTTCCACCAAGACATTTAGCATGATGAACACCCAGCATTTTGACCAAGCAGAGCTTTCTCTGGGACAATACTTGGAAATCATATATTGAGCCTCCCTTCACACAAGTATTTGGAACAATGATAGCATATCAGTGAAAAGCAGCAATAACATACCTCTGCCTTCTAGCCAAGAGTTTTTCAGCATAAGGGTCACAATGGGGGAGTTTCAGACACCTAAAATCACATGCAAACTTGGGTCTTTGACACATCAATCACAATGTGAAACACACACACACTGTATTTTCTGCAGAATGGCACCATACCTAACAGCAGTTTCCCAAATGGACCCATGGAGTTATGAGGGTCCATTCTGGATCCACCCGGAAGAGGTCAGTATCTTTCCAGATATAAATCCCAAGCTCTCCTGGGCAAACCCCAGGATCTGAGCTTGTTTTAACTAGGCAAGATGCTTTTAAGTCTGGACCATTTGTTCTCTAGATTTATTAGTTTGCATGGAAACCAGGTGAGAAGCTTTTCTAAAATGCAGATTCTCAGCTTCCCCACAAGATGCTGTGATTGAAGTCCCAGGAGATGAAGAACAGCTAGCCCATGGATCATACTTCACGAAACTCTGGTCTGGTGGTTTCACCCCAAGGTTAAGGCACTGCAGGCAACTGAGGGGACCTCATTCAGAAGAAAACCTCATGCAAGCCACAGCCTCCCCAGAGCTCTCCTTGATGCTAT
Organism: Choloepus didactylus; assembly: GCF_015220235.1. Lineage (NCBI taxonomy): Eukaryota > Metazoa > Chordata > Mammalia > Pilosa > Megalonychidae > Choloepus > Choloepus didactylus. The sequence continues at coordinate 72,295,981 of NC_051321.1, read as the reverse complement.
CATCACCCAGACATCTCACTCTCTTTGCATCACCTGGCCTCTATTTTCCCTGCCTAGTTTCGTTCCCAACTTAATGGCTCCTCAGCATCTTCGTATTTCTGCTCGGCTAACATGATCCCTGTTACCAAGGCTGCTTCCAGCCTGACTGACACCCTCACCTGTTCAATGCTGTTCTGGAGAGCCTGCCTGGGTTCCAGAAGCCACAGTGGCCCCACCTAGGAAACTCTGGGCTCTCCCCAGGTCTCTGCCACTGCACATGTGCTCATCCTAATCTTTCCCTGTCAATAAGCTCTTCTCCTACCTGAGTTCACCATGCACCTGGAACAGAGGCAGAGAGACAGAGTGATCACATAACTTAATCGTGGCTGAATGATAATGGAAAGATACCGTGGAATAGGCAGGAAGACAAGGTGTCCCACTACCTTAAAAAAAAAATAGAACACATGTCCATGAATTACAGTTGCACACACCTCTCATGTTAACTGGGAAACACAGACTACACAGAAAATCAGGACCCAAAATAAAGTGTGTGAATAATGGAAACAAACAAAATATAGATTCTAAAGACTCTGTCAATAATCACCAGCTGGATTCTCACTCCACCATTTAACTATAAATCTGTACTAAGGATTATATCACAGATCATAAATACCTGTTTATATCATGTCACCACACTCAAAATTGCCCCAGAAAATCATTAGCTGGCAAAGCAAGTTTGCAGTTTGGAAGGTGGTGTTAATGACATGCTCTTCTCTACATTTCCTACTTACGACAGAAAGAGCAGAAGCAAATTTCTAAATATATATATATATGTATTTTTAACACAATCATAAATATCTACCACCCTTCCCAAAGACAAGTAGCACGCGCTAATTTATACCACACTCGAACTTTTTGTTTCATGCTATATTGATGGGCTTGACAGTTTTTCAAACATCTTATAAATGCAGCAGTGTTGATCTTATTTAAAGAGAATATTAAATCAAATCCTTTGTCATCGGCATAAAATCTCCTATAGCATCAACAAAAGGCAGCAGTTTTTATTGATTCCCTGATACAAAAGACGTATGAAGTGGATGCTGCTCTGCCAAAAAAAAATCACAATTAAAGACCCATGAAAACTATTAGTCATTGTAAAGGTCATCATCGACTTTTAATGGCATCCTAAAGGGAAACAACATGCTTCATTTCAATATCAAGGGCAAAGCATATGAAATGCTGTAATTCCAGGATGGGCATAGCAGAGGGTACCAAGAAGCCTTAAATAAATACTCATATCAAAAGGCAACTCTAATGAAGCGTAATTCACATCACTCAATTTACCGTCCATGTTCATTATGAAGGAATTTCCAGGGGAACAGGTGATGGAAAATGCACGCACACAACCAGCTGGGCTCAGTTTTGCCAAATGAGCCAATACTGCAAGGGGATCCACCTTGCTGGAATGAGTTTCACATTTCCCAGCCACAGCGGGGAGCACGTCCCATGCAGGAGGTAGGAAGGAGAGTGTGCACTCCATCTCTGCTAGGAACGAACAAGTAGCTGCTCTCTCTGGCCCTCCGCTTCCTTACCTGTAAACAGATTAACTAAAATCTAGTTCACTGAATTCTTCTCAGAGCAGGAATAGCAAACAGATTTACTCTTGCACGCCAACTCTTGCTACTGGAGTAACATCTCTCTGGATCTGTCTCCTTTGTCCTAAAAGGAGAGGAGTACTGTGCTGTGGAATCTGATTTGGCATCCAGGCTCGGCAGGGGAGAGTGCCCTGGTAATTTGGTAAGGGGCTCCAGGGATGCCAGAGGGGCCTGGCAGCCCCCAGACCAGAGCTTACTATAAAAGGCCAAAATTCTAGAAAATTCACCCCAGGAACACTAGTAGAGGAGGCCTAACTCATCAATCGATTCATCCCAAAGGGATTACTAAGTCCTCAACCCAGACTCTACAACGTTCCAACCTCAGCAGGGGCTGGCAGGAAGGGTGCCTCTCAGTAAAGCTGAGAAGCGCCATGCAAGCAAACAGGGAACTGACCATTTAAATTCCACCTATGTTCACTGACACACTGGGGCCTTGGGGCCTCTTCCACAAATCTCCTATTCAGAAAGGAACAGCCTGCTATTTTCACCCGACACCGTAAATGTATTTATTCAATAAGGAATGCCTAAGAACCTGCTCAGTGCAAAGAGTTGTGTGAGGATACTGGTGTGAGGAAGCTACGGGAAGGCATATACATAAGGGTTAACAATGGGGCCCGGGACTGAGAGTCCCAGCTATTCCACTTGGTAGCTGTGTGACCTTGGGCAAGTTCATTACCCTTTCTGTACCACAACACTCTCATCTGCAAAAGGAGTAGAGCAATACATTCCTCAGAGGATTGTTGCAAGTTCTAAACACAATAACCTTTGTAAGGTGTTTACACAGCATCTGCTTTAGCAACATTGTGTCTCCTGCTCACACTGCCGTCCAGGCTTCAGACCCACATATGCAACTTCATCCTAACATACAGGTTTCAAAGGCACCTCAAACTCACCAATTTTTCATCTTCTCTCACCCCCCTCCACCACCAAAACAGTAACAAATAAAAACTCACCTGTCCCTCTTAAGCATTCTTAAGTAAACATCCTACCACCCACCCATCTCTTAGGCTGCATCATATACAGCTGCTGTGTCTGCAGATCAAAAATGGCAGAATGTTGGTGAATTCAGGAGGCTCAACCCAACAGTCCAAAGCCAGGAATCCATGTGGCATCTTTGGCATCCTGTGTGCCCTCACCCCCACTCTGCCAAGCCCTGGCAACTGTCCTCCTCCACACACCTCCACACCATCCACGTCCATCTCCACCACCACCACCGCCCTGGTCCAAACCACTATCTCTCACCAGGATGGTTACAACACCCTCAGAACAGCCCTTCTGGGCTTTCAAGGGTCCCCACACTTGGTTTAATGTGCTCTTGCCATCTTAAAATACCTAACACTTTTTTAAAAAAGGAGCCCTGGATTTTCACTTTCTACTGGGCCCCGCAAATTACGCACCCAGTTCTATCCTCAGGTAGCCTTATCTCACCTCCCCTTGTGAGTTCAAAGGCCCCCTTCACAAGCTCTCGTAGTCCCCTGTACACACCCCTTTGTTTCACTTGCTACACTCAACATTTTTATGGTGATTTGAGTGATTATTTGTTTATCTTCCCTAATAGAATGTAAGCTCTATGAATCAAGGGTCTGTGTCTGATTTTTTATTACAACTTCATCCTCACCACCTAGCACACAGCAGGCAAACAGGATTAGGTGGCTGAATAAATGTTTGTTTTTATCATTACCATTATCATTACTGATATTTCCCTGGACCATTAAAGGCTAAGAATCCAGCAGCCAAGAGAAGGAAACTCTATAGCACGGCAATGGATAATGCTCACTGAGTGCTAGTGATGGAAAATGGCCAATACTTGGGGAGGTGACTGTGCAGGGTGCAGGAAAGGCTTTAATGGGGAGTTGGAACAAGCAGCATCTTCAGAATGGCCTGAATCTGGTGAGCAGAGGGCAGGGGTTCCCTCAAATAGATGGAACAGCACAAACAAAAGCACAGATGTGAGACGGGGACAGGGAACTAATTGTGACCACGAACATTCCAGCACAGGTGCACAGCTGTAAAGCAAAGACAGTCAAAACTGTGTAAAGCCTTGGACCCAGGCTAGGGAGTTTAGATTTTCCTGCCATTAAGTATGGAGGTGATGAAAGCAGTGTTTTAAGAAATCAGGGCAGTTCTTCATGAAGCTTTGAAAAGTGTGAACATCATTGCTCAAATAATTGCACAAAGATGATTTTCTAACTATGTACAGAAAAAAGTAAAGATTGAACACAGTGACATACCTTCCTGTGTTTTGTAACAGGTTAATATATGCCTATTAGAAATATGCTTCCATATTATACAAATGCATGCTAAGCATGCTGTACTTTTCAAAGAGCTTTTAAATGCACTGCCTACAAACGGCTGTCAGCCACTTTTGATGTACCTCTTCTCAACTGATCAAGTGTGTGGTTGTCCAAGATGACATCTTCCAGCTGGTACTGCCCCAGAAAGACGTTTCCCACATGAAAGACACATATTTATTTCTCCAGAAGGCAGGGACATCCCATCTGCAGCTCTCGGGCATCAAAGACTAATACCGAAAAAGGTGCTGCTCAGGGTTGTGGTTGTTACTCCTTAAATTCTGCAAGACGATGGTGAATTTTTCTAAAAATAAAATGAATGCCCTTTAACAAATGAATAATTCACAAATGCCCACATACTGTTTGCCTCTCTAACAGGAACCCAATTGAATAACAAAAATGCTCATATTGTTATATACAATAATATCCAAATGTTCAAGAACTGTACTTAACTCATTACTCAGAAATACGTCCATTGCTCAAAATGGATCGCTATTTGATTTCAACTTGAAGACTGTAGGAAAAATGACATGCCTCTGTTTACACACTCTCTACTTAGAATCAACATAAATACAGGTATATTATGTTTTCCGTCTAAGGCAGATCAAAAATCACCATAATACTGTGAAGCCTCAGCGTTATTCTGCCCCATTCCCACAGCCTCCTGTACGAATTCTTGTCATTACATCAATTTAATCCCCTGCCACTTTAGGCCAGTATTCGTCAAGCTGAATGCAAAGCACAATGGCTGGCATTTAACATGATGGTGTGCCTTCTCCAACCTGCGTCCTTTAAAGTAAAAGTTTGTTGAACACACAGAATTCCCTTTACAGCTCATTTGAGATGCATAAATAATCCCAAAGACAGAAAAGAACAAAAATAATAATTGACCATTTTAGGGAGCAGGGCTGCTTGGGGGAAGCACTGAATTCTAGGCCCTCTGTTGGTGGCTGGGCTGTCGGCCGTTCTGCCCACCACTGGCCAGGCAAGCCCCGGGCTTCCCTGGCCCGTCCGACTTGCTATGCCTTTCACACTCTGAGGGTCTCTGCCTCTCTTGATAATCCCTCAGGGAAAACGTGGCTTCTCCCTCCATCGCATCCTCCTGCACACACCAACCCCAAACACACGGTTACTGCTGGCTGCATCTTACATGTTCCTCCTACTTGCCAGGATTTAGTGCTGTGGCAGCTACGGGACAGACCCTTAGCTAAAGTCACATGGCATCAAGAGGGGAGACTACATCCTGCCCCACTTGCCCCTACAGCGAGTCCAGAGCCTCAACAGGTTGAGGGGAAAATCAAATATTATGTCGACCACACCAGAGCAATTCTACTTCCCTCCAAATCCTCCAAGTGGTATCTGCCAGCAGGAGGCTGCCTTCCAAGCGGGGCCAAGACAGACAGAGAAAGGAAGGCATTTTGAAAGTCTGAGCACAGAATAGCAAAAACTGTGGGGTCAAAGAATCCAGAGGTGAGTTATTTTGTCTAATGGACAATGCTCAAAACAAATCCCGTGTGGTTAAGATGTAGGGTCCTTAGCAAAAAGCAGAACCGCCATGTCTCTTAACTACCGGTGGTAGCAGTAGCTTGCAATGTGCAATAGGTGTTCAGGGCTTTGAAGCTGAATGACTCATCAAGTCAAGAGCTAGAGAAAAAGGAGCCCTCATAAGCAGGAGAGCACCTCTCCCCACCCATCTTCTAGCACCTTCTGCTGTTGCTGTGTTGCACTGACAATACATTCATGTACTGAGGACTCTTTGCACAGATGTGATCAATGGTAACTACAGACAGACTAAGAGAAAATCCATAATCCTGCCAGCACGTTCAAAGGTCCTTCCTACATTTGCAGAGGAAAGTTTCCCCTTACCCAGGACCAGTGACCAGATCTAAGGAAACACGAACAATTAACACAGAGCCAAACCTATGAGATTCCTTGGAGTTTTCAGGAGCCCTGCTAGTTTTTTATGGTTTCCCTGTTGTTTAGGAGGAAGTGCTGTTACCCCAATTGTAAAATAGAAGAGTAGCTTCAAGGAGCAGATGACCAAGTAGTCTTAAAACTTTGGTATTAAAAAATTCCAATCATGGAAATACGGACTCAAATCACCAAGTATCTCTGGCCTTGTGCATGAGTAAGTTCTCTCAAGTCAAATCTTTTGTGCTTCTCACTTCATATTAATCTCTCTCTCACTCTAAAAAGGACAAATGCAAAAACATCCCACACTGAGGCTCATTAAGTAATAAACTGATGGCAAAGGCAAGCACACAAAGCCTCTGGCTTCTGGGAAAGTAAACTATCTAAAGTCACTGCCTCAAAAGTCACTCTTCCCACAATCCCAGTGCCGAAGACCTCACCATCCTTACTCCTCTGCAGGACCCTAACCATCCCACCCACACCCACGTCCAATCCTACTTCCAACTGTTACTACCCATCATAGGCAAATTCACTGCCCACTCAGGTGGCTGGAAACATCCACCCCTTCTGCTTCATTTGGACGTTCTGGTCATACCCATCATTAAATGTCTCATTCTCTAATACATTTTAATCTTCAAGGTTCCTTTAGTCCAGTGTGAAGTGGACGGCCACATGTAAAGCACGTCTCTCTAGTCAGAGAAGACCTAGCCAGTGAGTCAGCGCCTTCCATAGGGCCGTTCAGATCAAACAACTCTTCACTCTGAGCCATATCCCAAGCCCCTAACTCACTAAGGCACAGTATTTTAGAACAAAAAGGGACATATGGTTCAGTACACAGATGACAAAACTGAGGCCCACAGACACTAAATAACTGGACCTTTAGCCAAACCGAAAAGCAGTCACAAAACCAGCCTGGAGAAGACAGGTTCCTTAACTACTGAGGCCTCGAGAACAGCATTTGTGATTAGCGTCAGTAAAACAGTAGACAAGGCAGAAGGTGGTTTTTTCACACCAGAGTTGTTTCCTCATGACAAGCCCAGCCTCCCGCCACCCATCGGCCTGCTACACTCGCCCGCCGTTCCTCTGGCTGCCTGGGGCTGGCAAGACTCAAGGCTAACTCCTCTCAGGATCCAGCGTGCAGACACAGGGCCCCCTTCTCTCGGACACAGAGAAAATGTCATTCCCAACCTTCAGTCTTAAACTCAGAAACTCAAAGGGGGATACCAAGGATAGCCTTTGTTTAAAGCCATCCATCCTCTCCCATTGCTTCCACCAGCCCAAACTCTGTGAGCTGCATCCCAGCACACACACACACATACACACACATGCACATACACATGCACACACACACACCAGCAACAAGCCCCTCCCAGAGCAAGCCCTGTGGCCCTAGTCCTTGGAAACAGCAGCACAACACCCGATGGGGCTTTGAACACCAGGAAACAGGCAAGCATAGAGGAGGACCCCTCAGCCAGGACTTAGCGGAAAATCGAACCCTTGAAAATTGCAAAGCAAAAGATGCCAAGAGAGATTCTTCAATTTCGCAGCTGCTTACTATAGAAATCTCTCCTCATTTGGGGATGACATCGGCAGGCCTGATTTTTTGTCACCAGTCACTCGGCACTTGCTTTAATTATGCAGCACACCAACAGAAATTTTCTTTCTGATCACATAAATCACCGCGCCGTGACACCAGGCTCAATAGGCAAGGCGAGAACAATGCGGGGAGAACTATCGACTCCATCGCTCAAGTCCACAAGGTGTATCATTTAGCCAAGAGTGATAATTAGACGCAGAATATACTGAAAACTGTCAATAGGCATGTCAATAGGAGGACTCTTAGCATCTAACACCCAGTGAATCAATGCTGTTTTTCAGCTATAAAATCAAGAAAATGATAGCTTTCAAATGAATGGTGGAAAGGAAACAGGAGCCTCCTTGGGGAGGCATAAAACAGCTCAATTTTCCCTTACTGAGTGCCTCTCCAACTACCTCACTCAATGGAAAAGGTCACAGAACATTACAGCAAAATATCTCTGAAACAAGATGTACAACAGCGCTGGGACATGACACGCTGCCTGGGTACCCCACAAAGGCGTCCCTGTCTTTGACCTGACAGGGAGCCGTGCATGGGTCAGCAGATAGCAGACCGGAACTGCAGGGGGAGGCAGAACCAGGGGGAGGAAGACAGAGATGGAGCTGCAGGGGAAAGAGGTGCACCTCAATGAAACAAAAGTCAGGTTGTGTGCAGGGCTGGGGGCTGACAGCATGGGGCCTGGGCTCAAGCAGGTGGAAGGTGTGCATGTGGGCCAGGTGCTGCTAGAAAGACCACTGCTTAGCAATGCTCAATTACATTTCACAATCAATGCAAATATTAATAGGCAGCGTTTACATGCTGCTGGTCGTTGTTCTAAGCAGCCTGCACATTTTCACTCACCTCATCCTCATGACAGCCCTAGGAAAGAAGTGGTATCATTAGAGCCACTTTACAGGTCAGGTGATTGAGGCACAGAGAGGTTAAGTAGCTTGGCCAGAGGCATAGAGCTGGTAGGCAGAGAGCCAGAATTTGGACCTGGGCTGCCTGGGGCCAGAGGCTGTGCTCCTCCGCACAGTGCCAGCTGCTGCTCACCATGCCTGGCAGCACCCCATGAACCCTGCCTTTTCCCCCTTTAACATGAAGCGGCAATGGGGGCCCTGTATGAAAAGCCAGATGGCACTGTGTTTTCCTGGGGAAGTCCCCAGCAAATCCCAGGTCTCTGTTTCTTCATATGTACGAGGGGGAGCAGGAGGATGGGACATGTGGGGTGTACTCCATAGAGAGTAGGACCTCATTTTATGCAACCAGTATGTTCCAAGACCCTTAGTGTAAGTTGAAAATCACACAAGATAGTGAACTTTAATAAATACTTTACTAAGTCCTTATCAAGAAGAACTTTTGTAAGTATTTCTACACAAACATACTGGTCACACTTTTTAATAAGGCAAATACAAACTCTAGTACAATAAGTAAACAAAATCAGTCATAGAAATAATTACTAAAAACTTCAATTCTCGCTCCTTCTCTCTCTGCCTCTCTATTTTTTGATTGCCCATGGCGCGTATGAACTCACATGTGCCAAGTTCACGTAGAACAAGGTCCTACTGTACTGAGCTCTCCAAGTGACCCTACACACTCACGCACAGCCAGGAAACTGCACCACCGTCTTCATTTTATCGAATGGGCCTGAACCCCAGGCTGTGCCCTTGTGACCAGCTAACACGAAGGCTAAAAGGCACTTTGAACCTAGAGCACCTTTGTACCCTCTTAGTCCCCAATAAATGACAGGAGGAAAAGGAGAGACAGAAAGAGAAGGCAGAGAGTAAAGTGAGCTGGGGGAAATATATATATACAGTAATGTATGCATCTGGACAAAATTGCAAATAACTTTTTGGTATTTAAATTAAGAGACCATACATGAGTTGCTACTTGTGGTTGCAAAACTAATATACAATTTATTTAACTGATTGTTGGTACTCTCTTTAGGAGCCCTTTATATGTTAAATTGGTGTGCTTTTTTTTTAATTTACGAAACAGTAAATTTAATCCAAGTAACATTTACTAAGCACTTATTATACGCCAGGTGCTAAATTTGGTTCTCTTGTTTAACAGTGTTTAATTATCTTTGTTCTCAAAGCTATCACTTAAAAATACCCTTTTGGACATGATAAAGGAACTCCACCAAAGACACTGCCTTAAGTAAAATAAACCAGCTGTCAGACCAAGGACAGAAATGGCAGCCTTCTAATTAACTAATCATTAATGGACATTAGCCAGATGACATTTGCAATGACTTACACAGCTAGGTATGTAGCCATATGCACACAATCAAATACTTTTCCATGCCTAAAGCTTTATGCTACAGCTGCCTTCCACACCCAAGCTTCCTTCCCCAGCACATGTGTTTTCCTATGTAACAGGAGGGTCCACAAGCTGTGTCACATTGTCAGAGCTAAGGGGAGATCTGAAACACAACTGCTTAAGTGCGTAGCGTCACACCAAGTACATGGGAAACTCTGAAGAAATATTTGCGTTTGATGCAGATCAATCATCATCATCATCATCTTGCACTAGTCACAACAGCTTCCTAGCTGGTCTCCTTAATTGTCTTCTTGGCCCCCTCGGGTCCAAGATATAAGTTAGACTGTGTGAGTCCTCTATATAGAACCATCCAGTGGCTTCCTATCTTCCAGGGAGGAAATGCCAAAGTGCTCCCTATAGCCTCTAACGATGCCATCACCCCAGCCCACAAGCTTTCCAGGGGCTCCTCTGGCACATCCACCACACTGCAGCTCAGGGCTTTGCATTTGCTGCTCCCACGTTCTTCTGGGTATTAGTACAAATGTCTCCCTCCCCAGGGGCATCTTAGCTGAACATGTATCTAACATAGAACATGCACACACAACCAGAGATACCCTCACTAGCTCTTTATTGCACTTTATTTTGCTTATAGCACGTAACATGAGCTGACGTGCATCCGTTACTTCTTCATTTTCTGCTTCCCTCAACTACAATACAAGCTTCAAGGGGTGACGCCTTTGCTTTATTCATTGCTGAGCCACAGCACCTGGAGCCAGCCCTAATACATCACAGGCCCTCAACAAATGGATGAGTGTCTGAATGATGCAGATGTGCAATCAAATATAAAATTAAAAATCAGTGATAACATTAGTCACAGGTTGGGCCACTTACTCCGAAGCATCTTCAGTGACTACAGCTGGACATTCACATTGGCAATCATTCACCATGGCAAGTAGAGGGAAGTAAAGCACAGATCCAGCTGGAAAACCATACTTACCAAGAGAAGTTTACATAATGTAAATAAACCAAATCATCAAAAAGAAGCATGAAGAGAACACACCTCATTGCCAACCTTCAGGAGGAATATTAAAAAAAAAAAAAAAAAAAAAGCTGTTTTTGGGAGTTCAACTAATTAAAGGCAGAGGGAAGCCATCAAAATTTGGTATAAAAAATTGAAAATTAAATGCATTGGATGATACCCATGTTTAAACAGCTCTTACACTAAGGCTATTTATCAGTCTACAACACATAGTAAAGCTAGAACTCAGTAAAGCTGCAGTATTACTGGCTTGAAAGGTCGGAGGTCAGGGTTGCCCAAGTGGTTGGAAATTCTGAAGGGAAATTGCAGAAAAGAGGGAGTGACAAAGGCAGGGAACCTCAAATCTGCATATAATTCCCCACAAATCCTTGGCTGATCCCTGAACTGTGCCCTAGGGAAAGTCCAAGAAGCCTGGAAGAAAGGAACCACTAGAAGACAGAAAAAGCTAGCAGATATTTTGGACACTGTCTCACAGGGGAGATAAAATTTGAAGTTTTAATTCTAACAAGGTTAATGAGGCTTGGTAAATATCTTGGGCTTTTCATCAAAACTCCTGAAGGATCACACTTTAAGAGTATGCCTGAGAATCAGGAATTTCAAACTGCAAAATGGAAACAAGGTATAAAAACAAGCCTCCACAAGTTCAAGGTAATCAGCTGCAAAAATAAATCTAGAACAAAAGTCAACACTTCTCAGAGGAAGATAACAAAATCCAGAATCCCCACAATGCCTGACACACAATGTCCTGTATTCAATCAAAAATTACTCAACATGTGAAGAAACATAACAATTTTGATCCATAATCAAAATAAAAATCAGCCATTAGAAACAGACCCTGAGAAGATCCAGTTGTTTGAAGAAGCAAACAAGGACTTTAAAGCAGTTATTGTAAATATGTTTAAGGACTTCAAGGAAAAGAGGTTCATAATGAGTTAAGCAAATGGGGGCATCTCAACAGAAAATTTCAAACTATACAGAAAGAATCAAATGGAATTTTATAACTAAAAACTACAATGTCTAATAAGAAAAATTCACTGAATGGACTTTATAGCAAATGGAAATGTCAACTTGAAGCAATAGTAATAGTAGCTATCCAATCTGAAGAACAGAGAGAAAAAATCATTGCAACAAATTATCGGAGCCTCAGTCAACCTGCAACAATATTCAGTAGTCTAACATACATGCAATCGAATTCCCAGGAGAAAACGGAGGTGGCAGCAAAAAGAGCATTTGGAAAAATAATGAACAAAAAGTGCCCAAATTTTGGGAAAACAACAAACTGATCAAAAAGGTTAGTGAACTCCACGTAGAAGAAATACAAAGAAAACCACACCCAAGCTTAGCAAATTTATACTCTGAAAACTAAAGGAAAAAAGGAAAATCTTAAAAGCATCCAGAGAACAAAAGTACATTAAATTCAGGGAACAGCAAAACAATTGATGGCTGACTTGTTTTTAGGTGGGAGAAAAAGGATGCCAAAAGTCAATTGAAGGATATCTTTAAAACACTGAAAGAGAAAATAAACTATCAACCAAGAATTCCACATGAAGCAAAAATATCCTTCAAAAATGACAGTAAAATAAAATCTTTTGCAGATAAACGAACACTGAGGGAATTCAACACCAGCAGACCTCTACAATACTAAATTATACTTCTCTTAACACAACAAAAGTGTTACCAAATAGAAACTTGAATACAATAAGAATACTGTATCTGGAATAGTAAATGTTTATTAAAAATTTATATAAAATATTTTTGTTTTAATCTCTTTGAAAGTAAACTGGCAGATAAATACAAAAATTATAACACTGTATCACAGAGTTTATCATGTAGATACAAAATATGTGACAAAATCACAAAAACATAAGGGGAAATTAAACAGAAAGAATCATGTTGTTGCAAAGTTGTTATAATTTATGTGAAGCAGTACAATATTAATGCTGAGTAGAGTGTGGAAAGCTAAGGAAAGTTGAGGATGCATACTTTAATCTCTAGGGAAAAAAACAGTAAAAAGATTCACTAAAAAAATCTTAAAAATTAAAATATAATCTTAACAAGTAATCAATTTTACCAAAATAAGGCAAAAAAAGGAAGAAAAAATAACTATAAGATCAGACAAATAGAAAATACCTTGCAAAACATTAGACATAAGCTCACACATTAATATTTATAGGAAATAAAAATACTGAAACACTCTGACTAAAAGGGAAAATATCAGGCTAAATAAAAAAACAAGACCCAAAAGAATGCTACCTACAGAGATTCACTAATAATATAAATACACAAATAGGCTGAAAGTACAAGGATAGAAAAATACATACTCTGAAAAATGTAAACATACGAATGCTAGTTTGACTACACTAATAGACAAAGTAACCTCCAAGACAAACCGTATTACTAAAGGGACACTCCATAATGATTCAAGGATCAGATCAACAGGAAGACATAAAAACCATAAATGTTCGTGCATCCAAAAACAAAACTTCAAAGTAGATGAAGCAAAAACTAGACAGATCTAAAAAGAGAAACTGAAAAATCCACAATCAGAGAATTTATCAATTCCCCTCAGTAACTGATGTTACAATTCAACAAAACAAAATCCAGTAAGAATATGGTAAATATGAACACACTACCAAATTGATCTGATATATATAGAACACTATTCCCAACTGTAGAAAACACATTGTTTCAAATACCCAAGGTGTGTTCACAAAGACCATATGTTGCACCATAAAATAAGCCTCGATAAATTTCCAGTGATTGAAATCTTGAAGAGTACGCTCTTTGAGAACAGAATTATAATTCAATAAAGATAAGATAAATATCAAAGTCCAAATAAGTGAAAATTAAACAACACATTTTTAAAAATATATATGGATCAAAGAAGAGATCATGCAACATTTTGAAAATATTTCAAATGCTATATTAATAAAAGTACAACATAGCATAAGCCATACAATCAGCTAACGCCATGCTTAAGAGATCAATTTATATTTTTAAAAACTTACCTTAGAAAACAAGAAAATTTAAAGCTATGTTCTAAATTTTCACATTAATGAGCCAGAATAAAATGAGCATATTAAACCCAAAATAAGTTTAAAAAAAAACAATAATAAAAGCAGAAATCAATGAAACAGGAAATGGACTAACAAAAGGGAAAAACCAACAAAGCCAAAAGACAGTTCTTTTAAAACATTAATAAAATTGATAAACCAGGTCAAAATTCTTCATGACCTTGAGTTACACAGAGATTTCTTATCTATGACACCAAAAGCATTATCCATAAGAGAAAACAATGAGAAATTGGACTTTGACAATATCAAAAACTTTGGTGCTTCAAAACACACCTTTACCAAAGTGAAAAGACAAGCCACAAGTAAGAAAAATAATTGCAATTCATAAATCTGATAAAGAAATTATATCCATAATATATAAAGAACTCTTAGAAATTGATAATAAAAAGACAAATTTAAAACTGAGCAAAAGGTCTGAATAGATATACCCCCAAAGAAGATACACATAAGGCCAATAGAAACAAGTAAAAAATGTTCTATATAATCATTAGGTAAAAGGAAAATTTAAACCATAATGAGAAACCATTTCCCACCCACTAGAATGACTATAATCAAATGACAACAAATGTTAAGAGGATTCAGAGAAACTGGAACCTTCTCATGCTGATGGTGAGAATGTAAAATGGTGCAGCCAATTTAGAAAACTGTCTGGCAGTTTCTTAAACAGCTAAATATCAACATACCATATAACCCAGCAACTTCCATTCCTAGAGGGTTTCATAAAATGAAAATAGATACCCACACAAAGACTTATACACGGATGTTTAGAGCAGTATTAGTCATCATAGCCCCAAACTGTAAACAACCTAAATGTCCATCAACTGGTGAATGGACATACAAAATGTGACATAACCACACAATGGATTACTGAGAAACAAAAAGGAGGGAATGCGCCTCATGTCACAACACCAATGAGCATCGAAAACATTATGCTAAATGACAGAAGCCAGAAATAAAAAACCACATATTATATGATTGCATTTTTAGGTAATGTTTAGAAAAGGCAAATCAACAGAGATAGAAACTAGCTTATCGCTTACCTAGGGGAAGGGATGGGAACACGGAGCTATGGCAAAGAGGAGTGAGAGATATTTTGGGGGTGACAGAAATGTTCTAATACTGGATTGAGGTGATGGACTAATGTGTAAGTTTTCTAAAATGACTTGAAAATGGGTGCTTTTCACGGAATGTAAACTATACCTCAATGAAACTAATTAAAAAATTGATAAATCTCTAGCAAGATTGCTCAAGAAAAAAAGGATAACCATTTGGGAATGAAAGAGGGCTATTGGCAAAGACCTTAGAAATATTAAAAGGATAATAAAGGAATATTGTGAATAATTTTAAGCCAATAATTTCAACTATTTAGGTGAAACAGACAAATTCCTTGAAAACACATCTTAATCAAACTTACAGGAAAAATTAGAAAATTTCAGTAACCCTGTATATATTAAAGACATTGAATTTATAAAAATGATAATTTAATAAAATCTTAAAGGAAATCTATAGGCCCACAGGGTTTAGGTGGTTAATCTATTAAAAAGTTATACCAATATTACATAAACTTTTTCATTAAACAGAATAGGAAAGAAGACTTCCCAATTCATTTTGAAACCAGCATAAGCCTTATATCAAAATCTGAGAGAAGACATTACAAGAAAATAAAATACACACCAATTTCTGTCACGAAAACAGACTTTAAAAACCCTTGACAAGGGAGAGGCTAAGCCTACTTACAATTGTGCCTAGGAGTCCCCCACCCAGAGAGCCTCTGCCTTGCTCAGATGTGGCCTCTCTCTAAACCCACTTGTCAGGTGAACTCACTCCCCTCCCCGCTATGTGGGACATGACAACCAGGGGTGTAAATTCCTCTGGCAATGCAGGAAATGACTCCTGGGGATGAGCCTGAACCCAGCATTGTGGGACTGAAAGGATCTTCCTGACCAAAAGTGGGAAGAAAGATGAAACAAAATAAGGTTTCAGTGATTGAGGGATTTCAAATGGAGTTGAGCGGTCACTCTGGAGGATATTCTTATGCACTACACAGATATCACCTTTTAGTTTTTAGTGTGTTGGAAGGGGAGAGGGAAATACTTGAAGCTGTCGAACTGCAACCCAGTGACCCTGATTCTTGAAGATGACTGTATAACTATGTAGCTTGCACAGTGTGACTGTGTGATTGTGAAAACCTTGTGGCTCACACTCCCTTTATCCAGTGTATGAACAGATGAGTGGAAAAATGGGGACAAAAATTAGATGAAGAATAGGATGGGATGGAGGGGATGGAAAGATCTAGGTGTTCATTTTTGCTTTTATTTTTATTTTGGAGTAAGGAAAGTTTCAAAAATTGATTCTGGTGATGAACACACAAACGTATGATGGTGATGTGAATAACTGATTGTACACTGTGGGTGACTTAGGGTGGGTGAATATTATCTCAATAAAACCGTATTAAAGAAAAGTAACGAACAATGGGGGGAAGGAGGGGAAGGGGATGTTTTGGATACTCTTTTTAGTTTCATTTTACTTTTTGGAGTAATGAAAATGTTCAAAGATTGACTGTGGTGATGAATGCACAACTATATGATGATACTGTGAACAACTGATTATACACTTTGAATGACTGTATGTTATATGAATACATCTCAATAAAATTGCATTTAAAAAAAAAAAAAAAAACCCTTAACAAAATATTAGTAAATTGAATCCAGAAATATAAGAAAGGATAATACATCATGGCCATGTGATGCTTATTCCAGGAAAGCAAGGTGAGTTTAACATTTGAAAATCAACCAATTTAATTCACCATAATAGAAAAAGAACGCCCATATGACCATCTCAAAAGAGGCAGAAAGAGCATTAGTCAAAATTTAACATTTGTTCATAAAAAACTAGGATTAGAAAAGGAGCTTCCTCAATTTGATAAAGGACATCTAAGAAAATCTAGACCTCACATAATACCTACTGGTAAAATATTGATCATTTGCCCCCTAAGACTGAGATCAAGGCAAGGATATCTGTTCTCACCATGTCTATTCATGTTATGCTGGAAGTCCTAGCCAGGACAATAGGTAAGAATAAGAAAGAAAGACATAAAAATTGGAAAGGAAGAAGTAAAATTCATAGGTTTATGAATTGCCTATGCATATTTATAGGCATCATGATTATTTACACAAAACATCCTAACAAATTTAAAACCCAAATGCTAGAAATACTAATGAATTGAGCAAGGTTGTGAGATTCATGGTTAATACACAAATCAATTATATTTCTGAATATTAGAAGCAAGGAATTTTGTACAATTCCATTTATAATAGCATTAGAAACATAAAATAGTAAGAAGATTAACCAAAGATGTGCAAGACTTCTATACTAAAAACTACAAAACATTGTTGAGACCCACATACACAGAGAGAATTAACATTTTAACATGGATGGGATGACTTAATACCATTAAGATGTCAATTCCCCCAAAGAGAAATATAAAGTCACGATGCCAACACAATCAAAACCTCTCAGGATTTTTGTTGAACTTGACAAGTTGATTCTCAAATTTATATGTAAAAGCAAAGGACTTACAATAAGCAAAAGACTCATGGAAAAGACATATAAATTTGAGAAGTCAACCCCTGGTTTCAAGACTTACTAGGAAGCTACAGAAATCAAGACAGTGTGGTACTGGCAGAAGAGAAAAATAGATCAGTGAAAAGAGAGGAGATAATGGAGTGATAGATTTATACATTTATGGTCAATCGATTTTCAACAAAGTTTCCAAGGTAAGTGAATGGTGACAGTACAGTTGAAACGAATAAACTGAATAAATGGCAAAGCAGACAAACATATGGAATAACAATCTCAATATCTAACTCACATACTCGAAAATTAATTCAAGATGGATCAAAGACTTAAACATAAAAGCTAAAACTCTGAAGTTTCTAAAAGAAAACATAAAAGAATCTCTTCAAAACCTCGAGGAAAGCAAAGATTTCTTAGAACACAGAAAGCATTAATCAAAAAAAAATCAATAAATTGCCATTTCTCAAAATAAAAACTTTACTCATCAACAAGCACCATTAAGGGAGAAAAATGGCAACACAGAGGGGAAGAAATATTTGAGGTAAATTGATAAAGATACAGATGTAGATGATTAGATATGTGACAAAGATCTTGAAACCAGAACATACAGAGTACTCATACAAATCCATAACTGAAAGACAAATAACTTAATGTTTTATATGGGCCAAATACTTGATCAGACCTTTCACAAAAGAAGATATATGGCTGACCAGTATACTCATGAAAAAAATACTCAGTGTTATTAGCCATCAAGAAAACGCAGATGAAACCCATAATGAGATACCTTTTCACACCTACTAGAATAAATAAAATGAAGAGACTGACAACACCAAATGTTGCAGAGGACGCAGAGTAACTGGAATGCTTAAACATTGCTGGTGGAAATGTAAATGTTACAATCACATTGGAAGACTGCCAGTTTCCATAAATTTGAATCTGCATCTACCCCTATGACCCAGTGATTCCACAACTAGGGATTTATCCAAGAGACATAAAAACCTAGATCCATACAAAGACTTTCACATGAATGGTCATAGTAACTTTATTCATAACAGCCAAGGACTACAAACAATACAAATTTCCATCATCAAGAAAATGGATAATCAAATTATTATATATTCATCCAGTGGAATAGGCTTCTCAAATGTACCACATGGGTCAATCTCAGAAACATTATATTGAGCAGGGGTGGGGGGGTACTGAACAGTGGTTGCCTATTGTAAGTGGGGATTGTCTGTAAAGGAGCAAAAGGGAAGTTTTTGAAATAATGGAAATGTTGCATATCTTGATTGAGGTGGTGGTTACTTGCTGTATACATTTATTAAAATGCATCAAATGCCACACCTAAGGTTTGTACATTTCACTTCATGTAGATTTCACTTCAATTGAAAAAAAAAAAAAAAGTGAATTGAGCAGAATCAGTCAGAACCAACTAGATTATGCTGTGGTAACAAACACCCCCCAAATTTTAGTATCTTAAGCAAGAGCTAGCAATGTCTAGCCTGCCAGCCAAGTCCGGCCAGCTGCTTACTTTGTAAAGGCCTTACTGAAAACCTGCCACACCCATTTGTTTACATATTGTCCACAGCTACTTTTATGCTACATCTTTTGTTATGTTGAGTACTTGCAACATGTTTTGCTGAATAGTTGCAACAAAGACCACATGGCCCACAAAGTAAAAGCCTATTTCTATCTGGCCCTTTAGTTTGCCCACCCTGGTTTAAAGCAGCAAAGGTTTTCTTCTCACTGATGCTCCAGGCATATCAAGAGTCAGACGAGGGTCCTGCTCCATGTCATCCTCACTGTGGGATCTGACTATTGGAGCAGCCTTTACCTAGAATTCTGGCCCAAAAACGAGACCAGTCTGTTCCTGATTACTGAACAGAAGGAGAAAAGCAAGCTCTGAAGAATCGTGTACCCTCAATTAAATGATTTGGCTCCAAAGTAATCTATCAATTTGTCTCGCAACTCCTGGCCCAGAACTATTCACGTGATACTGTCCACACAAGGGGAACAGAAAATACAATCCTACCATTTGTTGATCCATGTGCCAGCAAGTGGGGAAGAACTGGGTTATTTGACCAACAACACTAATAACTGCTACAACTAAACAGAGACTTGATCAGTCCAGATGTTTATTTCCAAAGAACATGCACAACCATGCTGAAATATTGCCCTCCAAACCATGAAAATTCCAGAAGTTGCCCCTAACCCTTCCCTCTGGCTCTCATCTGACTGGATAAAGCAACCCACCGCACTGCTTGCTGCCCTCATAAAAAATCTAGACTGCGAGTCCAACTAACCATCACTTTCACATTTAATACCATTCAATAGGGGTTCCCCAACTCTGGGGAAAAAAAAAAAAAAGTCAAGTCTGTGACCCAGACTCTGCCAAATTCTGCAATGTTATCTTACCCCACAATTTCAGCTTGCTCATGCTCTAATAATATGGAATACAGCTTGTAATAATCCAGGACCAAAGTCATTTTCATTACTAACTCATTTAATCTTTAGAACAACCTATAGGCAGGCACTAGCAACATCTCTGTTTTACAAGTAAGGACACTGAGGCATAAGGAAGTGAATTATTTGTGCAAGGACCCCCAGCTGGTAAACGGTAGACCTGGGATTTGACCCCAGGCTGGCTGGCAGGCTCCAGGCCACTCTGCCACCCTGACTCTCCCCACTGAGAGCACACAGATACGTCTCTTTTTGAGTGTATAAGGTGCTCTGCAGCAAAAAAAAAAAAAAAAAAAAAAAAAAAAAAAAAAAAAAAAAAAGGTAAATAAACACCTCATTCCTTTCTGCAACATATATATGTATGATTAAGCAATAGTAACTGTTTAGTCAAGGTTTTTCCAGATGAATTAAACCAGGTCCTAGGTCGCCAAAATCAACCTCTCTGCTACACAAAACCCTCTTGACTAGCAACCTTGAGAAAGTGGGCAGATGATTAGCAACAGATACCTTTTCCTGGATGTCAGCCCCTTCTCGAAGGCTGCTGGCCAATTTGGAAAAAGAGAGGCAGGAAGGGCCCAAAATAAAGATCATTAGAAAATGAGCTACCAACTTCTGACAAACATCCATCCAATCATCCAGGAATGTTGAAAAAAATCTGAGTATTTGGACATGTGAGAATTTGAGTTCTTTGTACAGAAAACAACACAAAGCTTTCCTAAAAGTTTTTCTTCCTTACATAATTATGCTTTAAATTGTTAATAGCTATAATTATGGAAGATGGCATTGTTGTACTTGTAATTTTTCCTACTCCCCTTGGTATTCATTGATGATAAATAGCTTTATTAAAAAATAATGATAATTGTCTTGTTTGGTGGTATATCAATATAGTTTCAGTTTTTCTTATCACCGCTTATGGAATTTTATGGATTGCCAACATTTAACTCTTTTATTGGTTCATAGTCTCTTGATGATATAGAAAGGGGGTGGTAAATTAACAATAATTTGATCCCTTAGTTTCCTGACCCCCCAACCCCACCCTCACTCTATTAAGAAAGCAGTCTAGTACAATGCTCATATTTGACTATTAGAAGTTAAAATTTTTATTACACAGAATTGTATTAAGTGCGTATCTGAAAATTCTCCTTTGAGGGCCAGCACCTTGCCAAATGGTAGAAAGTGGAAGGCCCTGCCCCCACGTTGCTTCTCAAAGAATCAGCACCTAGAGCTCAAAATGGAGCCCACTCTGTTGGGACCAGGGTTTGAAACCCACTAAATTAACTGCAAGAGAATCCTATTGGCCAACAACTGGTCTTAGTGTTCCCCAGAAGAAAACCACATTCAGTTTATTAAATATCCAGGAGAACTATAGCAGTAAAGGCCACCACCCCCACAGAAGATACTGCAGCTCATCAAGAGTCCCCTTCCCAAAAGAACTCCCCATGGATCTGGTTGGAGTTCTCTCTGAAAATCCCCAGCCCTTAAAACATGGGGGACACTACCCATCCCTTTGTTTAACCAAGGTCTGCCACTGGGAGATAGCCTAGCCCACAGTCTCTGCAAAACATAAACCAAATCAAGTCAGTGGCCTCAATGTAAGTAGTCCATCCTTCTTTGCAAATAGAGCATTTGGCAGCATTTTCATAAGAAAGGCAAGCACCAAGTAGAACAGCATGAGCCTTGTGGTTCCTGACATTTAACTCAAACTCTTTTAGTAGAGGAAGGAGTATGAGGAAAAGAACAGCACCTCTGGAGTCAGACCCTATCCGTCTAACCTTGGGCCATGCCCTTAACTTCTGTGAAGCCCACCTCACCTTCTGCAAAACTGATTTCAGCAACACACACAAATCAGCATACTCATAAGAATTAAAGGAGTTAAATACGCTTGGCACATATTTGTTAAAGATCCATTAGCTTTCTTCCTTTCTTCTAGACCAATAGTTTCAACTGGAGTGATTTTGCACACACACACCCAACCCACCCCCCCAACCCACCCCCGGGGAACATTTAGCAATTTCTGGAGATATTTTTATGATCACAACTGTGGGAGAAGGGTGCTACTGGCATTTAATGGGTAGCCAGGGAGGTTGTTAAACATCCTATAAAGCACAGGACAGCCTCCTCCAACAAAGAATTATTCAGCTCAAAATGCAAATGATGCCAAGATTGAGAAATCTTGTTCTATACCAGTGTGTGAAAATATATTTTTTCATTAAGGTTGTTTCTTCTCCATACCTTATGTCTTTTTAACTTAGTAAGCAAAGGTTTAATGAGAACCCACCATGGGCAAAGCTCTGGCCTAGGCACACCCTTAACCTTCTCATAGATCTGCTGCCTGCTGCCACTTTCCCAAAGCAACTGCCATCCTCAAATACTGTCCACCCCCATGAATAGCAAGCCTGGCTTCTCCTTTCTTCTTGAAGTTGCTCTCTGAGCAAAGCCCTATATTAATCAACAATTCCAAATACAGCAACAGCAGTTTGAAAATCAAAGAACGGGCCTTGGGGACATCAATATTTGCATGCTCATAATAAATACTTAACTACACATCTGTGCAATGTTCAAAATAGTCGGAGGAGAAAAAGAACATTTATGTTGATCTTTGTCAAGTTCTAAAATACAAGCTTCTGACGTGCTAAAGAAATGTAACTGAATAGTCATAAATACGATTTTAAATACATTTATAATATGCATTTACAAATTGGACACCAGCTTGATTCATTCTGAAGTTTTATAACTATCAAATAGCCTATACACTTGCCTGTGGGGTCAGTGGGACACTTTTCCAGTCTGTGCACTAAAAGTCCACTGTTTTTCTGTCTGATGCTCACCTCTATAACTCATACTGACCCCATGTTTCATGTTCAAGGTTCTGTTTTATTTTTATTTTTCTTTCTGTATCTATGGCACACTATACAAGCTCCTCCCTCTATGCACAGAAGCCCCTGGTGCCCAGTGACTGTGAGCTTACAGCCTACCAGGCTCTGCTATAAGTACTTTATATTCACTGTCTCATTTCATCGTCAAAGAATCTCTACAAAGGCAAATGACACTGTCCCCATTTTACAGGAGGAAAAAAAGAGGCTTACAGAGGTTAAGTGACTTGGCCAAAGCCATGCAGCTAGTTAAGTGTCAGAATGAGTATTCACACCCAATTTGTCTAGTTTCAAACTCCATGCTCATCCCACTATCCTATACTAGGAAGACACAACCCTCCATCTGGAGAGTGCTCTTTTGTAAAGAGTTAAAGCAGTGGGCATACCCTTTGACCCAACAAATCCACCTGAAAAAATCTATCCTCCACAAACACTGGTTCATGTACAGAAACATATTCAGAAAAAGATGTTTACCAAAGCATACTTTGAAATGGAGAAAAGAATAAACAACCTAAATGGGGGAGATATACCCATTCCATGGAATACTAAGTAGGGGTGGATGTGGCAAAGAGCTTTGCTTACCTACTGTGTTGCCCCAGAAAACATGCAGTTAAACTTAACCCATTCCTGTGGGTGTGAACCCCCAGAAGTAGGACTTTGGTGTTGTTACTTCGGTTAAGGTGTATCCTAGCATGGGTCTTAATCCTATCACTGGAGTCCCTGATAAGCAGAATGAAGCTGATTGCTGAGAGAGAAAAAGCCACAGGAAGCAAGAAGTGGGAGGTCAATGGAAACTGGAAGAGAAGGGGGAGACCAGGAGAGCCACCGTGTGACAGGATCCCAGGACCAAGGATCACCGGCAGCCGGCCCCAGAATGCCAGTCTTCAGGAAGAAAGCATTAACCTTAATAAGGCTTTGATTTGGGCTTTCTCATAATATCAAAACCAAGAGCAAATAAATTCCTATCATTTAAGCTGAACCACTGCATGGTATTTGCTTGAGCACCTAGGAAACTAAAATATCCAACATCTATTCCCCTTCCTCCTTGGTCACAGAACCCTGATTTTACTCTGGCCACAATGCACCCAGCTGAAAGACTGCATTCCCCAGCCTTCCTTGCAGACAGGGGCCAGCTGTCTGCTGATCCATATCTGACAACCAGCTCTCCAACGTAGAGAGTTACAAGTAGAACACTGATTCCTAATGGTTGACAATTTCTGGGGTGTTAATTCTCCCACTACAGACAATTTCAAACTACTAAGGGGATGTCATCTGGCTTGCAAAAATTCCTGAAAAGGTTAACAATGGTTCTGACTATCTGGGATGAGCCAGCTCCAGCCAGTCACTAGCTAGCAGTGAGCAATGAGTTATACATAAATTTGTTCAGTAGGCTTTCTAGGAAATCTCCTTCAAATTGTGATTAAAGCAAGCTTGTGCTTTATCTTTTCCTCTCCCCCTTCCTCTCCTTCCTGCCTGGAACTTGCAATAGAATGACCAGCACTTCAGGAACTACCCTGAACCATGAAGTGAGTTAGAAAAGGAAACTCTATGCTAAGGGGGGTGGCACAGGAAGGAAGGAGGAGTCACAGCCTCTGGTGACCTCAGGAAGGTAATGTAGGGGCCTTGTCCTACTGCCTCCGGGCTTCCTTTATGTGAAAGATAAAAAACTACTACTGTAAGCCACTATTATTTTGGTTTTCTGTTACATGTCCCCAAACTAAAAGAGACACCTTCAGACATTACTTTCATACCTCCATGACTTGTACCGTTTATACTGAAAAGATCTTCTTCCAGTATTATTTACAAATTAAACAGACAAAAAAAAAAAAAAAAATGTTTTTAAGAGTCACATGGTTGGCCCTTAATAAACATTTCTGGTTGCCAATTCTGGTAAGAACACTATCCTCAGATCAAAGGAGGGGAAAAGAGACCAAGGAAAATCAAATTAAAAATGTGGGCATGTACTGAAAATGAAAGGGATAGATTGGAATCCAACCACGATCACCAACTGCCAGAAATCTTTCTGGCCAAATAACATCCCGAGGCCTCTTGAGAGAAGCCTTAGCTGAACCACACACCAGGTGATGGGTGAAAGCACTGGATGGACAGCCAGCCTGACGTGGCCAATCCAGGGGAATTCATGGAGCCTGCCCAGTGGAGGGGGAAGGCAGCACAACTCCATCTCCTGGATCAAACAGCAGGGATACCGAATTATCATGGCCAAATAAGGGGCCTCCAGAGACTGTAACAGAAGCAGAAAGCAGAATATTGAACCACCACATATGGGATAGAGCAAGAAATTACAAGAGTCACTCCAGTCTCTGGACCCAAATGTACCATCAGAGAGAGCTGCAAACAGCAGCCAGTAGCTAAGACTGTCCTAGGGGACAGCAAAGATAAATCTAATGGGGTCTTCAAGCTCCCATTCCCCAGGGGATCACAAGGATTACACGAGCAGAGACACAGTATAAAATCAATCTTTGTGGGATCCTCCTGCATTGTCTTACACAAAATACAGGCTGAATCCATTTAGGCCTCATCTTTGTAGACCATGTCAATTCACCAAGCTCTTAGTACATCCTGTATAGGGTGAGCACTGCAAAAGAGATAAGCATAGGTTTCTCTCTAATCTTCAAGAGAGACTATAATTTAAAAGAGAAACCAGTTATATCCAGATAAAAATATCTAGAGAACCCCCATCTATGTTGAAGCATTGGATTTACGTTCAAACCTTGATAGCTATGAATTCAGAGAAGAGCAAACAAAGAGAAACAGGAAAACTTACAGAGAAAAATGGGTCAAGAAGACACAGCTCTTCAGAAATGCACTGAAGAATAGATATCATTTGGACCAGGAAAAAAAAAAATGGAAAGAATGTATTCCATATGGGCAAACAGCAAAAGAATAGGTGCTAAAAAAAATATAATTCCAGTGTACAATAAAAGCAGATAGAATAAGGAACCTGGGAAGGGGGAAAGGATAATATTGGGAAATCATAGGTAATAATGTTGAAAAGGAAAAGTGGAAATTGTTCAGTCTTTAATTCATCAAACCATCAACAAATATTAAATGGGGCAAATTAACTACCAGCTCACTTACTGTAGGGCCTTAAATGCCAAATTAAGGGCTCCTGGACAAAGCCACTAGAGGCTAAGCAAGGGACTCTTTCTAGTCAATGGAACTGATGAAAATCCACATTGTTTGTAACATCCAAACTGGGAAGATGTTACGAGGAGAAGCAACTCATATTTTCAACACTTATTTTCATCAAATAAGTGAAAAAAGGAAAAGGGTAATTGTCAACTTGAAAGTAATGAGGCTGCCCCCTGGGCCAAGAACACTGTTTTCCAGCATTTCACACTTAACGAAGTTAAATCCACTCATGGTCCCCAATGTCTCCACCTTCACAGTGTCCAGAAGGCCTGGAAAGGAGAGTCTGTCCAATAAATATTTATTCACAGATCCTGCTCACTGTCTACAAAGGCCCAGCAGAGTCAGGGCCAGGGTTGTTTGCCAATCGTTCAAGGTGCTAGAGAATCATCACCTAAGGCTAAGTCCATGACATGATGTCCTCCAGGAAGACGTGACCAATTTTTCACAATTCTTGAAGAAACAGACGGCAGAGATCAGAGATGCTTATAGCAAGAAACATGTAATGGATACTGGTATTTAAAGTAGAAGTCATTACTGGCTTTAAGTTAATGTTTCATATCCAATAAAGAAGGCTAAATATCTATCGTTTTGATAGATTGCTATAAATGAAACATTAGAGGGACTCTTAAACACCTTGTTTCAGATCTTCATTAAATGAAATTAATCTTGAGCACAATATTACACCCAACGTGGCTGGACTCCATTTAAGCAGTCAGTTAGATAAGTTAGGCTATGCTTTGTCTAATAAAGGCAAAATCAGGAAGGTGCCTAACAGGACAATTTTCACCACTATTGCAGTCCACAAGCATTGCAGGTCAAAGCAACAGAGAATGTTTTCTGGATATTTTCAAATGTAGCCATCATGTCCCTGGAGGAGTTCAAGGACAGTTTCACAATCTCTTTTAAAAAGCAACACAGTGACAAGGCATCCCAATGTAGCACTATCAAGCTCA
This sequence comes from Choloepus didactylus, assembly GCF_015220235.1. Lineage (NCBI taxonomy): Eukaryota > Metazoa > Chordata > Mammalia > Pilosa > Megalonychidae > Choloepus > Choloepus didactylus. Next base: position 72,269,179 of record NC_051321.1, on the reverse strand, counting down.
AGTCTCTCCTTGGCCCATCTGAGAATAGGGAGACTTTTGCTGCCTTCAGACCCCTTTAAGGAGTTCCACAGAATCATCAGTGCTGGTGAAATTTCTCTAGAATGTTCTTGTAGCACATTGCTCATTATGCAGAAGGAGACCAAAAGCTCAAAACGGGATGAATTTAGGAGATGAGAAAGGAGATGAACACAAAGCCCAGATACAACTCATCACCCAGCCAAAAGCCAGCCTCAGAAATAATGCAAATTTCCAAGGGAGAGAGGAACTCTTTAGGCAAAATCGGCCCGTTTGTACAGGTGGATGCCATATACACAACCCAGAAGCCTGGAGGACGCTAATGGCAAGTGCCCATAAGCAGAGATGGCATGGATTTTACCATTATTAGGAAGCACGTGGAGAATCTGGATAAGCAAAAAATGTTCTTTTGAGCTTCATGTTCAATTTAGCAAGTGCAGACTATTTACAAGAAGGCCCTAAAAATGTACTTTTAACCATTTGGCTATTTAATCAGCAAAAATAATAGTAATGAATCCAGAAAAAAAAAATCCTATTCTCTGTTAGTTTTGTTTGTAAGACCATCTCAACCAGATTTTGCTCCAAGAATGAGGAGAGGGTGAGCAGAGAAAAGCTATGGATCAGTCCATAGCACCTACTGTCGAGCTACAATGTGAATGTTTTAAAACTCATCCAGGCTCCAAATTCCTCCAATAAGGGAATTTCTCCAGAATGAAGTATTTCACTCCAGCACACCATTATCAGGGACTCCCGTACATATCAAACATATCTAAACATATCTAAATGTTACTCCCTTTGACTCTTTTGCCCAATTGAATTTCAGCAATTTCTATTGTATCCATTCGTCAATCTATCAATCAATACTAGTAATCATACTTAACATGTATACCTCTGGTACGCTAAGGTGCTTTATTGTTATAGTTTAAATTTATTGAGGTGAAATTCACATAATATAAAATTAACCATCCTAAAGTAAACAATTCAGTAGCATTTAGTACATTCACGATGCTCTGCAACCACCACCTCTGTCTAGTTCTAAAATATCTCCATTGCTCTGAAACAAAAACCCAAGCTCACGAAGCAGTTCCTCCCCATTTCCTCCTGCCTTCAGCCACTGGCAGTCACCAGTCTGCATTGTCTCTATGGATTCAATTATTCTGGATATTTCATATAAATGGAATCGTATAATATGAAATCTTTCGTGTCTGGTTTCTTTCACTTACATAGTGATTTCAAGGTTCATCCATACAGTGTGCATCAGTACTTCCTTCTTTGTTGTGACTGAAGAGTATTCCGTAGCATGCATATACCACAATTTGTTGACCTACTCATCCACTGATGGACATCGGTGACTGCCACCTTTGGCTATTTAAATAGTGCTGCTATGAACACGTGTGCACATGCATTTGCTTGAGTACTTGTTTTCAGTTATTTCAGGTATATACCTAAGAAGAGAATTACTGGGTCATATGGTAATTACATGTATAACTTTTTGAAGAACACCAAAACACGGAGGAACCACTGTTTTTCCACAGCAGCTGATCATTTTACATTCCCACCAGCAGTGTACAAGAGTTCCAATTTCTCCATATCCCATCCAACACTTGCTATTTTCCTTTTTTTTTTAATAGCCATCCTGGTAGATGTGGTATCTCATTGTGGTTTTGATTTGCATATCTCTGATGATTAATGATGTTGAGCATATTTTCATGTATCAATTGGTCATTCGTTTATCTTCTTCACAGAAATGTCTATTCAAGTTCTTGGTCCATTTTTTAACTGGGTTGTTGGTCTTTTGTTGCTAGGTTATAAGACCTCTTTATATATTCTGTTTACAACACCCTTATCATTTTTATGATTTGAAAATATTTTCTCCCATTCCATAAGATGTCTTTTCATTTTTTTGATAATGTCCTCTAATGCACATTTTTTATTTTGATGAAATCCAATTTATTTTTTTTTGTTGCTACTGTGTTTGGCGACATATCTTAGAATCCATTGCCAAATCCAAGGTCCTGAAGATCCTCCCCCATCTTTTTTCTAAGAGCTTTCTGATTTTATCTTTTATATTTCTGTCACTTACTGATTTTGTTTAAATTTTTTTACAGGATGTAAGTTAGGAGTCCAACTTCATTCTTATTCATGTGGACATTCAGTTGTCCCAACCCCATTAGTGGAAGAGACTATTCTTTCCCCACTGAATGGACTTGCAACCCTTGCTAAAAATCCATTGGCCATAGTTGTCTGGTGTATTCCTGGACTCTCAAGTCTACGTCATTGGTCAACATGTCTATCCTTATGCCAGTATCATACTCTTTTTATTACTGTAGCTTTGTAGAAAGTTTTGAAAGTGGGGAGTGAGAGTCCTCCAACTTTATTCTTTTTTTTTCTTTATTTGAGCAATTTTAAGTTTACAGAAAAGTCAGGCAGGAAGTACAGACTTTCCATATACACCCCCCCCACACACACACACACAGCTTTCCCTATTATTAACATTTTGCATTAGTGTGGTATCTTTGTTAAAATTCATGAAACAATGTTATAATTACACTATTAACTGTATTCCATAGTTTACACTAGGGTTCATTCTGTGTTATAAAGCTCTATCGGTTGCTTTTAAGTTTTCATTCTAGGAGCATATTTCCACCTAAAATTTCTCATTTGATCCACTTTCAGATATACAATTCGGTGGTATTAATTACATGCATATTGTTTTCCTGCCATTACCACCATCCATTACCAAAACTTTTTCACCACCCCAAACAAAACACACCAATTTAGCATTAACTCTCCATTTCCCACCACAACCCATCCCCTGGTAACCTCTATTCTAGCTTCTGACTTTGGATTTGCATATTCTAATTATTTCTTTTAAGTGTCATCAAACTATATTGGCCCTTCTTCAAGATTGTTTTGGCTATTTGGGGATCTTTGCAATTCCATATGAATTTGAGGATCCGTTTTTCCATTTCTGCAAAAAAAAAAAAAAAAAAAAAGGCTCCTGTAATTTTGATAGGAAAGATTGCTTTGGAAAGTATGACCATTTTAACAATATTAAATCTTAAAATCCATGAACACAGGATGTCTTTCCATTCATTTAGGGCTTAATCTATTTATTTCAATAATGTTTTTGCAATTCTCAGTGTACTAGTCTTACACTTCATTAAATTTATTCCTAGGTATTTTAATCTTTCGGGTACTATTTTAAATGGAATTGTCTTCTTAATTTCCGTTTTGGATTGTTCATTATTGGTGTACAGAGACATCACTGATTTTTACTTGTTGATCCTATACCCTGTAACTCTGCTGAATTTGTTTCTTATTGTAGATTATTCAGGATTTTCTACAAATAGGATCATGTCGTCAGCAAATAGAGACAGTTTTACTTCTTCCTTTCCAATTTGGATGCCTTTTCTTTTCCTTTCGTAATTGCTCTGGCCAGAACCTCCAATACAATGTTGAATAGCAGTGGTGACAGCTGGCATCCTTGTCTTGTCTTTGATCCTAGAGGGAAAGCTTTCAGTCCTCTTTCAATGAGTATATTAGTTGCAGCATTTTCATAAATGCTCTTTATCATGTGGAGGAAGTTACCTTCTTCTACTAGTTTTCTGAATGTTTTGTCATGAAACAGTGTTGGATTTTGTCACATGCTTTTTCTATGTCAACTGAGATGATTGCGTACTTTTTTCCTTCATTATTTAATGTGTTTGTCTTATACTGATTTCCTTATGTTGAACCACCCTTGCGTTCCTGGGATAAATCCCCTGTCATGGAGTGTATATAATCCTTTGCATACACTGTTGGATTCAGTTTGCTACATTTGGTTGACAATTTTTCCATTTATATTTATAAGGGGTATTGTTCCAGTTTGCTAATGCTGTCATTCTGCAAAATACCAGAAATGGATTGGCGTTTATAAAGGGAGCTTATTTGGTTACAAATTTACAGTCCTAAGGCCATGAATAGGTCAAACTAAGGCACCAACAAAAAGATACCTTCACTAAAGAATGGCCAATGGTATCTGGAACACCTCTGTCATCTGGGAAGGCATGTGGCTGGTGTCTGCTTGTCCTTTGCTCCTGGGTTGTATTTCAGCTCCTCTCTCTTAGCTCCTGTGTGTCCTTGCTTCTTTCTCCCACGGCGTTTCTCTTTAAGCATGTGAGGGTCCTCTCTTAGTTTCTCTGGGGCAAACTCTGGGCTTTACTTCTTAGCTTAGCATCTCCAAGCATCTTTCAGCATCAGCAAGCATCTAGGTTAGCTCTTGAGCTCTCTTCAGTAATCCAGTAAACCAATCAAGACCTACCCTGAGTGAGCAGGTTCCACACCTCCATGGAGATATTTTAATCAAAAGTATCACCCACAGTTGAGTGAGTCACATCTCCATGGCAACAATCAATAGGTTCCACCCAACAAGATTGGGTTAAAAGATCATTAACTCTTCTTTGAATTTTTGGTAGAATTCACCAGTGAAACCATCTGGTCCTGGGCTTTGTTATTGGGAGGTTTGTTTTTATCACTGATTCAATCCCTTTACTTTTTATAGGTATTTAAATTTTCTATTTCTTCTTGAGTTAGTTTTGGTAATTTGTGTGGTTCTAGGAATTCCCTTTCATCCAGGTTATCTAATAGGTTCGTGTACAATGATTCATAATATTCTCTTATAATCCTTTTTATTTCTGTAAAGTCAGCAGCAATGTCCCAATATTGTATTTTTCATATCTTAACGCAATCATCCTAACAACACTGTAAAATAGTTACGATTACAATCCCCACCTAAGAGCTGAGGAAACTGAAGCTCAGGGGAGCAGTTAACTCCCCTGCCTGAGTCGCACAGCAATTAAACGGAAGACCTGGAATTGGAGCCCAGCGAACTTGTCTCCTTGGACCCTGCTTTTAGTCCCGATACTATACTGCATAATTTTTACTGGTTCACTCCAAAGTTGAACAATATGAACCCAGACAAAAAATCAGAAAGAAATTGCATTTAAAAAGAACTAAGTGCTCTTGGCTATATTTCTCCCTCATTCCTTCCACTTCATTCCCTACTCCCAGTATTCAGCAATTGGGTATTTCCTCTGCCCCCTTGAAAAATGCTGACAACATTAAAGGGTCAAAAGATACCCCAACATAAAAGACAGACATTGCATTGTTTCTTTGGATCACATGGACACGTTCTTGATATGGACACCTTGGCTGGTGTTCTTAGTTTGGGCATTTTGCTTGACGAAAAGGGAGGAGATTAACATTTCCCGAGCACTTGCCGTGTACCAGGTAACAGGCTCGGTGCCTCCACCTACACCACTCTGATAATAACAAACACTTCCAACAACAGTCATTAAGGAATCCCATTCTTTGAGTCAAAGAAACATACTCTAAAGCTGAAGCATCATGGTCAAGGAGACTGGGAGTGGTGGCCTCGGATTTGAGCCAAAGCGAGACTATTTCTACCACAGCCTGCTGGGCAGTAGATACCCTACCCTTTAAAACCAGAAACCATTCTGGGATTTTTTTTTCCCCTCAGAGCAGTGAGTCTTTACAGATTTACTGGTTGTTAAATGCTACTGACTCTAGCTAATTCCCAAATTAACTAGATTCCTTTTGGAGCTTGTAAAATGTGCTACACACTCAACTTCCAAATTTAGCATGCAAGATGATGACCACAGCAACATGAATGGAGCAACTTTCTTGTTAGAACAATGCACGCCTATAAGCCTCTTTTTAATTTCTACCTTCTTTTATGAGGACTACGTGAGCGAGGACACACCTAGGATACTGCATATTAATTTCAACACGGCTAATACCCAAAATGTCCCACCAATTTACTCTTCACTGACAATGTTAAAAGAAAATGATTTATGCAGATCAATCATCTCGCTCATCAAGTCCTACCCTGACAGCCAGCCTTCATCATTGCTATTTAAAAGGCACTGCTGACAGAAAAGACCGACTCTTTGATTAAGGGCCCTGTCTGGCTAACCTTTTATTTGAAGAATGATTGCCGCTGAGTGACAAATACTTTTCCATTCATTTCAAGGCAAAGATATTGACATTCAAATTCTTGATGGCTACACTGAGCAGATGCCACTGTTGGCAAGGGGCTTGAGAGCACTAGCAGGTACACTGTGGCTCAGGGGCACAGGGGAAAAGGACTAAAGCTGAAACACACACACACATGCACACACTGGCCTTAAGGTGCTCCCCAAGTGAAAGCCATGGGGCTCTCAGCCTAATCTTTGCGATTGTGAACTTTTTCAATAGTTATCAAAGAACATCTGCTTGTAGTTTTGCCCAGTCCTCTTCTTACAAGTGTCCTTGCTTTCCCTTGACCCTACTTGGAAACACACACAAGCAGCAAGTGCAAGAAGTAAAAGTGGTTTGGGAGTGTACAGACCCAAATCTAGGATGAAATATCTCCTCTCCATCCTGAACCACATGATGTGGGGCAACCTCAAACAGAAAGTGCTCGCCTCCTTTCAGCCTCAGAGGATGTGAAGTGACTGAAATACAAACTGGAAGCAGCTGAAAAATAACCTGCAAAAATCCGAACAGGAATATTTTATCCCATCTGCTAAGGAGAAAGAAGAGGGGGAGAAGCAAGAAAGAGTAGTGGCTTGACATTAACAGAGTGACCAAGAGAGACCAAAGCAGAGCTATTTTTTTAAAAAAGCAATTTTTCTAATCCATTTCACATGGATTTAAACTTTGAACAGCATCACGCCTATATAAAGTACACATATCCTCGCAGTTGGACTATCTTGCTTTTTTTTTTTCATAAATGCAAAATATTAACTTAAAGGGAGGCGGGAAAATTATGGATTAAGGAGGAGTATTTGTGGCAAGAGCCATCACAAAGCTCAAAGATTAATCTTTTCCAGGAACCAAATGAAAATACCTCAGCGGGTCATCACTGATCCCTTTTCAATCATGTGGCGATGCAATGCGTGGGTCTCCCGTGCTTCACAAGGGAGAGGGAACCCAAAGGGCTGCATCTCTGTTCCTGAGACCTATTCCCCAAAGGAGAGGCAGGGGACAGCAGAAACACGGCCAGGGCTTCCTCCCTCTTGACCCCGGGACCCAGTGGGTGACTCAGGCAGCAGAGTAGAGGAAAGCAATGGAGCTTCGCACAGAGAAAAAACGTGGGTTTGAATCCAATCTCTGCTAATGAGGTGAGGGACTGGGAGGGAGTTAATTTACTTCCTAAAGCTCTGTTATCCAACCTGTGAAAGAGGCCAGTAATGACTACTTTGAAGTTATCTGGGGAGATTAAAAGATGCAAGTTAAACAGAGCAACCTCCCCTTCCCTAGCCCTTGTTTCCTTTATGCTTTCCCCTCTTCTTGTTTGGGCTCACTTGTTTGCATAGGAGAGTCGTCCATAAAATATTGGGGGAAAATAAACAATCATAAGCCTAAGCTACAACTCCTAGAGCTGATACTTACCAGGCAACTGCACAAGCTTTGGGTAAGTCACCAACTGAGCCTCAATTTTCTCAGCTTCTAATGAAAGCAGTACTAATAGCCCTGCTCCCCTCACAGTGTCACAATGAGAACAAACAAGACAATGTTAATGTGAAATTTAAAATTTAATTGATACAGAAATGTTTGCTGTTAAGTTACAGTTGTTTCCCTCAAAAGGGCTACTTCAACTCAGTTTGATCTTTTCCTTATTTCCTTCTGCCATCCATAACTCTCACTGTGAATAATGAAGAATAACCAATTAATTAGTCAATAATCAAAATGTCATCTCCGTTCTTTAGAACCATTAGTAGTTGCTTCAGCAGCTGTCTGAATGAAATGCCAGGTAGAACTGACCTTTCTTCCATAACAAAAATTTACTGGAGATTATGAGCCAGCCATTGGGACAAGGAGGTGAATGAAAAATGAAAAATAAAAAATGCAGTCAAGTGGAGCAAACAGACAAATAAAGAAATGATTTCAATCTTGCTGCACCATATGCATTAAGTACAAAGGACCATGAGGATGCAAAATAGGGAGGTGGTCACTGTGTCTGGGGGGAGCAGGAATATTTCACTGTGATGATATCAGAGCTGGGTCTTCATGATGAGCAGGGCCATGCCAGGTAGAAAAGAAAGAGCAGGTCCCTTTGGGGAGACAGAACCCCAGGTACATGGAGGCATGAGAGAGATGGCTACAGCCTGGAATGGTCAGGGAGAAGTCTGAGACGCACTATGGATCTAAGACTTAGCCATTAGGCAAAGGGAAGTTTGAGCCTGAAAATGCTGTGATGGGATCCATGTTTTAGAAGCATCCCCCTGAGGAAAGGCTGGGCACCCACTCTGTGCTGGAAACTGGAGACACAGATCCTCTACCTGGACCCTCCTTCTGGGAGATCAGCCAGGTCCACTCACGCACTCTCAAGCATAAACCACGGAGATGAGGCCACACTGGCACCAGCATCGGTGGCTTTTCTGAACCTGTCCTCCATATCCAATGTGCCAATGTGGACTCCTGCTTTTCTACTCCACTCCACCATTCCATTCCTAAGCACCTTATGCTTTCAGAGCTATGTCTTCCAGCTTTCTGCACCACCCTCCTGGAAGCCAACCTAACATGGTCCTGCTTTCACCTCCAGTGATCATGTGGACTGCCCAACAGCTCTTGAAACCATCTCTAAAGGAGTGGGTGGGACTCTAATTCAAGCTCTTTCCCTTACTCCCTGTATTGAAACCCCAGTATGACAGTGGCATAGACATTGCTACGTGTTCACCAAATCCTGTTAAACTGTCCTCTTGCTGGGCACACTAGAATATGACATTTCCCAGCCTCCTGTTCAGTTCTGGTCACTGCAGGAAGAATGGGAAATAAGCCACCGAGGCTTGGCCCTTAAAAACACATCAGTGCAGTCTTCCCATACAACCTTGAAGGACTCATGATATAGATGGTGCAGCAACAAGAAGGCAGAGCCTTCATCACCCAAGTACCACATGCGCAGCAGAGCTTCTCCATCACCATCACTCCCTGGCCACATAAGGTGAGCAAGAAACAGAACTTTATGGTGCTGAGCCACCAAAGTTTCCAGGTTAATTTGTCCAGACAGCAGAGGCTAGCCTGGCCTGGCTACTACACCAAGCATCTCACCCTAGCTCTGCCATTCAGACACTGTTTATGGGCTCAGGGGTAACACATGGTTGTTTTTCATTTGGGTTCAATTTTTGTTCAAAAGCCTTTTAGGTTGCTCTTGCTACATGTTGCAGGAATTTCGCCCAGAGCTTTGCTTGGCACGGGTATGTCTGTTTGGGAGGTTTCTTGTTTTCCCTGGGTAGCGTAATTAGGCTATTTTCTTGACTGGACCCAGAGGAGACTGTGGTGGCCATAGTTAGTTAGCTCTTGCTTTTACTGGGGATGGAGGTGGGGAAAGGGAGGAAGGGGTCAAATGTTAATGTTTTCCAGCTAAATTAATCCAAAAATGAACCAAGAAAAACAGTAACTAGTGCCCCATTCTTAAAGAAGTGGAAAGAATGTAAGGTTTTGGAGTCAGGCTGACTTGGGTTAAAATTTCACAGTTCTACAAACTCAGTAACTATGATACCTGGAAATGTTACTATCACAAAGCCCTAGTTCTCTCACCTGTTAATGGAATGAGTCATGACCGCCTTTTCTACTGGGTGGCTGTGAGGACTGAATGATCCCGTAAGCACATTTAGCTGAAGTGCAATGATCATAGTAGTCATCGGATAAATGAGAATTTTTTGTTTTCCTATAGACAGGCTACTTTATTCCCACTTGGATCTTGTTGCCTTCTGGGGCAAGGTGATGGCTAAGTCGGTGTGAAACCACGGTCTTCAACTCTGGTCTCAACTCTCCCCAAGGCAGAAAAGTATTTTCTCGAGTTCATCCTCTGGCCTACTACTAATCCATTCCTTGGAGATGGCTACAAAACTGGATAGTATCTAATCTCTTCAACCAGATGGATTTTTCTCTTAAATATTTCATGAAAGTTATTTCTGATGCTCCAATTAGAATGCAAGCCCTTTAATGGTCTTATGTCTTATCCCACTTCTCCAAACCCCATAGCAGGCAAAACAATGCCCAACTGACCACGATGCCTGCACTGTTCTCACTGGTTAGAAGACAGCAAACAAGATGGAAATAGCCAGTGACTAAGACAGGAACTGCCCTCTGATAACAAATAATGGGAAAGTATTAAAGTCAGCTAGGATTCTCACACAGCAGAGGGAGGGGAGAGTTCAAACACTTAAGAAAGGAACCAATGAGACCCAGGATTCATCTCAACTCTGGGGATTTGGTAGGTTTCTCTACTAGTAAATAACTAACAGTCTGTGTACCACCCCCTTCCCAGATGGATCCACATAACTAACTCTTTTAGTTGTGTGAATATGTTACACATAAATAAATTACATGTTAAACATAGCATAATATATATTATATATGTGTGTATATTATATATAAATATGCAATACATATTTATGGCATCTGATTTTACCCAGTACTGCCCTATCCTAAATGTTTTACCTACATATTAGCTCATTTAGTCTTCACAGCTCCAAACATAGGTGCTGAGAGGTTAACTACTTATCCCTTATCACAGAACTAGTAAGTAGCCAAGTAAGGATTCAGCCCCTACAGCCTGGTTCCAGCGTCTGGATAGAGCAGAAGGTTTGTAAAGTGAGCCCCCAGTCAGTATGTTACCTGGCAGAGGAGGCTTATACACCCAAATGGATTCTGCCAGACAGCCCTTCAACAAAAGCAGCTTGTTGCAGAAGCAGGGACTAATTGGGAAGCTACAGCTGCAATGGGGAAGATATTTTTATAAGAAAAAAATCTGTGACAACACAGCTTAACGCTAACAGGAGCCAGAACAAAATGAAGTCCTAAATGGATACCTTCTATCTGAGACCTAGGATTAGGGTCCTGAATAGCAGCTGCATATGGTGGGCCAGGAACAAGCAGCTCTGGCAGGGTGAAAACAAAGGAAACAGAAGGGGAGGAGGAGAAGTTCAAGAAAGCCTTACTGGGTCCACTTTGAGCTTCCCATCTTTAAAGCACAAAATGCTATGGCAAGAGACAGTCAGCTTTTCCACCAGCTCTGCACAGTCCCATAACCCCATACTTATTTACCATTACTGAATAAATCATTTCAGACTCCTCCAACCTTGGCCCTGCTCCTCCATAAACAGAGAGTAAACCCAAGCTCCCCACTCAAGGTTTTCATCAAAAGCAGAGATGGCACCACCGTTCTCTCACAGGCTCCACAGCCCTCTTGAGCTATGTTCACTCCTTCCTTCTTACTTGTAATGGAACGAGCAATATTTGACTGTTGATTCTTTCATCTCTGCAGCTTTGAAAATCTCAAATGTCATATCGGATCAACAACAAAGAGCAGGGACTTTCAGGGTTGAAAGCATGACCATAATTAAAGACGACCATCAATGAGCTGCCATGTTAAACAATGACACATTATAGCTGCTCCAAAGCCAACTGCTTACCTTTTGGAATTTCCATGGAAACGTTTAAACAGGTGTGGTTTGAACTGTTTTCATAAAAGATATGCAAACAGGAGACAGGAACTTTTTTTCTAAGACAGGACATAATGGAGAGCACATTATTCCCTTGCTAAGAGTGTCCAAATGATTTATTCAGGGGAGATAATCTCTGGTAGCTGATAAAGATATGAATCCAGAAATAGCAAGGAACATTTTACAGGGGCACAATCAAAGACAGAATGGGAAATTACCCCAAAATTTCCATCTTATTTCTGCTCCATGGACCTCAATCTCCCCATTTGTAAATAAGGAGGTTGCATCGGTGCTTTTCAAGCTTATGTTGAGATGCAGAACCCTTTCTCCAAGTCAACAGATACAGAACAGGAAAACTCATTTGGGGAGGGGGTGTTAAGGCACAGAGCAGGGTTCCTCCTCCCACTCTGTACTCCCCAAAGATTTCTAGAACTTGGAGAATCTGTAGACTGAATCATCTCTGTGAATTTTTCAAGGTCCAAAAATTCTATGATTCTCAAGGAAAAAAAAAGAAATAGAAAAAGACGTAAAATATTTATTCCGTTTTTGGTCCACAGTGATTTTCTTCTTAGTATCTAAATAGCACTGAATGAACATGGTCCTGAATTGATTAAAAAAAGTTGTAAAAGACTTCTTCTCCACTGGTCCTCAAATTTTGGAAGGGGCCGACTTTATCAAATAACAAAAGGACTGAAGCAGACATTTCCACAAATCCTAATAGCCTTCTGGTTTGCAAACTGAACTCTAAGCTGGGTATGCATAGCTGGCTCAGTGTCCCAGGTCCCAGAGGTTTGAGGCAAGCAGAAGGAACGTATTCTTCACACTTTTCTTCTGCCTTGGAATCCTATGCCAACATCTCTCAGGTGCGCCCTCACAATGCTTCCAGTTCTACCTGTATGCTGGAGACTTCTGGAGATTTCTGGAGTTCCTGAAAAGTATGCCCATTCAAAGATAGCTAGGAGCTTTTGTCTGCCCCGAGTGATGCCACAAAATTTGAGGTGGAAACAAGAAGATCACTGTGCTGGTTAGGTTTATGCATCAACTTGGCCAGATAATGGTGTCCAGGTGTCTGGTTAAGGGAGAACTGGCCTAACCATTACTGCAAGGACATTTGTGACTGGTTAATCAAATAGAAGACTGGTTTATTAAATCAGTCAATTGACTGCACCTGTGACTGATTACATCAATGAAGGGTATGTCTCCCACAATGAGAAAATTCAATCAGCTGGATTTAATCCAATCAATTGAAGATTTTTTTAAGGGAGAAAGAGAGAGAACCTTTACTTCTTCAGCTAGCCAGCATCTCCTGAGGAGTTCATCAAAAATTTTCATTGGAGTTGCCAGTTTGCTGCCTGCCCAATGGAATTTGGACTCATGCATCCCCACAGTTGCATGACACACCTTTATAAAATCTTACAGTCACAGATATCTCTTGTTGGTTCTGTTTCCCTGCAGAGCCCTAACTAATACATCTGCTCTGGGGGCCTCCAAGACATCCCTTTGGAGCAGCTCAAGCAGGCTCTCCTCAGGGGATGTGGGAGGTTCCCCCGCACCCACTGGCTGCTTATCACTCCAGGCACACAGCTCATAGGAGGGAGGAGGACTAAAGGGCCAGGCCCCTCATAGACCATCATGACTCGTTACGTTGACCCTGGCAGAATGTTCCAATACCTGAGGATGCAGCACTGTTAGAGTAGGTGCCAACAGCCGTTGCTTTGTCTGTTTTTGCAGACTGAAACCTAAACTTACATCAATAAAACCTTTATCAATAGAATAAAACTTTTTATCAGTAGAAAACCTCAGGTGTTTGTTTGGGACAGACCAAAAAAACAGCAAAAGCTGAATCAGATCCCTTTCTATACAGGTCCTATGTAGAACCCTGACTGGACAAACCTAATCTCCTTGCAAGTCCCCTCCCAAGAGGGCCCTGCAAAATCCCCAAGAGGAAGCTCAAACCACAAAGGGCCTCATTTCTAGGAAGGGGACGCTGATGTCCATCTAGTTCAGAAGAGGATGGAACCAAATGAAGGCAGATAACACCAAACATGTACTGATGGGGGCTGGACCACTGGGATACTACACACCCTTTGCACAGCTGAAATCATTCTTGAGAGCCCCTGTTTCCTTCCAGCCTCCACAGCTCCACTTTGAAAACAATGACCCTTTATGGGCAGCTTTCTTTCCTGCTTGCTTTAAAAGAAATCAAAGAGCCAATATGTCTAAGCTAGAGAAAGCTTCCCTAGAAAATCTGGGAAGACTGCCTGGGGAGGTTTGTACTCAGTGATAATACCTCCTCCTCTAACTTGTCAGATTGTCTGGCTGTTTTCAAAACGAATCCAGATATAAATAAAGTGGGGGGAAGTGCTTGAGATAGGCTACCAATCACTGGTTTATTTTTCGAGAAGCTACAGTTTTCCAAGCATAGTTACATTATGGTAATATGCTTTGTTATAAATTTACTATATCCTTCTGCTTGTCTATAAAACAGTCTGTTCCTCATCTTTCCAAACTTGGCCTGGTTACAGAACTTTATCATGAAATACCTAACAATATGTCATATCCACCAGACACATGACAGCTATTTCTAAGATACATAATATTATTAATTGTTTTTGAAAGTCATTGAACTGTTATGAATCCAAAAAGTAGAAAAATGACACTTAGCCATCAACACTTCTTGGAACATTATATACACAAAAGAAGAAATACTAACAAGTCCAACAGTACTCATGATTTCAAAATTATACCCTTTGAAGCCAAAATGACATTAAGAGAAACAGAAAGGATGTTAAGAACTTAAAATGGTAATGCTTGAAAATATGAAACTTACCGTATGATAAAAATTAAATGTGCTCTAAATTATTTTTATGTTTGGAGAACTGTCAAGCAATGTGCTGTCTCAAACTATTTGAAGAGCTATGGCTAGACTACGTGGAGGGGAGATGCAAAATACAAACAGAAGCTGGGCACATGAGCAAGCAGATTTACATCAGTTTGCTTCGATACACTTGGAATTTACTGAGCACCTACTATGAACGTATACTATGCTATGTATTACAGAGGGTTAAAAGAAGGTACGGTCTAAGCCCTGAAAGTGTGCGCAAACTCACTGAGGAGAAAAGAGAGGCCCACAAAATTTTATAATAATGAAATAAAACTCTCTTTGATTAAATGCACAATTAAAAGTTCAGGTAAGTAAGTGATGTCAGAGGTCCAAACAGGAAGAACTCAGTGGAAGTCAGGATACTGAGGCGGCTTTGTCTAAGAGTTAGAATTTGAGCTTGATCTTGACAACTGGGTCAAATTTAGAAAGATATGCAGAAGGCCAGAGAGTATTTACAGCAGGGGAGACATCTCCAACAACCACCTAAAAGCTGAAACAAACATAACTTTCTAGGGGAAGAGGGAGTTGGTATGAGTGGCCCAGCCAACAGCCCTGGGACTTCAGGTCACCCAACAGCTCAAGGCCATGGATGACATTCATCGCACTCCTTCTCAGGTGTTTCTTATTACCTGCTACATCCACTTCATTGGGTTCATTAGTATACAAGTGGGAAACTTCCTTCTCTGAAGCTCCAAGGACTATGCTTGTTTTAAGAACCCATCAAATTGGCCAGAATTGGACGTGGTCATTTTCTTCACCTATTCATCATATTTCAACCTTTCCAGCACACACGATCTGAATCGGTGGTTTCCAGACAGGGGCAAGTTTGCCCCCACCCCACCCCCACCTCCAGGGAACATTTAGCAATGTCTGAAGACATATGGTTGTCACAAAGTGGGGGAGGGGAGTGCTACTGATATCTAGTGGGTAGAGGTCAGAATTCTACTAAACATCCTAAAATGCACAGGCCAGCCCCTTGCAGCCAAGACCTATTCAGTGCAAAATGTCAACAGTGTGGAGGCTGAGATGCATTGAATATAAATATTCACAACACTTTCTGAACAAATTTATTTTAACAAGATGGAGAACTTTCTTTTCTCTTAAACTTGACCTAAGGCTCAGCCCTAATTCCAAGGTATTCCCAAGGAAAGTTCTTAATCTGTGTTGCCTTAATCCCCCATCCCCCTCTGTGCTGGTTCAAATGTATTATGTCCCCAGAAAAAGCCATATTCTTTGATGCAATCTTGTGGGGCAGACATATTAGTGGGGATTAAGTTGGAATGTTTGGATTAGGTCGTTTGTGTGGAAATGCACCCCAACCAAATGTAGGTGATAACACTGATGAGATACTTCCATGGAGGCATGGCCCCACCCATTCAGGGTGGGCCTTGATCAGTAGAGCCATATAAATGAGCTGACAAACAGAACGAACTCAGTGCAGCTGTGAGTGACGTTTTGCAGAGGAGCTACAGCCAAGAGGGACACTTTGAAGAATGCAATGGAACTGAGAGAGGAGCTTCAGCTTACAGAGACATTTTGGAGGTGGCCATTGAAAGTAGACTCTTGCTGCAGAGAAGCTAAGAGAGGACAAACACCCTAAGTGCAACTAAGAGTGACATTTTTGAGGAATTACAGCCTAGAGAGGAACGTCCTGGGAGACAGCCATTTTGAAATGCAACCTAGGAGCAAGCAGACGCCAGCCACGTGCCTTCCCAGCTAACAGAGGTTTACCGGACACCATCAACCTTTCTCCAGTGAAGGTACCCGATTGTTGAAGGACACTTTACGGCTTTAAGACTGTAACTGTGTAACCACATAAACCCCCTTTTATGAAAGCCAGTCCACCTCTGATGTTTTGCATTCTGGCAGCATTAGCAAACTACAACACCCCCCCATACCACAATAGGAGGCCACTGAGGGAAAGGGCACTCTGCTGTGAAATGCATTCATGCCTCTGGCAAATGATACACTCACAACACCTAAACCCAACCAGAAATGAGAGGATATTGAAAATCAATGCATTTTGTACCTTGTGTGTCCTTCCAAAACTAGATAACCATTAGGTACTTAATAGGGAGCAACATTATTATCTAAATATTTGTTATTTGAGTACTTTCAGTTTTGAGCATGCACAGGGAAACAAAAGTCATGGTAACTTTAATAGATTCACTCATGAACTGATCATTTGTAAAACTGGTCCCCAAATATCCCTCCCAAGCAGTATCCATTCCTGATGACTGCATCAACACTTTATGCCTGTCAGACTCAGGCTGTGGTCAAATGTTGCAGAAATCCCCAGTGTAAATCAAATGCAAGATGAAACAAACTTTGGCAAAAGATGTGGAGTTTCATGAAATAAAATGAAGTGATGTTGAAAAAATGCCTATATTACACTCAAAGCTACTGATCTGCACCATTTGACCAATTATCACTTGAGGAAAAAAAAAATTACGAGCATGACAAAAGAGAAATTTTATAAGAGACTGGTTTGAATAGCAAAGTAATAAGAAATACTCTTATAAACTTGATAAAGTCCTATTTTGATAAAAGAAAACAACTTTTATGATTGTATCATAAAAGAAAACATGAAGTAAAAGATACATGGTGCTAGCATGTACTTCTGTCAGAAAATTTTGGGAAAAACTTTAATAAATTTTGTTCAAGAATTACACCATACTTGCAATTACAACTAAAAACTTTTTTGATACAAAACGTACGTAATTTTGAGTTTCCATTCTCAATATCAAAACCTAAACATTTTTTTCCCATATTCACCATGACATTTTGCTTTCCATTTAAATTGACTAGCTTTAGGTGGTCTTTTTCAATACTAATTACCTTCATACAATTGACCTCTTCCATATAAAAAAAAATCCTGACCACCTGAAGCAAAAACTGAGTTACAAGAAGAGGTTGAATCCCCTTTCCCAGTCTCACCACATTGCCAGACTCTCCTTTCCTACACCTGACACTAGGAGTCCTATGTCAAACCCTTCTTCATAAAAATGCCCAAAAGCCTCCTCTGCATCTGTCTGACAATCACAACTGACTTCCAAAAAGTGGGGATGAGAAGATATAAAGAATGTTGAAGCAGAAACAAAAGGCTCTCCAAAATCCAAACCCAAATCCCATTGCTCTTAAAATAAAAGTCAAACTCCTAACCAGAACTGGACATATTCTTCCTAATTTGCCTCTTCACTCCTCTTATTTTGATGTACCAAAATAAGTATGTGTACTCAAGTATAAAAAAAATAGACATCCTAACAAAACAGAAGAATGGTAATCACAGCAGTTTAGGGAAAAAAATTATTAGGTTTATTACCACTAACCAGCCATACCAGGCTCCTCTCTGATCCTCAAACCTGCCAAGACTTGGCCCATTTTGTGAGCTTTCATACACTGACCCCCTTCCTGGAATGCCCTTCTTCAGTTCTTTCCATTCTGAACCACAAGTCTGAACACAAATGATCCCTCATTTCTTATCACTGTATTTATCAATACCCCATATGTACATAGTAGGTGCTGAAAACTATTTGTTAAATGGATGGACAAAAGACTGCACGGATGGCTGCAAGGTGGCTGGATGGAGTTAATTCTTATAGAAGAGTCAGCCAGTATATGCTGTCAATAGTCATTATCCCCTATGGCCATTTTCCAAGCAATTGTTTCTCTCCCTTGGATGATTTGAGACTGAATCAGTGAATCCAGAGCTAGGCAGGGAAGAGCCTGATTAAGGTCAGCGCAGGGATCCCCAAGGACATTCCCCATCATCCATTTTCTCACACTTGTGTGTCAAGTCTTGTTTCCAGCCTCTCCAGCGGCAAAGCTTCTATTACCTCCTCATGGATATCCCCAACCACACACTCTCCCCGTTGTGAAATCTGTCCTGATTTTCCCAGCCTAAATTCCTCTCTGCTTAACTTCACCCCACTACTCACAGCCATCTCCCTCTGGATTACAGCAAACAATGACTCTGTGGAACTCACTTTCTCCTCCCGGCTTCCCGCAACTTCCCAATTCCACACCCTATTCCTTGATGAAGTAGAGCGGCACAAGTCTCACACAAGAAGAGGTGACACGAACGTTCTGAATTGGAACTCGGTCACCACCAGCCCCACCTCACCCACCCATCTCTGTCTCTCATCCATGGTTCCCTTATTCCCTCCTTCCACCCAGCCTCCACAAGGCCAATCGAGTTTTATTTTCCCATTACACAATTCTTTCTAGATGTGGTCCTATACTTTAATATATGCAGAAAGCTCCTGGAGAGAAAACTGTTAAAGATGGTGACCTCCGAAGGAGGGATGGTAGTGGGGAAAAAGACTTACACTTGTTGATACCTTCTTGTGCTATTTGTATTTTGAACCACTTGCATATGCTAACTTTTTACACTGAAATTTCTTAAATTAAGTTTTTAAAAGCACAGTTCTGATCAAGTGGATACACAAAACAAAGGATAGCACGGGAAGTGTGTGCAATACTTTCCATGAGCAACTGTAAAAAGAAATTTCAATGTCAGAAATATAGGGTGACATATCCTATAAAAAATACAACTAAAGGGGAGAAAAAGAATGAAATACAAAAATAAAGATAGCATTAACCCCCATTACTTATAATAATGATGTACCAAAATAAGTATGTGTACTCAAGTATAAAAAATAGACATCCTAACAAAACAGAAGTATGGTGATCACAGCAGTTAAGGGAAAAAATTATTAGCTTTATTACCACAAAAGTAGTTTGAATAGGAGTCTTCCAGCTGTTAAATCTGATCATCAGAACACTGCCAATTTTCTCACCACACAGTTTTTTTCTGCTGTGGGGAACTTGTTGCAATTAAGGGATTTGCTCACTTCTTAATAATTCTCAGATTTGGAAGGTTTTTTTCTTGCAAGTAAGAATCCAAGTGATGGTACCATACACAAATTACCATATGTTCCTTTTACATAATTTTATAACTGTCTGGAAGAGGCAAAGACTGCCACAGATGAGGATGATGATTTTGTGTGTCTCTAGTAACTGTATTCAAAGTTAAACTTCCCCAATCTGACAGCAGGGAGGCTGAAGCAAACCTCTGATTGCAATTTCTGCTATCAAAACCCTCTCTCAAATCCCATGTGTTTCATAGGACATGTACATTTTGCCCATCCCTGATGGGTTCCAGCTTCCATTAAATCTCCCTGGATCAAGTGCTCTTTCAATACTGATCTCTCAATTCTGCATTTCAGGCCCTGGCTGATTTGAGAACAGCTAGATGTCTGAAAAGAGGGATGTCCTATCATACCAGTTATGTTGACTAATTAAAAAGTCCCCCCTAAACTAAAGCATTTTTTAGTTTCCAACTCAATGATGCCAGCATATCTGCTTCAAGTCTCTCCACAGCCCTCATGCACATGCATGTACACACAGGTCATCATACTGTACAATAATACAATTGCTTTTTATACTACAGAATCCCAAAGTGCTACCTGGCTATCAGGGTCAAGTACTCTAACTCAACATAGCTATAGCCTTTTCTAGGTTGAGGCAAGTTAATTTAATGTAAGAGGCTGGGACTAAGGGACCGCATTCAGAAAAAAAAGGAACAAAATTTAGAGAAATGTCTATGTGTCTGACTCTAGCTGGAGGCTTTGAAAATGGTATGTGAACAGAAATGGAAAATGTGAGTATGGTGTAAGGTATCAAAGACTGGATGAGGAATGGGATATTTACATTCAAATTCCAGCTTCAGAGTTTACTAGTTGGGTGCCTTTCCTTAAGGAAATCACAATCTGATAATTCACTTACCTGTAAGATGTAGTTATTATTATCCATCTGGTGTACAAGGTTATTTTAGGAATAAAAATAAACATAACTCAAAGCAGAGAAATTACCAAGGATATCTGATCAGTATGTCCCTTCTCTAACCCTCAGAAACCATCTACAAAGCATGTCACTGAGGGGAAACAGGCAGCCCAATAATGACACAGATCCAACTTCTGGGAGCAGTGAGACCAGCCCAAGGCCATTAAAAAGTGTTTTAGAATCCTACAGCTGTTGGAACAAATTACCACTCTGCTGATGGATTAAAACCAAAGAAATTTAGTCTTTCACGGTTCTGGAGACCAGAAGTCCAAAATCAGCTCTCTAGGAGAGCACAGTCCACCCTCTTCCAGCTCTGGTGGCTGCCAGCACTCTGTGGCTTGTAGCCACATCACTCTAATCATTAGAGTCAGCATCTTTAAATCTCTCCCAGCTCCATCATCATATTGCCTTCTCCTCTGTGTGGGGTCAAATCTCCCTCTGACTCTCTCTAATAAGGACACTTGTGATTGCATGTAGGGCCCACCAGATAATTCAGGATCATCTTCACATCTCACAATTCTTTAATCGCATCGGCAAAGGCTTTCCCAAATAAGGAAACATTTTCAGGTTACAGAGATTACTATCTGAGATCTATTGAAGGAGAGCATTTTTCAGCCTATCTTTGGTACCAAAGCACAAATGTATCAAGAGAAGTCCCTAATCAAACAACTTTTTAAAAAATTCAAATTATCCCCTGAAGTGGAAAAGACAAAAATATTTTAGCTTAAATTCCACTATGAATGGATGATTTTGGCCTCCCTGACAGCACTAAGTCATTAAATGGATATGAATTTTGTTTGAGAAAAGGAAGCCTAGAGGGGTACCCTAGCAGGTAGATGAGAGTAGAGAAGCATCCAAATCCTAGAGATGGGCTCATCAAAAGGGAGAGGCAGGAAAACTTCCCTTGCAGTTCCCACCTTAGCTGACAGCTATGTCAGGCCATCCCTATGTCAGGCCAGAGGGAAATGAGAAACTCTCTGTACCACATGTCATTGCGCGAGTTCATTCATTTACTGCAACAAAGGCTTATTGAGCTTCTACTATGTGCCAGGCACTCTCCACAGTACTGGGCCAAACAGGTAAAAAAAAAAAAAAAAAAAAAATTGCTTCCTCTCATGAAGCACACATCCTACTGATAAGTTAAATCAACTCAACAGAACTGTCTATAGAAGGCCTACTATGTGCTGGATACTTTGGTGAAGAACACAGATCTACAAAAAGCTACTTGGCAAAAGTGAGCGGGTGACAACTCCAAGAAAGCAGCCTTTCTCCTCTAAGGTGAACACCCAGCCCTCCAAACAACGCATCTTGCTGAAAGTCAGTGTGGAAGCCAGGAGCATTTAGGGGAGTCCCCCCTTGCAGGACATTTTTTAGGACGTGGTGTAGCACCTGGAGCTACCATTCTTCACTCTGTCTTCACCGCTGCAGGACCCGAGTCCTCACAAAAGAGATTCTGAAAGTGCCTCCCATCTAACTGGCTCCAGGCTTTCCCCAGAAGGGCTGCACAAGGAGGTGGCATTCCATCTTCTCTGCCAGGTGATGTCAGAGCAGCGACATCACACCACCAAGTGGGCACCCCAGCCGCCACACGGGAAGCAATTCTAAAGGAGCGAGGATGGGGATGTGGGGGCGGGAAAAAGCCGGGAAGGTGGCTCCTTTTCATTCTGCACGCGAGTTTCTCTGGGTCCCATAAATTCCTCTGCCCTGTATATTTCACTCAGCTGTCTAAATGAGGTTTGCTCATATAGCCACCACTGTGCAGATCAATCATGCCCTCCTGCACAGAATGTTAATTGCGTGCCTCTCAAAAGAAAAAGAGTGGAGCACACTGCAGAGGCTGTAGAAAAAAAAAATTCAAAACCATTTTTTGGAATCTACAATACTTTTTAAATTGCCATGTGAAGTAAATAGGCAAAAACACAGGCGTGATCCAGCTGCCATCCAGGTGCCTTTTTCAAGGCTAAAGAGAGAAATGTTAAGAAACCTCTCCACACTTTCATCAATTGTTCCACACCACACTTCCAGGGCCAGCAGCTGAGCTGGCCAAATAAAGCAGCTCTAAGCATTCCCAGTAACAAGGATCTTCGGTCAACCCCACACACAACAGCCCATTCAAATTAACCTAGGCTGCAAATCCCCATTTGAATCTGGCAGGGCTTGGCTTGACTCAGAGGTAGGAAAGAAAAAGAAAAACAGCTCACAAAAAGCCCTCTCCCACACACACCACCACCACCACCACCTTCCTTATAACCCAAAGCAATAAATACGTGAGTTCGGCTCTTACAAAAGTAAAATTAAATAGGTGAGTGGCAGCTGAAAAAAAAGTCTTCATTAAGTCACCATCTAAGTGCCTGGGACCTCAAAAGCCAAGTCTGTTTCAGGTGATCTATTTTTTCATTCTACAGAGGTCATATTATTAAACCACAGATCATGTCCTTAAGGAGGGCAGAGATGCTTTGAAAACACACACACACACACACACACACACACACACACACACACACAGGGCTCCTGCAGGAGGGCAAAGAGCTGACTCCACAGCCAGAGCCTTCAAGGATCCCATTGTTTCCTGAAGGAGTGGATGGACACAGTGACAACCAGATTGCCTTCCACCACCAATTCTGGGAATATGTGAAAAATACGGTATGTTGCTTGCTGGTATGTGGTCCGAGATGACTCATAAATCTTCCTTTATCTCCTTCGTGGTGTTAGCAGAAAAGGATGAGTTGCTTTTTTCCATCTCATTCTCCCGTCTATCTGTCTGTTAGCCATGCCCTTGAGCAAAGATTACTGATGCCCTGCCTTTGATATATGACACATCACCCACAGCAGCTTTTCATCAAGTGAATTAACCTGGAAAAATGCAAACCCACCTGCCAGTTGCTTCCAAACTTTGCACAATTCCTTTGTGTACTTCCTCTCTAATGTGCATCATGCAGGCAGGTAGCAAAGGCAAGCCAGAAATATATGGAAAATTAAGAGCATCTAAACTGGGGGTTCTGTGAAATAACTCACTGGCTGTAATAGGCTGCTTTTGCATAAAGTCTTTCAGAAGGGGTTTAAATGAAAAACCCCAGCTCAGCCACAGTTTAGAATGCTTTGCACCTGAGCTGGAAAATGCCATTTTCCTCCAGTCATTTACTCTCTGTGGCTGGAATAATGACAGGAGCCTTGGCAGCCTTTGACGACATCGTTACAGAAACTCTTTGGTGATTTCCAATCAAGAATCTGAAGGAGCTGGGGAGGAGCCTGGAGCAGGAAGGAAGGGACAGATAGGAGACAAGAGGGAGAAAGCGAGAGGCTAAGTCAGGGGGGAGGGAAAACTGGGGAAGAGAAGGTAATGCAAGCATGACAACCACCTGGGGCTCCATGCCACCAGGTTCATTGACAAGCAGTTCCTGAAGCTTCCTAGTTATCATGGAGGAAAAAAAACAAAGATGGCAAACTTGATGCCATCAAGAAACTTAGTCTAAATACTCAAACAGAAGGCACTTTAGAAGGCATCGCTTAGCATCCTTGCATTGTTCAGCTGCAGAGTGTTGGACGAGGAATTAAGAAATATGAAATGGCCTAGGACCCATCCCAGGTCATACAGCTAAATAACATGGGGCATAGGGCTAGAAACAAAGCTCCCCAATTCCTGGACTCTATCCAATACAACACATCACCTGCCAGACTGGCTGAGACCAAGGAAAATGTGTAAAATGACTTGAAACAAACTCATTTCACAAGGGGAAACAAGTAAGAAAGTTCTGAGCAGGAACACAGTTAGACCCTGCATCTCTTGTTTACCCAAGAAGCAAACTGTTTCCTTCAACACCATCCTTGATTCTGGTAATCAAGTTGTTATTCTTTTCAAGGTGACACGTCTATTTTATGGGACTCCTTGAAGGCCTGTGATGAGACAGATCTAACTGGAGTATGTTTTTTTAAAACTAAAATACAAAGAACCCAAACTATCAGTCATCATTTCATGTCCATACTCTCAGGTTTAGGGAACCCTGCGAAGACTGGTTTTATTAAAGGGCATTATAAAAATATATTTCAGGGTAATTCTGGGCTCAGTGTACATGCAGGCGAATCTTCAACACACACATTTATACTTCTGGCCAACACGAATGGAGATTTTCTGAAATCTTTCACTGTCAAGGGAAGATTAAATTTTATTATTCATTATACTTCCTAAGGAAACAAGGATTTTAGAAAGACTTTTCAAAAATAAAAGTTGAAATGAAGTGGTACCTCGTAGCCATCAGTTGGTAAGAAAATTAAATTATCCAAGACACTGTTCCCTGAGCATTCTAGCTAAATTTGAAAATAGAAATGAGAAGGGGATAATGTATGCACACCCATTGACTGATTAAAATAAAGTAGGTCTCAAATCCCTCCGGGAGTCAGTTTCTTTGCTGGTAGGAACAAATGAAGCTTCCCTTCTTTCTGGTAAAAGTATAGCAATCCACAAAATGGTGACACCCCCCAATCCCCTGGCAAACAGAGTGGTACAAAGTGGGTGAACAGATTACATGGAAATTTCTGAAATACCTGATTATGGTTAAGACCATATATAGTTATCAGTAAAATAAAATATAACATTTATTGGGGGTTTACTATGTGCCAGGTATTCCAAAAACTTTATCCGTATTGTATTACTGAATGCACCCAACACATCTTTCTATAGAGTAGATAATCTTATTAGCACCATTTTGCAGAGCAGGAGACTGTGGCTTAGAGAAATTAAGTGCCTTGCCTAAGGATATGCAGCTGCTAAGTGGTGGAGCCCAGATTTAAGCCCAGGCAATCTAGCTCCGAAGCCCACAGCATCTCACCAGGTGAACGTGACCCAGGTTTCTGGGTCAGCACCTTACTCAAGTGCTTGGACACTGCACATCTTCATTTACAGGGAAAAGAAAAAGTGGTTCTGAAATCCAGCCCAATGTCAAAAATAACAGTGCCTGTGCCTCCAGGCTGCATCTGTGCCTTGCTCACCTCTCTTTGCTTGGGAGACAAAACCTTGAGATCCTTCAAGAAGCTGTGCCAAATAAACCTGAGGGAATTAATTCATATCTCTTTTAAAGCTACATTCTCCTAACCCACCTTGTTCTCAGCTCTCCTGCCTTCAATTTTTAAACATCATTCCAACATTTCTAAATAGGTGGTAGCTTCCAGGCAGATTTACATCCTGATGTATTCTCGGATCCTAGAGTTTACAACAAGATTTCACATTGAATTCTCAATGACTATATTTTAAAGGCATGTATGAATCAGATCAAATTCCAGTTCCCTATGTGGGGGCAGGACAGCACATGTCTGTGGAATTCCTCCCCACCACCAAGCCCATGGCAGGACTCAGGT
Source organism: Choloepus didactylus (assembly GCF_015220235.1). NCBI lineage: Eukaryota > Metazoa > Chordata > Mammalia > Pilosa > Megalonychidae > Choloepus > Choloepus didactylus. The sequence goes on along the minus strand of NC_051321.1, from coordinate 72,243,589 downwards.
ATCCACGGCTTCCCGTTCCCCAATTTTCCCCTATCACAAACATACACAAGCACGTGCATGTCTTGACATCAAAGAACATCAAACTAGTCCACAGGCAAACATCAAAGGGGTTGAGAAGAAATCAGTGGAGGATTAACCATGTCACAGATGGATCCGAGGTCTTTATCCACCACCCTCATCCTTCTTCATCCACCCAGTCAAGGAGCAAGCACGAGTACATCAAAAAGATCCCTTTAAACGTTACCCTTGCTGAGCCTCCAATTCTAAAATTGAGGAGACTGGGGCAGGGGAGGCTGTAGTGGTGATGGGAGGCCCCAGCACTATTTGAATATTGATACCTCTTGTAGTTCATTAATTCATCAAGATGATATATTTCAACACATGAAATTCAATTTAAAAAAAAAAAAAAGAGCCGATGCAGTCAAGGACACGTGACCAAACCCATAGCTGACTTCTGCAGCTGCCGTCTCCAAAGTGGATCCCATTCCCATTGTGGGGGTGCACATCCATGACGCACAGGCTAACTGGCAGGCCTGACTTCAGAAGGGAGAACTCCAGCCTGGGTTCGGAAGGGGCTTTTCATTACTTAAGTGCATTTTGACTTGAACTATATTAATGGGGCTCCAAATTTTAACTGTTGATGGCTTTCAATAGGAATTTATACTTCCATCCTCTCGGGGCCCACAAATCACTAAATTCTCACCTGTGGTGAAGAAAGCCACAAAGGAGATTTGGTTTCCAGGACAGAAAGCAGTGATAACATATGCATGGCACCTTCCTACGAGCAAATAAACGTAATTGTCTTCCCCCCACCTTTTTCTACATTAAATTTTCAACTCTTTACTACATCTTTTAATGAAAGCAGTGACTGAAAAATATAAACATGGATACATAATTCCCAATGAATTGGCCTAAGAGTAACTTGTAAAAACTGGATTAATGGTACAAAGCATGTACTTTATAAAAATAGCCTGTAGAAAAAAGCATTAAGCAATTACAACTCTAGCTCTGAAGGCTCCAATATTATACGGTAATATTTCCTTAATGTTAGACTTCATTAACCCTAAGATAATCTCTCATAAATTTTGCTGATTTTTTAAGGAGAAAAAAATAAATTATGTTTATTAAACTACTGAATATGTTTATGAAAACAAGACATAATCTACTGCCATAAACTTCTTGTCTTTATCTGAATGATCAAGAAGCTCATAAATAAAATATCACATAACAAAGTGAGTGTTAAAATTCATTACTGTAATAGCTATATTCATGATCTATTTCATTAACAGTCCTTCTCTCCTTGGATAAATGAGCTTCTTGGCCTACGAGAGGAAAGCCATTTACAAGACAAAATACTAAGCCGCTTTTTCTCATTTTCCCTTATCTCTTCTATTCCTAACTTTCTAAATTAATTCTTCTCTTAAATCTTATTGTTCCTTCCAGTGTAACTCACAGCACATTAGAGAGAGCAGAGAGAAATAGAAGCAAAGAAATGGGTCTATAGAGTATAAGTTAATTAGGGATCTAAGTGAGTGGTGATGAAATTTGATGACACAGAGCCCCAAAGTGAATTTAGAAGCTTATCTTCTTAAAATATTTGAGAATAAAATACAAATAATAGAACTCCAAGAAATATTCAGTACATCAAGCAATCTACGCGAGCTTAATCACTAAACTCCACTTCCCGTTTATATATTGCAGCACTGCTGATTGCATCCATGCACAGAATTTGCTACCCTCTGTCTTCAGTGATTTTGCAGGTAATTTTATTTTTATCAATGTAAGTATGTACAAATACTCAGAGAGCAAGGTGAGTGCTTTCCTATGGGTTACCAAAAATGGATAAATGTGAATAAATGGGACTAAAATCCAGACGTATAAGTGCCTCAGCTCAAATGACCAAGTGGACTTCCTAGCTAAGGAAAAGAAAGGCAAAGCAGCAATGGTTCAATGTCCTACCCTGGCAATTTGTTAAACCTTAATTCAACAGAGTCCTAGGATGCAGCATCTACCCAGATAATAGCCAGCCGATGCTGTTTATGATAATGGCAGGAATTAAAACAGAATTTTACAACTGCTGAGCTGAAAGAAGGAAAAAAAAAAAATCCCCACACGAATATTAAACAGTGTAAATAAAAAAGATCCCACTTGTTTTTATTTCAAATTACATACCAGCTTACTACCGACCACCGATTCAGTGTAAAGACAACATTCATAGAGCTTTACATGTGTGCAGGTAATAAAAGTAATAATTAAACTTAACAAGCACTTATGCAGCCCCTTCTCCCCTGCCAGGCTCCACGGGGCAGACAAAAATGAACACAACATAGCTCCTGCCCTCCAGAAACCTCTCTGTGGTGGGAACTGTCTGCTGAGTCACTGCCACATGAGGCAGTCTGTGGTTGATGCTGGCAAGGATGCAGGGCCCAGGGCACACTGGTAAAGGACTGAGTGAAGCTGACCAGAGGGCTCCAACCAGGGCTTCAAGGGCTAGAAGACATCTGAACCGGGTCTTTAACAACAGAGACAATTCCGAGTGGCTGAGAAGGGATTTCAGGAGGACGGAATCTCATGGGCAATGTTCCCTGCAGGAACCACACCAGGTTCTAGATCCCTGAATCACCATGTGGAGCAGAGCTTTCCCTCCAACCCAAGACAATAGGCAAGAACACTCAGACTCAGACTCCACAAATACATCAGGCAACAGGAGGCAGCCCTCACCTGCCCACACTGAGAGGGTGAGAGCCCCCACACGTAGGAGAAGCAGGCTCCAGAGAGTACTCCTGGTGCCCTCACACCATTTTTAAGTTACGATACGTGCTCATGTGCCATATCAGGACTCAGTGGGAAAAATCTCTTCGAAAGAGAGACCACAAACTTATATATGAGTAAAGTGCTCTGCTTAAAACAGTAAAAATAAATGGCAATTATTGAGTGCTTATGTCCCAAGCACTTCTCTATAGACTGTCTACATGTTAACTCATTTAATGTTCAACACAGCTCTGCTGTTATCCCCACTGTATGCACGAAAAAACTGAGGTAAAAAATGTTAACTGACGTGCCCAAGGTCACGTGCCTGATAAGCAGCAAGGCTAGGAAATAAACCCAGGGGAACTGACTCCAGAACCCCACTCCTGACAATAACCTGTGGCAGGGATAGCTGTGTGCTTAGCAAAATCCATTTCCTTGATCTCCTGCGTACACTGCTAGACTACATTTCCCAGCTCTCCTGAAGTGAGGAGTGACCACGTGACTGAGTTCTAGCCATTGGCACATGGCACTTGATGTAAGCCTTCTCCAAGCCCGGTTAATCAAAACCTCCCACACAGTGGAGTGCTAACTTCCATCTTTCCTGGCCCACCGCCACCACGGAACAAATCATCTCCTGTAACACTGTACTGCCATGGGATAGCTCACTACATGAAATCACCTGAAGTGAATTTGCCTTCCTCCTTGAATTAGAAGAGTACAGTATTATTGCCACACTCCTTCCATAATAATTATATGGAAATTTGGACATTTTTCCTTGAGGGAATGGCATACCCAAGAACATCTTTTGGAGAAGAGAGTCAAGAAAATTCTGGAGCATAAATGCTGGACCTGAAATTCCACTAGATGTAGCAGGAGGCTACTAGGTACCTGAGAAAGGAGACATTCTTCAAGGGAAACTGAGGACAAACTGACCATATGAACCAAGGAAAGGCAGCATTTGTGCACTAAAGCCTTTTGATCCATCAATATTCCTCTCTCTCCCACATCTTCAGCCTAGCTCTCTCTTCCTGCTTGTATTATTTTTAGGCATAAGCCAAGATTCTGCAACAAAGATTATCCAAAATACTGTGGTCTAAGCAGGCTGGAAGTTTATTTCTCTCTCATGGGTGTGCAGGCCAAGACTGACAAGAGGCTCTGCCCCATGGTTCTTCCAGCCAATCAGGTTCTTCAATCTGTTTGTGTCACCATCCCTTACGGTCAGAAGTATCTTATCATACATTTAACAACCAGAGTTCCAAGAGTAGTTCCAACATGAATGTTGGTTTATATTTCCTTTACATTAATAAATACCAAAAAAAAAAAAAAAAAAAAAAAACTGAAAGAATGAAAATGAATACCAGAACTTCCACTCATTGGTCAATTGCATGAATGACTTTTTTGCTGAATCAGAATAGTATTTGAATCATGGAAGATAATTTCCTCAATTTTTTGAGCTATTCACAATGTAATGAATATTGACACAGCACAATTTTAAGTTTACTCTGCATTATTCACATTTTCTCCATTACTTTCTGTGATGGTTTGAAGCTATGTACCCCCGAAAAACATGCTCTTAGAGTTGATCCATTTCTGTAGTTGTGAGCTCTTGTAAATGGGGCCTTTTTGCCTTTGGTTCAAGTGTGGCCCAGATGAGCCCAGCTGGGTCTTAATCCTATTACTGAAGTAATCCTTGTTACTTAATCCTATAACTGAAGTCCCAGAGAGAGAGAAGGCCAGAGGGAGCAGCTAGGAGCTGAATGTCAAAGGAATCCAGAAGAAAAGGAAGAAGCTAGGAGAGGCCACTATGCACATTGCCATGTGACAGAAAAGCCAAGGACCAAAGATTGCTGGCAGCCAGTCCCAGAACCCCACAGTCTTGGAGGCTGTCTAGTGTCAGGGGCTCACTTATTATTATTCAAGCTTATGAGCCATGGGGCTTGCTTTAGAGGTTAAAAACTAATAGCCTTTTACCATGACCTGTTTTTTAAATTAGTATTAATATCAACCCCATCACCACAATCAGAAACAGGTAGTATGCAACTGCTTCCTTTTCCTTCAATGGAAAGTAACTATTGCAACCGACTCCTAATTGGTTTCCCTAACTGTATCTTCTTTTATTTCGTTTATTTTCCAAATTACCAGCTGCGATCACTTTCTAAAATCCAAGCCTGGTAATGTTGCTCCTCTCTACAACTTACCAACAGCTTCCCATCATCTGCTGAGTAAAGTCCAGATTCATTAGGAAGACATTCAAGATTCTCCGGTCCTTGACTCTTCAACCCTACCTCTCCCCAGCCTATTGCTTAACTTGTACACTACAGATAAAGAAACCAGCGGTAATTTTTAAATTTCCTGAAAATAAAATACTTCCTACACAAATCTCCTCATCTTCTCTCTTCCCTTGTATGCTGACGGGGTGAAAACCATTTAGCTGAGGACTCTGAGGCCCCTGGGGAAAGGTGAGGGGACTTGGTAGAATGTGGGGAGGGGGTGGACAAGAAGGAGTCTGGGTCCCTGAATCACTGCATGGAGCAGAGTTTCCCACCATCCCAAATGCCAAGTGAATTTTATGTGAAAAATAAACTTCTATTATGTTGCACCCCAGAAATTTGGCTATAGCAGTTAGTGTCCCCCAACTAATACATGACAGAAATCCTCTTTTTCAATCGTTCCTCTGTCCTCACTCCATCAATTAAGGAGAAAAAAGGTTTCATAGTCATTGCCAAGAATTTCGCAGTCTAACTAAGTGAAGAATATAGCCTTTAGAGTCATTCAAACCAGAATCTGAATCGAGATTGTCCAACTTACTAGCTGTGTGTCCCTAGGCAAGTTACAGAACATTTTCTGGAGCTCCAGTCATAGTACCATCCCTCCCCCATAGGACTGCTGTGAAGATTAAGGGAAATGAGTCTGTAAAGGGCTGAAAGTAGTGATGGGCACATAGAAAGCACCCACTACCACTACCCACATTTCTAAAACTAGGTCTCTGTGGTGGTTTGGAGCTAAATATACACCTAGAATATCATGTCCTTAAACTTAATCCATTGCTGGAGGTGTGAACTCACTTTAAGTAGGATCTTTCAATGCAGCTACTTCAGTTATGGTGTGACCCCCCCCCCCAATCAGGATGCATCTTAATCCTATTACTGAGTCCTTTAGGGAAGTATAAAAGGAGAAAGCCACAAAAGCAAAAAGCTGGAATTCAACAGAAACTTAATCCTATACTGGAATCCTTTGTAAGCAGAAGGAAATTCAGACATATACAGAGAAAGCCATGGATGCAAGAAGTTGAAATTCAATGGACCCAGCAGATAAGGGGGAGGCCAGCAGATGCCACCATGTGCCTTGTCATGTGGCAGAGGAGCCAGGGGTCACTGGCAGCCAGTCTTTGGAAAGAAAGCATCATCATGATGATGCCTCGATTTGGACATTTTCCTGGCTTCAAAACCATGAGAGAACAATTTCCCATTTTTTATACTGATCCATTGCATGGTATTTGTTTGGGCAGCCAAATAAACTAGAACAGATTTTGGTACGGGAGAGTGGGGTGCTTCCATTGCAAATACCAAAAAATGTGGAAACAGATTTGGAATTGGTTAATGGGTAGAGGCTAGAAGAAGTGCAAGGTGCCTGGTAGGCCTAGATTGCTTTCCTGAGACTGCTGGTGGATATATGGATGCAGAATGTACTTCCAGGGAGGCCTCAGAAGGAAATGACGAATGTGTTACAGAAAGTGAAGGAAAGGTGATCCGTGTTTTAACACTTTAAAGAGAGAACTTGGCAAAACTGAGTTCTGATGTCAGATGGAAGGCAGAAGTTGAAAATGATAAACTTGGATATTTAGCTGAGGAGATTTCCAAGCTAAGTGTGGAAGGTGCAGCCTGGCTTCTCCTCACAATGTATAGTAAAATGTGAGAGGCGATGGATAAGCTGAAAACTGAACTCTTAAGCACAAAGAAACCAGAAATTGATGGTTTGGAAAATCTAAGCCTATCCAGATAGTGTGCTCTGAGACTGGGGCCAGAAACAGCTCTCTCAGTGGCCTCCCTGAGCTTCTGGAAAGCAAATCCCTGGAGAATAGGGCTCTATGTGATGGTTTAGCTGAACATGGGACCACTCAGCCATCACAGTTGAAGTCAGGGTTGGAAATGCAGTTATACAGGAAAGATCTATGGGAAGTTCCATTGTCTGATGGCTTGGACCCCTGTGAACTACATGCAAAGCAGCCACATTTTTTGTGGGATTTGTATGAATGGAACCACCGCCAGCCTGAGCTGAAAGGGACAGAGCAGCGAAAAATTGGAAGAAGAATGACTTCAAGGAAGCTGACGTCTGGAACCAAGACATCTTCTCTGGCCCAGAGAGTGGGCCCACGCATGTGTGTGGAGGGAGCAGGTCATCTGCCCTGGTGCTTGGATGCAGCAGGCCTGCCACCCCAATGTTCACAGAGGGTGGGACCTGTGTCCTGGTGTTACTGGAGAGCCTGGCCAGCATCCCAGTATTTGGAGACGGTAGGGCCTTCAACCCAGGGGTCGGGGAGATAGGGTGGCTGTCAGGAGTAATGACGTGGCCACTTCACAAGCACTCAGAAAGGGTGGGGCTGTGGCTTCAATCAAGCCAGGGGGACAAAACATCAATCCATACATAACTCTCAGAGCTTGAAATCTATTGGCATCTGCCCTGCTGGATTTCAGAATTGCTGGGGATCCATGTCCCCTGTTTTCTCTCCAATTTCTCCCTATTAGAATAAGACTGTCTAGCCCATGTCTGTCCTTCCACTGTATAATAGAAGCATAACTTGTTTTCTAGATTTCACAGGCCCACAGATGGAGGGAATTTGTACCCCAGGACGGGTCACACCCATAACCGATTTTGATGACAATTTGTACTTAGCATTGTTACTGAAATGCCTTAAGGCTTTTGGGATGTGGCGATGCAATGAATGTATTTTGCAAGTAGAAAGAACATGCCCTTCTGCTTTGGAGTGGTATCCATCCCAGAAAAACATTTTCTTAAACTTAATCCATTCATATGGGTGTGAACCCATCCTAAGTAGGACCTTTTGATGAGGTTTCTTCAGTTAAGGTGTGGCCCACCTCAGTCAGGATGTGACTTAATCCTATTACTGGAGTCCTTTATAAGCAGAATGAAAAAAGAAAGCCTGAAGCTGAAATTCAACAGAAACAGAAAGAGAACAGAGACGCTGCCATGTGCACGGCCATGTGACAGGGAGCCAAGGACCAAGGATCGCTGGCAGCCAGCCCCAGAGCACCAGTCTTGAGAAGAAAACATCACCTTGATGATCCCTTGATTTGGACTTTCTCTTAGCTGCAAAACTGTGAGCTAAAGAACTCCCATTGTTCAAACTGACTCATTGCATGGCTTTTGCTTGAGCAGCCAAGGAAACCAAAACAATCTCTCATGACGTGAACACCTGTATCACTTAGGATTATGTTCAGCTACACAAAACAAAATAAAACACAGTGAAAAGGAATGAAAAGGCACTGCACTATCAATGGCCTAAACAAGAGAGTTTATTTCTATGGTACACAAAAGAAGTACAGAGAGAGACAGTCCAGGGCTGGTATAGTGGCTCCAAGAAGTCAACAGGGACCCAAGTTCCTTCCAGCTCTGTGTTCTGCTATCCCTGGTGTGTGGTCCTAGTCCTCATGGCCCCATACTGATGCTGGAGTTCCAGCTAATGCATCCAAGTCCAAGCAGAAGAATAGGAAGAAGAGAAAAAGAAAGGAATGCCCTCTCCCTTTTAAGACTTTCTGGAAGACCCACACTATACTTCCACTTAGCCACATGGCCAAACCTCGTGCCTAGCTTCAGGAGCAGAGGGGCAACATGCACAGCTAAAAAAATAATAATAATAGTGTTTTCATCAATAAGAGGATGAAGAGATTGGATCTGAGAAGCAGTCAGCAATCTCTACCTCAACACAAGAGTCAGTAAAAGAAAGCAAGCTGCACTTCCCTGAAAAGTTCTAGTCAATTTTAAAGAAGAAAATTCCAACGAATGGCAAATACCCAATACGTACCATTACAGTTTCCACTCTTGGCTCTACAATCCCTTCTCCACTTACCAGCCAGAGTGAAATGTTAAAAATGTAAGCCACTTAAAACTGTCCAAAGGCTTCCCATGCAAATCAGGTTAAGGAGTGTGGATTTTATTTGTAGCACAAGCTCCTACCTGCCTTGGCATTGTCTGTTTTCTCTTCCTGAATCTCACCTTTCCCTGGTCATTTTCCCTTGGGTGGCTCCTTCCTGTCACTCAGATCTCAGCTTTAACATCATCTTCTCAGAAAGCCTTCCCTGATAACCCAGACACATGGTAGCACATTGCCCTAACTGATTTCTCTGCCTAGCCCTCATCACTACCTGATATGTTCTTTTTTATATATTTGCTTGTCTCTTTCTTCATTATAAAGCAGGCTACCATTAGAGTACTGTCTGTCTTCTTCACCATTCAATATCTTCTCCCAAGCCCACCTACCAGGTCAATCCTATGCCAGAACTCCTAATTAACACTTAAGTAGGCATTCATTCATCTAACAAGTACTTACTGAGCACCTGCCAGGTGCCAGGTACAATACTGTCCTAAATAAAGCCCATTTTCACTATGTGAGCTTCCATTCCCTAAATTAACACTTGTCCCAATAGTGTTCATTGAATAGAATTTTCTTTCCTGAGACCCTGAGCATAAAAACATGACATCCAAGGAGTCCAGTAAAGTGACAGACTGTCTCTGTATTAATAGTAGATGAAGGGAAGGAGCAGCAGTTGTTTTTATGGCATCCTAAGAACCCAACAGTGAACACCAGCCAGAGGTTTAAAAAAAAAAAAAAAGTTGTCCATGAGGTTAAGAACAGATGCTGGCCCCAGATGCAATCCACTACTGCTTTTATCCTTAAAAGGCAGATTCATACCCACAGATACTTATATATGTTCTCTGCAGGAAAGCCATGGAGCTCAACTGTAGGAAAAGTGATCCAGGAACATTCTATGGTTCCCATGAACTCTTGAAAATGCAGGGATGTGACAATAAAGACACACGTGAGATGCAGAAAGATGTGCACAGGAGAAGTGCTGACAGAAAGAGGGAGAGAGACAGGGAAGCAGGAGGAGGGAGAGAGAACATCGCGAGAAGGAAACTGGAAAAAAGCAAGACGGAAGAAAAACAAATCAAAGAAAGAGCAGCTATTAAAAAAGCTGAGTTGAAAATGTTTCAGATGGCCTCTGACATCTAATAAGTCATCTGTCTTTCTCAATACAGGAAAGTCATTACTTACTAGTGAACTAATACCAGCAACTGTGACAAGTAAAAACAACAAAGCCCATAAAAATATAAAAAGTTCACCCCTTGCAGTTAGGCGAAAAAAGAATGTATTCAATTTTTAAGATGAAAAACATTTGAACTGACTGAATTTATTGTAATGCAACTTGTATTATATGTTGGGAAAATGAAAAGGGAAAAAAATATCCATTGCTCAGCCTGTCTTCAACTTTTCCTTGGAAAAAGAATACATTTTTTGAGAGCATGAACTCTTCATAGAAACCAGTCATAAATATCAACATGGCACCCTGGCTCATGCCATCAACTCTCATAGCAGAGGCATGAATTAATAGAACCATCTGCCCTGTCCCCAAGGACCCCCATAAAACCAGCTGTTGCCCCCTTCCTTAAAAGGCATAATCTGGGCCTAAACTGCAGCATGAGGAATGCAGGTCAGATAAAGGAAGAACTTGAGGGCTCTGAGCCTTCAGGCTAACCAGAAGCAAGGGAGGATTTTTCTTCCCTAGGAAGGGCTGGAAGCAATAGCGTGCAAAACAGAGGAATAAAGTATATGCAAAATGGCGGCACAAGGACGTCATCAGAGGCAACAGAAGTCGTGCCTTCCCCACAGCTTTAAATGCCATCACCATTCCAGGACTCCCCTTTGATTCCTCTCTCTCCTTCATACCCAGTCAACCCACCAGCAAAAAGTAACACTCCCTTAAAAAGGCAGCCTGAATCTCTCCACTTCTTTACATCCTACTGCCTGCTCCCTGGATCACGCCATCAGCATCTGAGTCTGGGGCTACTGCCATGACCTTCTAACCGGATGCCCAGCTTCCTTCTTGCCTGTGTCATTTCCAACCAGCAACCAGTTCCTGAAATATACACATCAAATTCCATCATCTCACCACTTAAAGCCCAGGAATGGCTTCATTGGTTTCCCATCACACTTAGAATAAAATCCAAATTCCTCACCGGGCCCAACTCCAGCTGTCCTCTCCTCTCCTAGAGTTCTGCTCTCCCACGTTCCTCACCAGACCCTGGCCTGGGGTCTTTGCACATGCTGCTGCGTCTGCCCGAAAACCATCCTCTGATCTCCTATGACCACCTCCTTCACACCGCTCAGCTCTCTGCTCAAATGTCACCTTTCTGCAGAGAACCTTCCTCGCCACCTTAACAAAGTCAGGCTCCTTCCTCCTCCCAATTCCATCAACCTGTTGTATTGCCTTCAGAGCTCTGGTGACTAGGAAATCACCACATTTTTAAAAATTTGTTGATTTAGTTAACCTCTGCTGCCCCCCAATAGAATGTAAGTTCCCCAAGGGCAGGGTCGCCGTTGGCCTTGCTCTCTGCTTATCCTCGGCAGGTTTCAACAAGTCCAACAAGGGCCTGGCACGTAGGAGGTGCTCAATAAATACCTATAGAATGAATGGATGAATGAGATGAAAGGATCATAGCTTCCTTCGGTTATGAAGACCAACAAGCCCCCTGAGATGATCTCACCACTCTACCCATTTTACAGATGGAGAAACAGACGCTGAGAAAAGAAAATCAGCCCATCTGCTGTCACGGTTAACACATGGCATGGGGCTCTTTCTCCTGCACCATTTTCCTGCTGCCTGGGACTGCAGGTCTAACTCAGTAATTAATTATCAGATTATCTGTAACTAACAGATTATTCTGTACCTTACTAAAAGACAAAGAACAGATCAAAACTTGAAGAAAATGACCAACATTAAGCAGCAGCCAGGAGAGTCACCTAAGTCAGGTGGTTGTGGAGAAATGGTGACTAAGAGTGGTGCCCCAGGACACAATTCAGACTCGACCCAGTCACAGAACGGGGTGCGGGTGGGGTGGGGGTGAACAGATCCCAGGCAACCAGAGTAGCAGCAAATGCCTTAAATGGAAAAAAAAAAAAAAATACATCAGAAGAAAAGCAGCACATGATTTAAAACAAGCTTTCTCTACCGTCATCATGGGGTGTCATCCCCAGCAAAACCATTACAGAGATATGAGAACAAATCCAAAATAGGGGTTCTGGTCCTGGCTCTGCCCTAACTCCCCCTGGGGTTCAATCACCTGACCTCTTGGGACCTCATTTAGGATTAAATTAGCATGGCCCAAACCATTAGGTGCCCCTTCATGACTTCTATCCCCATGTATACTGTACATACTAATTACTGAATATTTAAACTTAAATAAATTTTGTTTTCAAAGAAACTTTATATAATCCCCCAAATGAAAGTCAATATCATTTGCCAATGACTGAAAGAGTCACAAACGTAAACAATGTAAAATACCCTATTATTATGAAATTCCAGCTAACTGCTGTGTTGACTCCCAAAGGCTCTGAGCCTGAGGCCTCTGCTGTCTTTGTTTCAAAGACAGACGCAATCAAGTGTTCCAAGGGTTAGGAGGGTGCTAAAGGCAGACCAGCCCCAAACGGGTGCCTTCTCCTAGATGTCAGAAAGGGCTGGAAGAGAAGTGAAAAGGGTGACGCGCTCACTGCGCGAGTCCACGCCGGCCCACGCCCCAGTCTGTGCCCAGCCTGAGCCTATCCTTCACACCTCTGGACACATCGTGCTTTGGGAAATACAGATGTAGCCCGTCTTGAAGTCCTCCTCTGATGTTCTGCCACTCTGTGACTGAAGACATGAACCCTCGGGGTGTGTGATCCACCTGATCAGACAAGCAATGGATTTATTAGTGATGCTGAAAGGCCTAAGAGAGAATTTCTTAAGACCAAAAAAAAAATCATTGGAGGGGATGGTGGTAGCAGAGATGATATTATCACAACTAACATTTATTTGGTTCTTGCTACAGACAAGGAGGGGGTCAAGGTGACTAACTTACATTTAATCCTCATACGCACTCTTTGAGACAGGTACAATTATTATTATTTTACAGATAAAGAAACTGAAGTTTAAGCAAAAAAAAAAAACCAACAGAATGTTTATTATTTTAATGTAAGAGAACTGAGATTACTTACAGCAATTTTTCCCAGGCTTTCTTGTCCATGACCCACAATAAGGCATTGTAGGATAAACCATAAACAACATGAAATTGCCAATATTTGACTATTTTTGACTAAAGAAACAATATTTTCCTATGTTCAACGTAATATTTTTTCCACTGGGATTCGATACAAAAATAGCATGTATATATATATCTGACACAAAGGCTGCATAAACCAATATTTATCCTAATTATGTGCCATAATTAAATTTCTTAGTGGTTATATTTTATTTCAGAAGATAAAAATTATATTGAACATTTCTTATTGGACTCTGATATTTTTTATTCTATTTTTTATAATGTTGGCTGCAACCCACTATAATTGATTTTACAACTCACTAATGGGTTGCAATTCCCAGTTTGAAAAATATAGACTTAAAGGAACTCTAATCATAATCAAGAAATGACAGAGCCACCTGAGCTAGCTGATGGTTAGTATATCACGCTGTCTTCCCAGGCAGTGAAACAATGAGAACCACCAGGACCTGATCCAAAACGTCTGTTGAATAAACAAAATTTTAAATTGGACTCCAAGAGGAACTATCATGCAAAGAACAAATAATGAGCTTAGCTGTGTAAAGGAAATATAAGAGAACACAACTTTGATAGGTGTCTAAGTTTCTAAATCACTAAAATAACAGAAAAAAAAAAACCCTCTTATTTAAATATTTGAGTATGAAGATAAGCAGAAGATACTCTGAAAATTTTAATATGTTTGCCTGCAGGGAAGGATTCAGGGCTAGAGTCGCATAGAACATGGGGCTGCCAGCCTCAAGCAGAGCAATACTATCTGACTCTTTAAGTAGTATGCATGCTTTCCTTGGCTAAAAAAGTGATTTAATTTTAGAAATTTCATCTCCACAGAAATTCAGTGCAGTGGAATGGAAACTAGATTGGGACTCCGAAAACCTGCAGTTTACATAGTGAAATTGGAAAACCAGTTGACGTCTTGGAGCTTTAGTTTCTTCTTAGGTAAAATGAATGATTCGACTTCCTCTACATCTAATATTTTAGAACCCTATAACCATGAAATGTCCATTGGTGATTTTCAGTTTTTTATTTTTTTGTTTTGTTTTGTTTTTATTTTTATGTTTTAGAGAAGTTTTGGGTTCACGGAAAATTCAGATTATTTTCATGAAAGGAGACTGTGAGCCAAGCTCACTCAAATGGTGAAAACTCCAACTATGGCACATAGAAAATTAGCCCATTAGACACAAAGGGACAAATACTGTATCATCTCATTTATATGAAATAAGCAAAATAAGCCCATTCGTGGAGTCAGAAACTAGAATACAAGTTGCCAGGGGCCAAGATGGGGAGAATGGGAACTTGAAGTTTAATTGAATGGAGTTTCTGTTTGAGGGGATGGAAAAGTTTTGGCAATGGATGATGGTGATGGAGGCACAACTTTGTGTATGTAGTTGACACCACTGAATTGTATATTCAAAAAGGAAAAGAAAAAAGAAGCCGTTGGTTGTATAAGTTACAACACACACACACACACCCCTACCTTAGAACTGTGCAACACAATGTAAACGGTGGGCTAAAGTTAACAGCATAATTATAACAATATTGTTTCATTAATTGTAACAAAACTATCACACTATTACCAAATGTTAACAATAAGGAAACCTGTGTGCGTGGCAGGGACGGGGGGAGGTTAGAAGGGAATTTTGTACTTCCTGCATGATGTTTCTGTAAACTTACAACTGTTCTAATAAAAAACTTTAAAAAAAAAACTAGGAGGAGGCGGGGCAAGATGGCAGACTGGTGAGCTGTATGTTTTAGTTACTCCTCCAGGAAAGTAGGTAAAAAGCCAGGAACTGCGTGGACTGGACACCACAGAGCAATCTGTCTTTGGGCATACTTCATACAACACTCATGAAAACGTGGAACTGCTGAGATCAGCGAAATCTGTAAGTTTTTGCAGCCAGGGGACCCGCACCCCTCCCTGCCAGGCTCAGTCCCGGGGGAGGAGGGGCTGTCAGCTCCGGGAAGGAGAAGGGAGAATTGCAGTGGCTGCTCTTATCGGAAACTCATTCTACTGATTCAAACTCCAACCATAGATAGACTGAGACCAGACACCAGAGACTCTGAGAGCAGCCAGCCCAGCAGAGAGGAGACAGGCATAGAAAAAAAACAACACGAAAAACTCCAAAATAAAAGCAGAGGATTTTTGGAGTTCTGGTGAACACAGAAAGGGGAAGGGCGGAGATCAGGCCTTGAGGCACATATGCAAATCCCGAAGCAAAGCTGATCTCTCTGCCCTGTGCACCTTTCCTTAATGGCCCTGGTTGCTTTGTCTATTAGCATTTCAATAACCCATTAGATCTCTGAGGAGGGCCGTTTTTTTTTTTTTTTTTTTTTAAATCCTTTTTGCTTTTTCTAAAACAATTACTCTAAGAAGCTCAATACAGAAAGCTTCAAAGAATTGAAATTTGGGCACGTCAAGTCAAGAGCAGAACTAAGAGAGCTCTGAGACAAAAGGCAATAATCCAGTGGCTGAGAAAATTCACTAAACAACACAACTTCCCAAGAAAAGGGGGGTGTCCGCTCACAGCCACCATCCTGGTGGACAGGAAACACTCCTGCCCATCGCCAGCCCCATAGCCCAGAGCTGCCCCAGACAACCCAGTGTGACGGAAGTGCTTCAAATAACAGGCACACACCACAAAACTGGGCGTGGACATTAGCCTTCCCTGCAACCTCAGCTGAATGTCCCAGAGCTGGGAAGGGGGAGCAGTGTGAATTAACAGAGCCCCATTCAGCCATCATTTGAGCAGACTGGGAGCCTCCCAACACAGCCCAGCAGCCCAGAACTGCCCTGGGGGGACAGCACTCACCTGTGACATAGCACAGTCATCCCTCAACAGAGGACCCAGGGTGCACAGCCTGGAAGAGGGGCCCACTTGCAAGTCTCAGGAGCCATACGCCAATACCAAAGACTTGTGGGTCAGTGGCAGAGACAAACTGTGGCAGGACTGAACTGAAGGATTAGACTATTGCAGCAGCTTTAAAACTCTAGGATCATCAGGGAGATTTGATTGTTAGGGCCACCCCCCCTCCCCGACTGCCCAGAAACACGCCCCGCATACAGGGCAGGCAACACCAACTACACACGCAAGCTTGGTACACCAATTGGGCCCCACAAGACTCACTCCCCCACTCACCAAAAAGGCTAAGCAGGGGAGATCTGGCTTGTGGAGAACAGGTGGCTCGTGGACGCCACCTGCTGGTTAGTTAGAGAAAGTGTACTCCACGAAGCTGTAGATCTGATAAATTAGAGATAAGGACTTCAACTGGTCTACAAACCCTAAAAGAACCCTATCAAGTTCAGCAAATGCCACGAGGCCAAAAACAACAGAAAATTATAAAGCATATGAAAAAACCAGACGATATGGATAACCCAAGCCCAAGCACCCAAATCAAAAGACCAGAAGAGACACAGCACCTAGAGCAGCTACTCAAAGAACTAAAGATGAACAATGAGACCATAGTACGGGATATGAAGGAAATCAAGAAGACCCTAGAAGAGCATAAAGACATTGCAAGACTAAATAAAAAAATGGATGATCTTATGGAAATTAAAGAAACTGTTGACCAAATTAAAAAGATTCTGGACACTCATAGTACAAGACTAGAGGAAGTTGAACAACGAATCAGTGACCTGGAAGATGACAGAATGGAAAATGAAAGCATAAAAGAAAGAATGGGGAAAAAAATTGAAAAACTCGAAATGGACCTCAGGGATATGATAGATAATATGAAACGTCCGAATATAAGACTCATTGGTGTCCCAGAAGGGGAAGAAAAGGGTAAAGGTCTAGGAAGAGTATTCAAAGAAATTGTTGGGGAAAACTTCCCAAATCTTCTAAACAACATAAATACACAAATCATAAATGCTCAGCGAACTCCAAATAGAATAAATCCAAAAAAACCCACTCCGAGACATATACTGATCACACTGTCAAACATAGAAGAGAAGGAGCAAGTTCTGAAAGCAGCAAGAGAAAAGCAATTCACCACATACAAAAGAAACAGCATAAGACTAAGTAGTGACTACTCAGCAGCCACCATGGAGGCGAGAAGGCAGTGGCACGATATATTTAAAATTCTGAGTGAGAGGAATTTCCAGCCAAGAATACTTTATCCAGCAAAGCTCTCCTTCAAATTTGAGGGAGAGCTTAAATTTTTCACAGACAAAGAAATGCTGAGAGAATTTGCTAACAAGAGACCTGCCGTACTGGAGATACTAAAGGGAGCCCTACAGACAGAGAAACAAAGACAGGACAGAGAGACTTGGAGAAAGGTTCAGTACTAAAGAGATTCGGTATGGGTACAATAAAGGATATTAATAGAGAGAGGGAAAAATATGGCAAACATAATCCAAAGGATAAGATGGCCGATTCAAGAAATGCCTTCATGGTTTTAACGTTGAATGTAAATGGATTAAACTCCCCAATTAAAAGATATAGATTCGCAGAATGGATCAAAAAAAATGAACCATCAATATGTTGCATACAAGAGACTCATCTTAGACACAGGGACACAAAGAAACTGAAAGTGAAAGGATGGAAAAAAATATTTCATGCAAGCTACAGCCAAAAGAAAGCAGGTGTAGCAATATTAATCTCAGATAAAATAGACTTCAAATGCAGGGATGTTTTGAGAGACAAAGAAGGCCACTACATACTAATAAAAGGGGCAATTCAACAAGAAGAAATAACAATCGTAAATGTCTATGCACCCAATCAAGGTGCCACAAAATACATGAGAGAAACACTGGCAAAACTAAAGGAAGCAATTGATGTTTCCACAATAATTGTGGGAGACTTCAACACATCACTCTCTCCTATAGATAGATCAACCAGACAGAAGACCAATAAGGAAATTGAAAACCTAAACAATCTGATAAATGAATTAGATTTAACAGACATCTACAGGACATTACATCCCAAATCACCAGGATACACATACTTTTCTAGTGCTCACGGAACTTTCTCCAGAATAGATCATATGCTGGGACATAAAACAAGCCTCAATAAATTTAAAAAGATTGAAATTATTCAAAGCACATTCTCTGACCACAATGGAATACAATTAGAAGTCAATAACCATCAGAGACTTAGAAAATTCACAAATACCTGGAGGTTAAACAACACACTCCTAAACAATCAGTGGGTTAAAGAAGAAATAGCAAGAGAAATTGCTAAATATATAGAGACGAATGAAAATGAGAACACAACATACCAAAACCTATGGGATGCAGCAAAAGCAGTGCTAAGGGGGAAATTTATAGCACTAAACGCATATATTAAAAAGGAAGAAAGAGCCAAAATCAAAGAACTAATGGATCAACTGAAGAAGCTAGAAAATGAACAGCAAACCAATCCTAAACCAAGTACAAGAAAAGAAATAACAAGGATTAAAGCAGAAATAAATGACATAGAGAACAAAAAAACAATAGAAAGGATAAATATCACCAAAAGTTGGTTCTTTGAGAAGATCAACAAGATTGACAAGCCCCTAGCTAGACTGACAAAATCAAAAAGAGAGAAGACCCATATAAACAAAATAATGAATGAAAAAGGTGACATAACTGCACATCCTGAAGAAATTTAAAAAATTATAAGAGGATATTATGAACAACTGTATGGCAACAAACTGGATAATGTAGAAGAAATGGACAATTTCCTGGAAACATATGAACAACCTAGACTGACCAGAGAAGAAATAGAAGACCTCAACCAACCCATCACAAGCAAAGAGATCCAATCAGTCATCAAAAATCTTCCCACAAATAAATGCCCAGGGCCAGATGGCTTCACAGGGGAATTCTACCAAACTTTCCAGAAAGAACTGACACCAATCTTACTCAAACTCTTTCAAAACATTGAAAAAAATGGAACACTACCTAACTCATTTTATGAAGCTAACATCAATCTAATACCAAAACCAGGCAAAGATGCTACAAAAAAGGAAAACTACTGGCCAATCTCCCTAATGAATATAGATGCAAAAATCCTCAACAAAATACTTGCAAATCGAATCCAAAGACACATTAAAAAAATCATACACCATGACCAAGTGGGGTTCATTCCAGGCATGCAAGGATGGTTCAACATCAGAAAAACAATCAATGTATTACAACACATTAAAAACTCGAAAGGGAAAAATCAATTGATCATCTCAATAGATGCTGAAAAAGCATTTGACAAAATCCAACATCCCTTTTTGATAAAAACACTTCAAAAGGTAGGAATTGAAGGAAACTTCCTCAACATGATAAAGAGCATATATGAAAAACCCACAGCCAGCATAGTACTCAATGGTGAGAGACTGAAAGCCTTCCCTCTAAGATCAGGAACAAGACAAGGATGCCCGCTGTCACCACTGTTATTCAACATTGTGCTGGAAGTGCTAGCCAGGGCAATCCGGCAAGACAAAGAAATAAAAGGCATCCAAATTGGAAAAGAAGAAGTAAAACTGTCATTGTTTGCAGATGATATGATCTTATATCTAGAAAACCCTGAGAAATCAACGATACACCTACTAGAGCTAATAAACAAATTTAGCAAAGTAGCGGGATACAAGATTAATGCACATAAGTCAGTAATGTTTCTATATGCTAGAAATGAACAAACTGAAGAGACACTCAAGAAAAAGATACCATTTTCAATAGCAACTAAAAAAATCAAGTACCTAGGAATAAACTTAACCAAAGATGTAAAAGACCTATACAAAGAAAACTACATAACTCTACTAAAAGAAATAGAAGGGGACCTTAAAAGATGGAAAAATATTCCATGTTCATGGATAGGAAGGCTAAATGTCATTAAGATGTCAATTCTACCCAAACTCATCTACAGATTCAATGCAATCCCAATCAAAATTCCAACAACCTACTTTGCAGACTTGGAAAAGCTAGTTATCAAATTTATTTGGAAAGGGAAGATGCCTCGAATTGCTAAAGACACTCTAAAAAAGAAAAACGAAGTGGGAGGACTTACACTCCCTGACTTTGAAGCTTATTATAAAGCCACAGTTGCCAAAACAGCATGGTACTGGCACAAAGATAGACATATAGATCAATGGAATCGAATTGAGAATTCAGAGATAGACCCTCAGATCTATGGCCGACTGATCTTTGATAAGGCCCCCAAAGTCACCGAACTGAGCCATAATGGTCTTTTCAACAAATGGGGCTGGGAGAGTTGGATATCCATATCCAAAAGAATGAAAGAGGACCCCTACCTCACCCCCTACACAAAAATTAACTCAAAATGGACCAAAGATCTCAATATAAAAGAAAGTACCATAAAACTCCTAGAAGATAATGTAGGAAAACATCTTCAACACCTTGTATTAGGAGGCCACTTCCTAGACTTTACACCCAAAGCACAAGCAACAAAAGAGAAAATAGATAAATGGGAACTCCTCAAGCTTAGAAGTTTCTGCACCTCAAAGGAATTTCTCAAAAACGTAAAGAGGCAGCCAACTCAATGGGAAAAAATTTTTGGAAACCATGTATCTGACAAAAGACTGATATCTTGCATATACAAAGAAATCCTACAACTCAATGACAATAGTACAGACAGCCCAATTATAAAATGGGCAAAAGATATGAAAAGACAGTTCTCTGAAGAGGAAATACAAATGGCCAAGAAACACATGAAAAAATGTTCAGCTTCACTAGCTATTAGAGAGATGCAAATTAAGACCACAATGAGATACCATCTAACACCGGTTAGAATGGCTGCCATTAAACAAACAGGAAACTACAAATGCTGGAGGGGATGTGGAGAAATTGGAACTCTTATTCATTGTTGGTGGGACTGTATAATGGTTCAGCCACTCTGGAAGTCAGTCTGGCGGTTCCTTAGAAAACTAGATATAGAGCTATCATTCTATCCAGCAATTGCACTTCTCGGTATATACCCGGAAGATCGGAAAGCAGTGACACGAACAGATATCTGCACACCAATGTTCATAGCAGCATTATTCACAATTGCCAAGAGATGGAAACAACCCAAATGTCCTTCAACAGATGAGTGGATAAATAAAATGTGGTATATACACACGATGGAATACTACGCGGCAGTAAGAAGGAACGATCTGGTGAAACATATGACAACATGGATGAACCTTGAAGACATAATGCTGAGCGAAATAAGCCAGGCACAAAAAGAGAAATATTATATGCTACCACTAATGTGAACTTTGAAAAATGTAAAACAAATGGTTTATAATGTAGAATGTAGGGGAACTAGCAGTAGAGAGCAATTAAGGAAGGGGGAACAATAATCCAAGAAGAACAGATAAGCTATTTAACGTTCTGGGGATGCCCAGAAATGACTATGGTCTGTTAATTTCTGATGGATGTAGTAGGAACAAGTTCACTGAAATGTTGCTATATTATGTAACTTTCTTGGGGTAAAGTAGGAACATGTTGGAAGTTAAGCAGTTATCTTAGGTTAGTTGTCTTTTTCTTACTCCCTTGTTATGGTCTCTTTGAAATGTTCTTTTATTGTATGTTTGTTTTCTTTTTAACTTTTTTTTTTCATACAGTTGATTTAAAAAAGAAGGGAAAGTTAAAAAAAAGAAAAAAAAGAAAAAAGACAAACAAGGAAAAAAAAAAAAAAAGATGTAGTGCCCCCTTGAGGAGCCTGTGGAGAATGCAGGGGTATTCGCCTACCCCACCTCCATGGTTGCTAACATGACCACAGACATAGGGGACTGGTGGTTTGATGGGTTGAGCCCTCTACCATAAGTTTTACCCTTGGGAAGACGGTTGCTGCAAAGGAGAGGCTAGGCCTCCCTGTATTTGTGCCTAAGAGTCTCCTCCTGAATGCCTCTTTGTTGCTCAGATGTGGCCCTCTCTCTCTGGCTAAGCCAACTTGAAAGGTGAAATCACTGCCCTCCCCCCTACGTGGGATCAGACACCCAGGGAAGTGAATCTCCCTGGCAACGTGGAATATGACTCCCGGGGAGGAATGTAGACCCGGCATCGTGGGACGGAGAACATCTTCTTGACCAAAAGGGGGATGTGAAAGGAAATGAAATAAGCTTCAGTGGCAGAGAGATTCCAAAACGAGCCGAGAGATCACTCTGGTGGGCACTCTTACGCACACTTTAGACAACCCTTTTTAGGTTCTAAAGAATTGGGGTAGCTGGTGGTGGATACCTGAAACTATTAAACTACAACCCAGAACCCATGAATCTCGAAGACAGTTGTATAAAAATGTAGCTTATGAGGGGTGACAGTGGGATTGGGAATGCCATAAGGACCAAACTCCACTTTGTCTAGTTTATGGATGGATGTGTAGAAAAGTAGGGGAAGCAAACAAACAGACAAAGGTACCCAGTGTTCTTTTTTACTTCAATTGCTCTTTTTCACTCTAATTATTATTCTTGTTATTTTTGTGTGTGTGCTAATGAAGGTGTCAGGGATTGATTTAGGTGATGAATGTACAACTATGTAATGGTACTGTAAACAATCGAAAGTACAATTTGTTTTGTATGACTGTGTGGTATGTGAATATATCTCAATAAAATGATGATTAAAAAAAAAAAAAAAAAAAAAAACTAGGCCAAGCCTAGCAGCTCACAATTGAAGTAATGTACATAATCCCAGTGTCTCTCGCTCACAGGAAGCCACTCAACTGTGTTATTTCTTCTCAAGACCGATCCATATAATATTTCATAAATTATAATTTTATGTATCATTTTTTCTTGTTAACCAAGTGCCTTTCTTGGAGTTTCATTCTTGAGTGTTTTCAATATAGAGAGAAAATCTATTTGAATAATACCATAATTAAATCTCTTAGCACTGTATTTTATTTTAGGAGATAGGAATTATATTGAACATTTTTTTTTATTCAACTGTCATTTTTATCTTAACTGTAGCTTAACCTCATAATCTAATTATTTTTTCTAAAACCACTTTACTGCTAATAAAAGACAGGAAAAATTAAATTACATAATAAAGTATGAAACAAGTACAGCTATCAGGAGACTTTCAGAATGAAAAACTAACATGAACTAATTTATACTTGCTGAAAAGTTGTTTTCCCCATATTAAAAAAATATTAAATAAAAGAAGAAACCTTTTTAAATGGGATAATAAATCAGGCTCTTCTAATTCCTACATATACTTTTAAAACCAAAGCTAAATCATCTTAACAGAATATCAACTTTTCAATCACAGTAGAAAGAGGAATCAACTTCCCCTACAAGACCGACCGCTATGGTTTCTGTTAATGGGATTTGTGAAAGAACCACTCTTTCTTCATTTTCTTGCTTTCAAAGCATTCAGATTTTTACTCTAACTAATATGCTCAACTTATTTTTACCCTGTTCTCATTTAGACTGTGTCCTAAATGTTCCTATTCTTCTCCATAAGGGGCATTTCAAAAATATAAGCCCCGAAAAGGATGTCCCTCTATACCATGTCCTGCAAAACACCTGCACAGAAAAGCATTTCAAAAATGGTTCTTATGACAATGAAATAAAACACATTCACAGAGGTAATTGTCTTAGGCTGTTAGGAATCCATTAAGCAACATCTTAGCTCTACAATCATCAAATCCTCCAATATGTATTTGTAAGAGTCTCTTCAAACAGGGACACCTTTGCTACAAATCAGCAGAAGCTACAAAAATGCATGCGTGTGCTTTTGTAAATTACATTCAGATTTTCCTGAGTCCAGATCTAGAAGCTCTGATATAGCAAGGATAACAGATTATCCCTTCTTCACGGCAGTTTGGACTAAAACATTTTAAGAAGTTATGCGATTTATCCATTAAGTGCAGTGAACAAAGGCCACCAAACCAGCTGCAGGGAGAATTCAGTGGGTTGGGATTTTATTTTTATTTTTTTGGCTTGTTTACACCAAACATCACCACCAGTCTGAAACTAAATCATTTGTTTAATGATCTCTCAACTAACTTTTGTATAGCATTTACTATGTATAAAACATGGCAAGACATTAGGTGCAATGCAAGACACAAAAATTATTAAACATGGCCCCTGTCCTGAATGCAAGAACTGTTGATCTAGCTGGAGTGCTAAGACACTAGGCATGAAAAGAGCCTGAATAAACTTAGCAACCTTACACTGGAGAAACCTGGCAAACCACCTTAACCAAGTGATCAAGGTTTACATCACCAGTAAGAAGGCACATTGATATCCCATACGATGTGATGACAAGGCATTTCACCTGTGGGGTGTTTTTCCTAAAAACTTATCACCTCACTCTCATCATGAGAAAATGCATTAGACAAACCTAAACTGAGGAAGATTCTACAAAATGCCTGACCAGTACTCCTGAAGAGTTTCAAGGTCATAAAAAACAAGATGACGATGAATTTTCATAGACCA
Source organism: Choloepus didactylus (assembly GCF_015220235.1). Classification (NCBI taxonomy): domain Eukaryota; kingdom Metazoa; phylum Chordata; class Mammalia; order Pilosa; family Megalonychidae; genus Choloepus; species Choloepus didactylus. Next base: position 72,219,163 of record NC_051321.1, on the reverse strand, counting down.
AAGGAAACTAAAGAGATACGGTGTTCTGGTTGGCTAGAGCTGCCGTTATGCAAATACCAGAAACAGACTGGCTTTTATAAAAGGGATTTATTAGGTTACAAATTTATAGTTCTAAGGCCATAAAAGTGCCCAAACTAAGGCATCAACAAGAGGTTACCTTCGATGAGGAAAGGCCGATGGCGTCCAGAATACCTCTGTCTGCTGGTCCTTTGCTCCCTGGTTGTGTTTCTAAATGGCTTTCTGCAAAACATCTCTGGGCTTCTATCTCTCTTAGCTCCTCTCAGCTCTCTGCTTGGTTCCCCTGGGGCATTTCTCTCTAAGCATCCAAGAGTCCTCTCTTAGCTTCTCCAGGGCAAACTCTGGGCTTCATCTCTCAGCCTAGCATCTCCAAATGTCTTTCTGTTTGCATCTCCAACCATCTGGGTCTGTGTCGGCAATTAGTTTCTCTCAGGGGCAAACTCTGGATTCCATATCTTAGCTTCTCTCCAAAACGTCTCTATCAGCTTCTCTGAGCAGCTTCTCTCCCTGGACTCTCTTAAAGGTCCCTAGTGATCTAATTAAGACCTCGTCTGAATGAGTGGGGCCACACCTCCATGGAAATAATCTAATCAAAATGTTTAACCTACAGTTGGGTGGGTCACATCTCCATGGATTGCATTAAAGAACATGGCTTTTGTGGGGGACATAATAGGTTCAAACCAGCACACATGGCAACTAAACCTAATGTGGATCCCTGGATTGGGTCCTAAAACAGAAAAAGGATATGAATTAAAAAAAGCAAACTTTTGGAATGCAAAGAAAGTCCGGAATGCAGCTAATAGTAATGATGTACCAATGTTGGGTTCTCCTATCTGACAACGGCACCTGGGCAATATGAATAACTGAAACTGGGTAGGGCATGTATGGGAACTCTCTGCACTATTTTTGCAACTTCTCTCTAAATACAAAATTATCTCAAAATTAATTTTTTTAAACAAGAAGCCAAAAGGGATAAGGAGTTAACAAGTGTCACATGGGTTTTAAAAAACACACTCAGCTATCTTAGGGAACTGCCAACATTTGATATTTTTGTCCTACAAAGCATCATCTTCATATAATTCGACATAATAAATCACCAGTGGCTGGCAAGCCCTTGTGGTAAAAAGGGAGCATAGGCTAAACACGAAAGGAAGGGGGAACAGCAAGAAGGACACACTCCAGGAGGAGGGGAAGAGTGTGAGCACAGGTGGGAGCACGGAAGACGTAGTCTGGAATAGGAAACAATCCTGCCTGCACAAGGAGGAAGGTAAGACAGGCTCTGACCAGGTCACAGAGGCTTTCAGCAGGAAGTACCTTCGGAATATAGACAACCTGGGTCCTGAATCTTTGTACAAAAATAAAGAGCCTGATCTGATGTTGAAGGAGTATATAGATTGTTCAATAGGACTGATTGTATAGATCCGGAAATGGACAGCAGAATACTGTGTGATGGTAGCACAATATCATAAGTACACTGAAAAAAGATGAGTGTGAGTAAAGTTGAAAGAGAAAGGTTAGGGGGAGGAATGACACCAGAAGGAAAGAGAAAAATCAAGACTGGGACTGTATAACTTAGTGAAACCTGGAGTGGTGAATTGTGGTGATTAAATGTATAAATATAAAAATGTTTTTACATGGGGGGGAACAAATGAATGCCAACTTTGCAAGGTGTTGAGAATGGGATGATATTGGGGAAAAAATATAATCAAGGAAAACTAGAGTGTATAGTTAACAGTAACACTGTAATATGCTTCCATTAATTGTAACAAAGGCAATATACCAAAGCTAAATGTCTATAAGAGGGGGCTATAAGGGAAGGGTATGGGATTTTTGGTGGTGGTGGTGTTATCTGACCTTTTTATTGTATTTAGTTTTATTTTATTTTTATTTTTATTATTATTTTAATTTTTGGAGTATTGAATATGTTCAAGGGCTGATTGTGGTGATGAATACACAACTATATGATGATACTGTGAAAAACTGATTGTACATCATGGATGACTCTGTGGTATATGAATATATCTCTATATAACTGCAGGGGGAAAAATAAACAGAGGGATACAAGTGCTGGAGAAAACGTGGAGAGAGGGATGTACCTATTCACTGCTGATGGGGAAGTAGAATGGTGTAGCCCTCCTGGAGGTCAGTGTGGTGGTTCCACAAGAAGCTAAGTATGGAGGCCATAAGGTCCTGCAACCTCATTATGGGGTATGTACTTGGAAGAAGTGAGAGCAGGAATATGAATGGACATTTGCACACTGGTATTTATGGCGGCAGCATTCATGATTTGCAATGAATGGATGTGGCCTAAGGGTACATAGACTGATGAAAAGAATGGTGAAATGTAGTGTATGCATACAATAGAATATTGAGTGGCTGCAAGAAGGAAAGAAGTTGTGAGGCCTGCGACTAGGTGAATGGATCTTGAAGACAACATTATGAGTGAAGTAAGTCAGAAACAAAAAGACAAACACTATAATGCCTCACTAATGTGGATTAACTATAACATACAAACTCTGAATTGAAACTTAAGGGCATAGGTTATCAGAGGAAGTCCCTAGATTGTAAGCTCTTAAAGCAGTCACATCTATTCCTGAGTTGTAATAGTTATCTCTAAATTCTGAGATACTGAGCTCTTTGTGCATAACCTGGTCAGTCCCTAGAACTTCAAGCATCTGTGTGACACCTGAGACTCAGAGCTAGAGTTTGGCAGTTATGAATATCAGTATTATCCCACACAGCAACTGTTTAAAAAAAGCAGAAAAGGAGTTCAGAATTCAGTTAGAGATACAAATGAAGTTGATCTGGTTAGGACTAAGGCAAGTCAGACTAAAGGGTAAAGGATGATATTGACTGTTTTAAAACTTCAACTTCTGGTGAGACCAAAGGAAGACAGGTTTATTTTGTGCAAAATCTGTCTTTTCTGTAGCATACCAGATAATTTAACTTGTACAGTCAGTTTACTCAACACCCTAATCACATGGACCTTTGAATAGGGAGTGAGATCTTTTTGATTTGTACAGGTTAGTGTGACGCCCCATTACATTCCAAAATAATTTGGGCAAAGAATAAAAATGTATTCACAAAACCCCCCTAAGGGACTGGGGGAAGATGCGGAAATATTAAACTTCCCCACCTGGGGAAATACTGATATTCAAATAAGCACTGGGGACTACCAATTTAGAAGAGCAAGCCCCCAATCTTGGGGCTTGCTCTTATGAACCTTAGCAAAGGAGAGGCTAAGCCTGCTTATAATTGTGCGTAAGAGTCTCCTCCTGAATGCCTCTTTGTTGCTCAGATGTGGCCCTCTCTCTCTAGCTAAGCCAACTTGGCAGGTGATCTCACTGCCCTTCCCTTTATGTGGGACATCACTCCCAGGAATGTAAATCTCCCTGACAACATGGGATATGACTCCTGGGGATGAATCTGGACCCAGCATCGTGACATTGAGAAAGTTTTCTTGACCAAATGGGGGAAGAGAAATGAAACAAAATAAAATTTCAGTGGCTGAGAGTTTTCAAATGGAGTGTAGTGGTCATTCTGGAGGTTATTCTTAGGCATTATATAGATATCCCTTTTTAGTTTTTAGTGTATTGGAATAGCTAGAAGGAAATACCTGAAACTGTTGAACTGTAACCCAGTAGCCTTGATTCTTGAAGATGATAGTATAACTATCTAGCTTATATGGTTTGTCCGTGCATTTGTGAAAACCTTGTGGTTCACATTCCCTTTATCCAGTGTATGAGTAGAAAAATGGGGACAAAAATTAAATGAATAACAGGGGGCATGGGGAGGATGGGATGTTTTGAGTGTTCTTTACTTGTATTATTATCCTTGCTTTTATTTATTTATTTATTTATTGAGTAATGAAAATGTTCAAAATTGATTTTGGTGATGAATATACAACTGTATGGTGGTACTGTAAACAACTGATTGTACACTGTGGATGACTGTAGTTTATGTGACTATATCTCAATAAAATTGAATTTTTAAAAAAGATGGATTAAAAAAAAATAAAATAAAAAGCCTGATCCTCCAAGGGGCTTAGAATGTCCTCTAGAACAGGCCACAGCCACCAGTGGCCATGACAACAGGGAGCTCCCCCAACTGTGTCAGCAAGCACCTTTTCCAGCGCAAAGTTAAGTTCCAGCTTAACGGGAAGATCGCTGAACGATCAATCGGCAGATCTCAGATGTAATTCTGGCTCTGCCACTAACGGGGTGAGAAACCCAAAGCAAGTCCCTTGCCTCTTCTGGATGTCAGATTCTTACCCCAAAAAGGAAGGGAGCTGGATGAGTCTCTCTCTAAGGCCCTTTCTAGCTCTTAAGCGCTAACTGCATCATGGAATGAAATATGTCTCCCGGCTCTCAGAAGCAACATGTGGTTCACTCAAGTAGAGAGAACGATACAAGGTCCGTGAAAGTAAAAACACTGAGAATGAAAGGACTGTGTTTTTATACACAAGAGTCTGTTCTTTTATGATACATGTCTAGACCCCTCTAAATATTTAAACAACAATATCATATCAGTAAGAAAACTCTAAATCAGGCTCTGTGGGTTAAGGAGGATATAGGAACAGATGTGATCTTATTAAAGCCCTAATGCAACTCAAGAACAATTTGTCATATCTGACGGGTATTGTTAAATTATGTCCACCTGCCAGAGGCAAAGAGAAATTACCAACTGCCTTCACTCTACTTCAGCTCACAATTCCCTAAAAAGCTTCTGTAGATGTGTCCAGGATCCGTGTTGTTTAAAACAGTAACCTAATTGTCACCAGCACGTAACAACCCATGTCTTACAATTCCTTTTCATGTATATTTTATTATGGGGCCCAACAGTTTCAACACCCTAGTGGTTCAACTTTAATGTAGCTCAAAAAACCCCCTAAGTAATATCACAAAATGCTTAACATCTGTGAAACTTGGACCCAAAAAATGTTCCAATTTTTGCTTCAATTGGGTAGGGAGAAGGGGGCAGTCATCTGGCCATGGTTTTCATTAACCATCTTCTTGGAGCTCACAGTTCTCTCTCGCCTCACAGACAGAATGGGAATTTTGCCTTTACCTCGCTAAAGGCTCAGAATTCTTTCAAACTGCTATCGCCAAACTTGCATTCAGTTTTTAAAATGCACCCGTTTCCTCTTCTTTCCCTAACACATTTGCCTCATCTCTCCTTCTTGCATTCCACTATTTTAATCAAGTGAAACAAAAGAAAAGAGAGAGGGGAAAAATGAAGTGTGAAGCATGTGGCATATTTCCCAAGCTATTTCAAAACTTCTCAGAGTTCTTTGGTCTCCAGTGGTGTTTGAAATATTCTTTATCCCACTAAGGAAAGGATGAAAAATTGATCTCCTCCGAACTTCAAATACTGCATATTTCCACAACTGCAGGCTGCAGGAAAGAAAGGCAGGCTTAGGAGTTACCAGACCAAACAGGAAGCAGTTCTCAGAGGGGCCACGGCTCATCCCAGGCAACTCCACGGGCAGAGTGTGTACACAGAGCCGCTGTGAGAATAAACAGCGGCTCCACATCTAAGGGAAATCAAAGCAAATCTTAGAGAAACCGAACGTGGAGTCAAACCTCAGTAATTCTGATCAACTGGGGGGTAAGGGGAAAGGTCAGGCTGGATCAAGACAAAGCCCTGATGATAATGTTGTTGGTGTTTTTTTTGCACAAAATGCAACTGCTTTCATTTTAAGGTTCACCCCAAGCCATCCCTCCAATTTCTCTTACCAGCTCCCTCCAGTGTGCATTCACCACAGCAGGATGCTCACTGCTTTCTACGCAGACTATAACCTTCTCCATCCTCATGCTTTGGTTCGCAATTCTCCCGTTTGGCCTGAAATGCCTCATCTTTCATTGTCTTCCTAGTGAACACCTTCTCAATTTCCAACACCCCCCTTCAAATGTCACTTCCTCAGCATGGAGTCCACCATGCTTTGTGCACACCAAGAATAGAGGAAAGTGGTTCTTAGCCACATCTGAATCGTATTAAAATCACCTGCAGAACTTTTAAATAAAATACCAGAACCAGGGCCCATCCCCACAGATTCTGACCGCGTCGGTCTGGAGGGCTGCCTCAGCATCGGTGTTTAGTTTAGTTTAGTTTTGTTTTAAGCTCCCTCTGTGATTGTAATGCTCAATCTGGGTTACAAACCTTTGGAACTGAGCTTACCACACTGTTCAGGATTGTTTCCCTACAACCCAAAAAGAGTGGACACCCCACAAAGTTTGTTGTAGGCAGATATGAAGGACATGAATACTTCAAGAGGCTTCTCTAAGATAGTGTCTCACCACCAGCATCATGCATTTTCCAGAGCCCTCATCCCAACACCTCTACAAGGGGTGTCATGCCCACTGAGCAGGCCAGGGATGACCCATTCCTCTAGCTCAACTTGACTTCTCATTATTTCCCCAACACCGTGAGGCACTTTGCCACCTTTGTACCTGGCCCCCTCCTTGTCATCCAGTCAAACTCTGTGCCTTGACCAAGGCCCAGCTGTTTCCTCTCCGGAAGCCTTCTCCTAACCACTTCAACTACAGGGGATTTACTTTCCAACTCAATCTCCACATAATTCTATGTCAGTCAGCAAGGGCCTTGATTGGTTAATGATCCTGTGCAAAAAATCAAAGCTCTGTTGTGGAGACAGTAAAGAACATGTGTCTTAGAGAGATTTTCACCCCTGCCCATAATGCAAGGCTGGGCCTACAGAAGGTACCCCACAAGGATTTGTTGACAGAACCCACCCATAATTGGTCCTCCTCTTTCCAGACAAGGTTATGGGACAATAGAAAGAAAGGTAAGGATTTTTATCCGAAAAATTCACAGCATAACAGTCTCCCCACACCCCTGTGGTAGGCAGACTGCTAAGACAGCTCTGTGACCTTTGTTCCCTGGTGCTACTTACAGGATGGTGTCACTTCAATTGGCAAAAAGGATTTTGCAGCTACAGTCAGGTTGCTAATCAGCTGACTTTAAGAGAAGGAGATTATCTGGGTGAGCCTGCCCTAATCATGTGCATCATTTTTTAGAAGCAGAAATGTTCACTGGCTGGTAGAAGGGCAATTCAGAGAGATGTGAAGCATAAGAAAGATTCAACATGAGAGGAATATCCCATTGCTGGCTTAAAGATGGAGGTGGCCACATGGAAAGGACCCGAAACCTCCTCCCAGCCAACAGCCAGCAAGAAAACAGGGAGCTGAGTCCCATAAAGGAATTGGAGTCTTCCCACAATGGGAATGAGCTGGGAAGCAGATTCTTCCCCAGATTCTCCTGCGGCAGACACACCATTGCTTGCTCCATGATTCCAGCCTTGTGAGACACTAAGCAGAAGACCCCGGCAAACGTGCCCAGACTTCCAACCTACATAATTATAAGAGAACAAAAGGGTGTTGTTGTAAACTGCTAAATTCGGGGGAATTTGCTACACAACAATTGAAAACTAATACAATCCCCAAAGTAGCCAAACAAGAGATGTTCTTCCTGTGAATTAATACACATACCTATACTTACCCAGATTATGTTCTGCCTATATATATGTATTTTAAAACATATATATTTATTGAAAATACATATATTTTAACAACAGGCTTCAGAAAGTATAAAAAGTACTAGACGAATGCAAGGTATTCTTAACATGCCTCTCAAAATTCATACCTGCATTCTATTCTATGGGGAAAGGTGACAAAATGACTTAATATCCTCTGTATTAGGTGCTATTAATGATAGTCATTTTTGAATTATTACAAATCAGACCGTCTATCTCAAATGCTAGTTACTGAGCACCATCTTTTGACAACCCTGCCAGGTACCGACAGAAGTTTAGATTCTTGCTGAACTCTATGAGCCTGCTATCTGGAGAGTTATACAACCAGGCACATGATAAAAACTCACCTTTGTACGTATGGACAGAGGCCCTGGGGGCACGTGCACTTTCTTAGGTGGTCAATGACCCTACGTCTTACTAGACCCCCTTGCTGGCCCAGGCCAAGAGGCAGGAGGCCACAGAGGAGCATCCCGTACACCCGCTGAGTTGCCACGGGTCTCCGGAAATCCACCCTTCACCAAAGGCTCCTGAAGTCAGCCCAGGACTGAGGGAAGGTGACGAGCTAGGCCCCAACGCCGTGGCTGCCCAGACCCACCAGCCTCCCACCCAGGACCAGCGGCACTGCCACGGCCGCACGTGCCTCCCCAGCAGCCACTCCCTGTTCCAACGAGGGAAGCCACCGCCCCTCGGCCGCCCGGGCTCCCGTTTGTCGGTGTCAGCATTTGTCGGAACACGGCACCTCCATCATCCACGGGAAATTGATGTCGACGGCACAGGAAAGGATTGTAACTACAGCCTATTCTAAAAGCACACATTTATTTTCTTTTATTTCAGAAATGTATGCATTATGTATGGTGGTACATAAACGTTTTTATAGAGCCTCTTAAATGATTTACCATGAGGTATGTGTTGATTATAATCTCTGCTTATTTAAGAAAGCCTTGTTTACCCCCTAGTATTTAATACATTGAGATGTGTTCCAACTAAAGGTGACACCAGTAAACAAAAGTTACTGATCTACCTCGTGAGTTATAAAACTTGTAGCATGCTGTAAACAGCTCTGTCATTTTATTTAGCATATTGTATTGTGTGAGCTGCCTTATTTATCTAGTGGTAAATCTTTATGTATCAAAAATGCTACAGAAGGCACAACAGATAAATTACCAGCAGACACTAACATCTGACTAGTTAATCAAACAAATAAGACATGTAACAAAGAGAAAAGCTATAAATATTGACAACAAGCTGCTTCAGTCACAAAAACATTCAATACTTCAGTTCTCAAGTGTGAGTTTTATATCAGTCCCCTGGAAACAGTTTGTATCCTCCAATAAATTTTTACAGTTGATTCACCTGCCTGATACCCCTCAGCCATTTCCTTCAGAAGCTGTCAAACCCGCCAACGATAATATATGGCCCGACCAACAAGAACAGCTGTAGCCATTCTCTCCGCAGGTTCTTGCACCCTGTTCTGCATAAAATAATACATCAAGATTAATTGATTTCCCGTCAGTCTCACAGAACAGAAAATTAATTTTCATGTAGCTATTTTCCCCAGCATATGAATTTTGTACATGGCAAGTAATTTAGATTTTTAATTATTCATGAGCAAGGAGGGGGTGGGGAGAAGCATGATCAAGCAAGCTGGCGAAAACCCCAAGGCCAATCCCTGGGCCTGGGTTTGTGCTGAGGTAACCATAGCATTCGCTAATGCCCATATAAATAATATATGTATTAACACACATCTTAATACAACACCAATTTCTCTCACTCTGACCCAAGACTACCAGGTCACCACACGGTACTTTGTCAAAGTCGCAGCGCCGGTTACATGTGATGTGCTGTGGGAAAGCACAGAACATATCAGCCATATTGGATTGACCTCCACCTGCCTCTCCGTGGCAGCCAGAGCCCAGGCTTGCAAGGAGGTGATTTAACGGTCAGTGTGTGAGTGGGACCAAGCTAAAGTTGCTAATCAGCCAGGTGCTACCTCAGCAAATCTTCCATTTACAGGTGCCACTGACTTGTGAACAAGAAAAATGTAACCAGGAAATAGGAAGACATCATTTGACCCACTCCAGCCCCATCTTCCACCGACTCCCAACAGACCTCCCAGAGAAGAACTGTCTCTTCAGAAAGGGAAAAACCACAACGTGAGCACGGAGCAATCAAGTGCATTTGCTAAAATGCAAGCTAAAAAAGCTCCCACAGTACCTACTTGGGAATTTAACTGGCATACTTCACATAAACTGCAAGACAAGCAAATGTGCAGAGCCTGTCTCCAAGTCACGGAACTTAACTGTAACCCTGTTAGGATGCACTCTGGACCTATAGCACTTTACATGGCCCTCCAGAGCATGGCAGAATCCAGCCACGGAGTCAAAGATTTTGGTCACTGATTATTTATTGATGTCTTCTTCTGCCCTGAGTATTAAGATATAGTGTAAAATCGGGGGCTCTCTACAAACCATTGATTTTGACCCCATTAAACAATTAGACCCCATCATCACTGTTTAAGAATCAGGGAAGGAAGAGAATCTGACCAAATCAGCAAACTTATACCGGACAAGGGGAGTCCGACATTGAGGCAAGGAAGAAGCAGCCACTTTGAAACCAATGGGAAGCAGATAGTGAAAATGAACCAAGAGCTTCTGAAATAACGAATGGGCTTGGGTAACTGGAGGGGCCAACTCTTGATTTGGGGCATGCCACCAGCAAAGGCCCCATCAGCAAGGGTACCACTTCAGCAAGCAGGCAACACACTGAGAAGGTCAAAAAATAAAGCCAGAGTGTGTATGTGTGTGTGAGCATACATACATATACACACACGTATATATGTGTCTATTTACTTTTACCTTTGCAGGGAGGCATTTGGTAGGAGAAAGGGGTGGGGTTTGATGAAACATTAATGAGGCCACAGAAGTAGAAGTTTCCATGGACATCCTTCCTTACAGTTTATAAAAATGGCCACTCTAACCAAAACCAGAGAGAAGTCAGGAAATCACAGCTCTGCTTGGAGTATCCACACCACATGTGACAGGCTGGAGCACAACTGTGCTTCCAGTGTCTCCATCATAAAACTTGTTTCCCAGTAACCAGTGGAACCTGTAAAAGCTTACTTCACCCTGAAATTTGGCACCAGCGCAGCAGCAATGTGTAGACTGTTTTAACACTGTTTCAAAATAGACCTTCGGGATTGTATTTCTCAACAGCATGGTGACTCTGGACAAAGGGGTAACATGATATATCATGTCAGGCAGCTAATTATGAGCCCTGAAGAACAGCTAGTCAACTTAGGCTGGTTATTAAAAAAAAATTAAAAGAGCATTCTCAATAGTTTCATTTGGTGTATTTGTGAAGGGAACGTCAGTGGGGTTTGCTTAAGTGTTTGTACGTCCGGGTTTCAAGAAACAAAACAAGATGAGGAAATTAAATATAGCAGTGATATGCCGAGAACAAAGACCTTGCTTCCCTGCTGCCAAATAAATCCAGATCACAGTGCCGAAAGGTGTGCCAGTGCCAAGAAACACGTCTGGGTCTCCTGAGTTCCTTGGACTCCCATAGGCACATCCCCGGGATGGCCCAACACCCCTGCCCATGGTGATGGGCTTAAGGCGCAAGGCCCTGGGAATGCCAGGGAAATTCTCAGCTGATTATCTCTCATGCTGAACATATGTGATACAATCCTTACTTTACTGAGAGTGCTGCAATACTGGTGTATTGGAAAGGTTTGACAAAGCCATGCACACAAAAAAGAGATGACCCTTCAGGACTTTCTGGGTTTGATTTGGTTTTGCTTTGCTTTTGACTGGTGGCTGAGCTTCAGGGAGGCAATTCAGGGAGCTGATCTAATGAATCAGCTCTAGCAATCAGGCAGTATTTGAGGTGTGTGTGTGTATGTGTGTGAACAGGCAGGGAAAACAAGGGGATGGAGGAAAATTTTAAGCATCCACAACCATCCTAGCATCTATAGCAGCCACGCTCCCCAACCCAGCCCTGCCTTTCCCACCCACTCAGTAACATGGTAGTTGGCATCTGCAGGCAATAAAGGTACATTTCAGTCTATAGCTGCCTGTGTGGGTTTTCTTCATCTGATGGGGAGGAGGGGAGGTTTGCTTTATCTCATTTTGAAAATAATCCTATCGAGAACATAAATGAACTCATTATGCACACCATAAAAAAAATATATATGTGTTGGCAATTCTGTAACTAAAACGTAAAAAACTTCCTGAAGTAGACACTGCTGCTGGCATAGCTTAAAGGTCTTTGTTTCTGTAAATTCAATTGAGTGTTTCTATTTCTAAGTCTGGCAAGAGGTTCTAATTATTGTTAGAAGCCTAATTAGCATTTAGTATTACATTACGACAACTGCAGCAAAATTGTACCCATTCTCCAATAAACAGTATTCACAGTATGCAATCAAGCTGCTGTACCGAGCAATGAGAATTAATAGCACCGCACGACAATGGTAAATCCTCCATCTCCCGCTGTGTGTGTTTAATAATTTTTCACTCCTTCCAGATTGTTCCCATCAAGCACAATTCCCAAGGTCCTAATCAACCACCCTCCCCATCAATACTACACAGAGATCTGAGCACTGAAAATTATCTGCAATTTCAAAAAGTGCTTTGTTGCATTATTAGGCCACTGACCTAAGAGGTAATGGGTAAATAGTTTCTGAAAAATGTCCAAAGCACAACATAAATTAAAGCTTATAGTCTTGCCTGCTGTTCTCACCATAGCTATAACTGCAAACTATTACGGTTTTTACACAATATTCCTAACTATAATTTTACACCATAATAATGGTGCAAAGCGCCAAATGTTCCACTCTCATACGCCTTCATTTACTAAACAAGAAGAGTTTGAGGAGGAAACCAATATATTCTGTCCTTAATAATTTCTCTTGGTTCCACCCTCCTCCCACTTTCTTGTCCCCTGGCCAATGCCTCCCCCACCACTCACAAAAAAGTTCCTAAAGTACAAGCATTTTATAGTGGACAGAGGTCAGAGATTTTTACAAGTGGAAGTGTGCACCAGTGTTTTCTGTGTCACACACACATCTGTAGGTACATGGCATTAGAAAATGACGCTTCTGAGTGAGCTCAGGGTGGGCTAGTCAGTTTCAGGGAGAAAGGGTAGCTAACAGCATCTTCTCTTGCCCGTTGACTGGCAATGAGTATTACAGTGTGTGCCGGTTTGGATGTATTATGTCCCCCAAAACGCCATGTTCTTTAATGCAATCTTGTGGGGGCAGACGTATTAGCGTTGGTTAGGTCGGAATCTTTGAATTAGGTTGTTTCCACGGAGATGTGATGCACCCAACTGGGGGTAATACCTTTGATTAGATTATTTCCACAGAGGTATGGTGCCACCCATTCAGCATGGGTCTTGATTTAATCACTAGAGTCCTATAAAAGAGCTTACAAACAGAAGGAGCTAAGAGCAGCTGAGAGTGACATTTTGAAGAGGAGCTTAGAAACATTTTGGAGACGGCCGTTGAAAGCAGACTTTGGCTGACACTTTGGCGATACTAGCCCAGAGTTTTCCCCGAGAAGCTAAGCCCAGAGACATTCTGGAGAATGCCATTTTGAAATGCAACCTGGGAGCAAGCAGATGCCAGCCACTTGCCTTCTGAGCTAACAGAGGTTTTCCAGATGCCAATGGCCTTTCTCCAGTGAAGGTATACTCATGTTTATGCCTTAGTATGGACACTTTTATGGCTGTAGAGCTATATATTTGTAACTTAATAAATCCCCTTTATAAAAGCCAATACATTTCTGGTGTTTTGCATAACAGTAGCATTAGTAAACAGGAACACTGTCACACTAGCCTGAGATGGGAGGAGAAATGCTTTGTTTCAACAATCTGAAAAGTACACTTTGGGCTAATGAAAAGAGAAGACTTTGACCAAGGAAAACTGAGTCCAGAGCCTCACATCATGCTCCCAGCATGGCCAACATGAAGAAACACACAGCACAGCCCAACAATCCCCACTGAGAACACACATATTATTATTACTCCAGAAGACAAGGCAGGGAGTTGTGGCAGTGTTGTTGCTGTTCTTCATTTGTTTGCCCTTTTTTTTTTTTTTTTTTTTACAGAGGAGGCAGAGATAAAAAGAACTTCCAATCGCTTGACCCAACCTAACCAATTAATAAAACTTCTGAGGGCCTTCCCTGAGCAAAGCTAGATGCTGCATTAACCTGTGGCCCGCCACACTTTGCCAGTGAAAATACTTTTCATTTTGCTCACCATACATCAACACTCCTCCAAGCAAATGGCTTTCACAACACTGGCTGATTATTGTCATCAATTTCTCACGAATAATGACTTAGTGAACAACATACAAAGTTTTTTCCAACATTCTTATAATATTCTACTGCACTCCTCAGTCATAGACCCACTTATTTATCCAGTCAGCAAATATTTACTGGCAATCTACTAATGTTCTGGGCACTTGGTAAATAAAGCAAAGACCCCTATCCTTATAGAGCACATATTCTAGCAGGAGGGAAGCAGATAACCCACAACTATCCTAATAAATAAGTAAACTGCATCCCATGTTGGAAGGTGATCAGCGGTCAGGAAAGAGATGAAAGCAACATACTCTCAGAGGATGAGGCGCTTCAGAGAGGGGCAGTTTGCAGCATTAAATCAAGTGGTGAACATGGGTGCCTGAGAACATGACATTCAAGCAGACTTAAAAGTAGGAGAAAGGAGAAAAGAGAAGAAAAATACTCCATAAGTGTCTTAAAATGCCTACTTTCTCCTCCTAATTCCATGTATTGCTTCCATCCTATTTGCTGATACGATATCTTACTGGGCTTGTGGACAGGCTTCCCTGCTGATGGTGGAGACCCCACATCTCCTATTCACCTCAGTGTCCCCAGCACCTAGCACTGAGCTGAGCAAGAAGTTCTCAAACATTCACTGAGCAAATGAACAAATAAATGAATCAATGGCAAAGCATTTGTTCATCTTCAGAACTCCAAGTAATTTGTCATAGATTGGTATGAAGGCCTTAGGAGTTACAAATTCTTAGAGCTGAAAAGACATTAAAGATTCTCTAGTTTAAATAATGAAGAAACTGAGACCTAAAGAAGTGGTGATACTTCCAGGATTAGAGTCCAACTCTCCTGAATACTATCCTATGAACTTTGTCTTCTCAGAGGAGAAACAACATGGCAGATCAATTCAGAGGTTGACTTATCTGCTTCTTCATTCTTCAAAGCGGCTCTGGCTGTAGTCTTTTGTAACTCCATGCATCTCTTCTCACTCTTTCTCCAAGTAACCATTGGATATCTCCCCTTTTTTGCCTCTTAGTCTGATTTTTGTTTGTTTGTTTGTTTCCTACTCCTCCAAGTTCATATCATCTTCGCAAACCAAATACAACACTTGAAACAAGGACAGTAGGAGACAGAATACATCAGGGCTAGGCAGTCAGATTTCAAAGAAGATGACTGAACCAGCTACCCTGGGATCCTCAAGTAACATTCAAATCCAGAAAATATCTCGCTTACATCTCCCAGACACTACAAAGAGCCAGATAAGCCCCAAGCAATGGAAGTAATCTTGAAAGGAAAGGATTTGGAAAGTTGCCTTCCTAAAAAAAATTTCTTGGGAACTTCTGGGGAAGATGGCATAGTAGGAAGTTCCAGGACTGACTCCTCTTCCAAAACAGCCATTGGGCATGCAGGAACTATCTTAAACAACTATTCTGCAGCTATGGAGGCCAGAGGAGCACTGTACAGCATCCAGGAAGAATGGGATGAAGAGACTGAGAAATAGCAGTAAAAAATTGTGAGTAACTGGATCCACAGCAGCTGCCGGCAACCCCACTCTTCAGGTGAGCTGCCTTTGGTCTGGTCCCTGGCTGACTGCTGCAGACGGAGAGGTGGACACAATCTCTCCACCCCAAGAACAGCAGTGAGGGCACAGCTCACTTCTGATCAGGGTTTGTAACTGGCAAATCTAGACCACTGTTTCCTGGCTCTGGACTGCTGTCTTTGCCCACCCTAGACAGACACAGCAGCAACCATCATTTCAACCCTGCTCCTGACAGGGGCAAAGGCTGTAGAGGTTAAAAACTCAGGGCCTCCTTCGGGCTGTGGGGAACCATCTGCTGAAGAGTGCCATCTTCTGGGCAGGTCAGGAAAGCACAGCTTTGGGGAGCTGTCAAAAATGCTTTTTTGCAGCATTCCTGACTCTCTCCCCAGGGCTCTTTGGAACTGGTCTGTGCCCTCTTCGTGGGTCCCTGGCCCTGTTTAGGCTGGGGGATACTAACTTGGGAAAGTCCTCTCCAGAGTTACCCCCTTCCCAGAATTTGCCCTACAGGCAAAAGCAGCCAGAGGCAAGGAAAGAAGAGTTAAAAAAAAAAAAAAAAATTATAGCGGCAAAGCAAAAACAAACAGAACAGCTCAAGGTTCCCAGAGAAGTAACAGAAGAAAGGAAGCTTTCTCATTGGGATGAAACAATTGCAAGAATAGTGTAATCTTAAAATTTGTACTGCATATCCAGGGCAAGAATCAGATGAAGAAGAGCTAAACAAATATGATGAGTTAAACATAGGCAATTCTAAAAGTTTAGAGTAAGTTAAATGAAAAGCCATAGAAGAGCCTTAGCACAAAGCCAATCAACGATAAAACCCTAGGCAACAGAGAAAAACTGACCTTCAGGGTAAACGCATCAAGATAATCAGACACACAGACATCAGCAAAAAATGACAAGCCATACTAAGAAATAAGAAAATATGGCCCAGTTAAAATAAGAAATGAAAATTTCAAAGGAGACATAGAATTTGGAAGATCTATTCAAAGATGTTCAAACAGCTCTCCTAAAGCAATTCAAGGAGATGAAGGAAAATATGCCTAAAGAGATAAAGGATATTAAGAAGACACAGGGTTAACATAAAGAAGAATTTGCAAGTACGAAAACAAATACACCAGAATTTGCCCTCTAGGCCCAAGTAGCTTCAGATAGCCAAAGCACAGTAATTGAGCCCTGTGGACTGGGGCAAAGGTTATCTGCTTTAAATCTTGTAGAGGAACACCTAGAAAAAGGAGAAGGTCATTTTCCTGGGAAGTAGAGGGGGCTTTCAAATTCCTGTAAACAGGAGAACTCCTAAGGCCACTCACAAATTCAACCCCAGGATAAGATATAGGCCCAGAAAAGACAGACAGAACCCTGCATTTTTCATTCACCTTGGATTGACCTGGATAGGCGGGTCAAACTGACAGAGAGCATCAACCAACACAAAGCCAGTCTGCAAAGACTGTGAAATGTGTTTTTTGCTTAGGTTTGCTTGGTTCTATTAGCTCCTGACACTCAAGAAAATCCCTGTTGTATCACTAGCCAGATACGAACTCAGGAAACAGCCTTCTCAGGGAATAAATCCCATAGTTGACATTTTAAAACATCAAAATTTACAGTGTGCAGCAAAAGATTACAAGACAAAGACACAGGAAATGGTGACCCATCCAAAGGAAGAAGATAAAAATCCAGTAAATATCAAAGACGACAATAATGCAGATAAACCACACCAACTTTAAAAAAAAAAGATCTACAATATGATCAAGGAAATGAAGGAAAACACAGAGAAAAGATCTAAGACCTATCAGGAAAGTGATGAATGACCAACATGAGAATCTCAATAAAAAGATAGAAATTTTAAAAAGGAAACAAACAGCTCCTGTAGGTAAAGACCACAATAACTGAAATGAAGAATTCCCATGAATATTTCATCAGCAGGCTGGAGATGGGAGAAGAAAGAAGTAGTAACTTGAAGACAAGATAAGTGAAATAAGTCAGGTTAAGGAGGACAAAGAAACAATAATTATAAAAACTTAAAATAGCCTAAAAGATCTGTGCAACACCATCAAGCACACCAATCACCAATATACACATTATGGGAATCACAAAAGGAGAATAAAGAGACAAAAGGACAGAAGGAATATTCAAAGAAATAATGATGGGAAACTTTCTAAACTTAGCAAAAGATGTGAATATGCACATCCAAGAAGAAGCCCAGAGAACACCAAATGGGATAACCTTAAGAGATAACTGCCCTGCCACATGCTGGTCAAACTGTCAAATGCAAAGGACAAGGAGAGAGTTCTGAAAGCCATAAGAAAAGCAACGTGTTATATACAAGGGAGTCCCAATTAGATAAAATGCTGATTTCTCATCAGAAACCGCAGAGACAAGAAGAGAGCAGATTGAAATAATTCAAGTGCTAAGAGAAAACAATTGCCAACCAAGAATTATATATCCAGTGAGACTTTCTTTCAAAAATGAGGGAGATACCCCGAGTACCTCTTTGTTGCTCAGATGTGGCCTCTCTCTCTAGCTAAGCCACCTTGGCAGACAAACTCACTGCCCTCCCCCCTACATGGGACCCGACTCCTAGGGGTGTAAATCTCCCTGGCAACGCAGGATATGACAACCAGGGATGAATCTGGACCAGGCATCGTGGGATTGAGAATATCTTCTTGACCAAAAGGGGGATACAAAATGAAACAAAATAAAGTTTCAGTGGCCGAGAGATTCTAAATGGAGTCGAGAGGTCACTCTGGTGGACATTCTTATGCACTATATAGATAACACCTCTTAGGTTTTAATGTATTGGAATAGCTAGAAGTAAATACCTGAAACTACCAAACTCCAACCCAGTAGTCTGGACTCCTGAAGATAATTATATAATAATGTAGCTTACAAGAGGTGACAGTGTGATTGTGAAAACCTTGTGGATCACACTCCCTTTATCTAGTGTATGGATGGATGAGTAGAAAAATGGGGATAAAAACTAAATGACAAATAGAGTGGGATGAGGGGGATGGTTTGGGTGTTCTTTTTTCACTTTTATTTTTTATTCTTATTCTGATTCTTTCTGATGTAAGGAAAATGTTCAGATATAGATTGTGGTGATGAATGCATAACTATATGATCGTATTGTGAACAGTTGATTGCATACCATGGATGACTGTATGGTAAGTGAATATAAAGACATACACAATAAACAATGCCACACATTCCCCTTGACCAATGTACTGTAATTGCTCAATAAATGTTTGTTGAATGAATAAAGGAACAAAGGTACATAAGGAGTCCAACTCTTCAGACTTCCATTTCAAAGGCAGCCGTTGTCCTTGAAGTTAGTATATCAGATAGTTCTGAAGTTTCAAAACACAACCTGGTATGTCTGCTCCGTTTCACTTATAAATACGAATCCAATAGTCTTAATCCAAAATCTCTGGCTCTGAATTGGGTTACCATGTGTTGTATTTGATTTGTATTTCCATCAGTACCAACCCAAGCATCCTCATATAGACACCAGCAATGTACATGATTTATAGCAAGTCAGTCAAGGCAAAGCCTATAGCTTCCCTTCACATTTTGACGTTATCAGATTACTTCAGAAGCTGGCAGCAGCTACCATAAGTAACAAGCTGTCAATATAAATAAATCACTCTCTCAAAAATAACTGCTAAAAAGTATACATTAGTGTGAGCAGAGGTGAGCGTGGACTTTTTTTTAATTTTCCCCTTGCCAACAAGTCTCCTATATATTTATTTTTATATAAAAACAAGAAATTAGTTTTTCTTTCTTAAAAAAAATGAATAGAAAGTTTCAGGCTTAAGATCCATATAAGAAATTCACGAGTCTCAGAAGTTAAGTTTGTGGCTCTTGTGCACAAATCATAAGTCAATCAATTTGCAATAGCCTAGAAAAGCCCAGGGTGTGGGCAACACTAGCAGGTTTCTGAAGAACCACCCAGGCCAGGCCAATTTAATTTCCTTCTATGAAACAGTGACAGGCTGCAGAGATAGGAGAGAAGCAGTAGGTGTGATCTCCCCAGACCGCACTGGCCTCTCTACCTGGTCCCACATGACCCACCCATCAACAAGCCACAAACCCTAATCTCAGTACCCTTCCAGGACTGGACCACTGCACCCAGAGTGGGATCTCCAGTCTCTGCAGGGCCTGGGGTCAGGAGACACAAGACGGGCACCATCGTGTGGGGGTAGATGATGGGACCGAGACAGCGTGCATCTGTGGAGGAGCTTCGTGGTGGAAGAGTGTCACACACCTGTTCTTAGAGATGCTAAGTAGGACAGGGGTGCAGTAACTAGGGAGGCAGAAACCTTATTCTGTAAGTCCATGAGCTAAATTCTATCAAGTTCCTGGAAAAGGATGAATCTCAGCATGAATAAGAGGAAGATAGGGTTCTATAGAACTCTAAGCTCCCCATCACACCCCCAACAAGAAAATGTAGGTGTCACTAGATTCAGTCACTGCTGACACTGGCATGGGTCACTGTGACCATTAGAACATGACAGCAAATTTTTAGTGATGTGCTGTGAAAAACTTAGGATGACACTGGGATATACTAAAAGCAGCCAGACGTACAAGACTGTGGATTCATTCTACCGCTTTATTTGGTGTGGGTTCAACTAACAGTGTCTTGTCTTTGTTCAATCATGATATGATATGTAGAGAGGTCAGAAAGCAGCCACATAATTTAACACTGTACAGGTACGTAAGCCCCCTCCCTGCTCCCACACCACAGTTTTCGAATGACTTACTTTCTTCACCTGCTCTTCCCTCCCCAAGAAGCTAAACACTTTCAGAGTGTGTGGTCACATCTGCATTACTGAGGGTAGCTGAGCAATTCTAGAATCTATTAGCTCCTATCCCAGTACCTCCACCACCTCAAGGTGTGGATTAAATATCCAAATATTCTCATTTTGGCCAAAGGATAGATCAGGAAGTCCTGAGGGGACAATGATCTGGCTTATTCAGAGAATATGCCCTTATTTGGGAAAAAATAAAAAATCAGCAAATGGTCTTCCTTCAAACTTAATTGTACACATGGAACTGCCTGGCTTTTTGCTGGCTAATAAAACGTCAACATATTCGATCATTCATTTCACAAATTATTTCTGTTCACCTCTCTGTGCGCCTGGCCCTCTGCTAACTGCCCTTGCTTCAGAGGAGCTTACTGTGTACTGAGGGAGTTGGTTACCTGCACTGTTATAATATTAAAACATAGTCAATGTTATGATGGGGACGTATGGCAGGGGCACCAGACCTAGTGCGCAAATCAGGGAAGACTTCCCAGAGGAACTAGCAGTTTGGCTTAGAACTGAATCTGCTAGAGGGAGCTATCCGTGCAGAGGCCCAGTGGCGAGAAGCTACCCAGGGCTTAGACATAAGGAGAGGAGATCTGCAGGGCAGGCACACAGAGGTCAGCGAGAGGGGGCGAGACGACCACCGCCCTTGCCTCTCACACACAGGGACTCACTTGCACATGTCCCCCGAAATACACACCAAACCCCCATTAGCTGCCCTCTCCCTAAGTCTCTTTCCCCGACAGGCTTGACAGCAACCAGTCCCCAAAGCACAGCCCACACGTTCCCCGTGGCAACCCCTGCTACCCACCCTGCTCTAATACTCCAATGGCATTTTACTACCCACTCACCAGGGCTCCCCTCCTCCAAGCTACTCTACCACCTGCATCCTGACCCACACAGGAACGAACTCTCACTACTCATCCAAGTTTCAAATTAGTCTCATCTGCCCTTCTTAAAGATGTGGACCATGTTTGCAAGTTTTCACTCTCCCTGTACCAGCACCCTACACACGTGTGCATGCACATACATAGGCACACACACATATACAGACACACACATGCACGCACATACGCACCACTGCATCAAGCACAGAGTAGGCACATCATACAAGTTCAGCAACATTACAGAAATTATTTTTTTAATGGCCAGTAGTAATCCCACTGTGAAATGTTGTACATACCGTCCTTAACAGTGTGATGGACTCTTCAATGCTGGTGCGGGTTATCGTTATTTTGGGTCCCCTTTCCACGGTAGAGACGAAACGTGTATAGAGAGAAGAGTGTGAAGTTCAGTATCATGGAAAGAGGCGCAGGCTTTGGTGCCAGACCAGCATTCGTGTCCCCATTCCACTGATTGCTGGCTGACCGTCTTTAGCAAGTTATTTAACCTCTCGAAACCTCAGTTTCCTCATCTGTGAAATTGGGATCATAATCTCCTCCTCAAAGGATTATTATGGAAATTAAATGAGGTAACATGTAAGTTACTGCCTAACTCATAGTATGCACTCAAAACAATAAGTCCTTTCCCTTTTCCCCCTTATTAAGGGAAAAACTAAAACATGGCCTTACTGCAAATTTGAGTCAAACATTTAAAAAAAAATGGATAACTCCAGGAAACAAACCCATCTATGAAGCAGCCTGGAATGGAGGACTTAGCTTCTTCAGGCAACATTAGCATTTTTAGTGGAGACAGGTATACAACAATAAAATTAAATTAGAAAAGCTTCGAAGCACCACTAGAAATGTCCTTTTTCAATTCCACAAAATAGAAATAGAAAAGAAATTAACCGAGGGAAACAGCAACACCCACAGATAATCATCTTCCTTTGTTATGTAAAATAACTCGCTGAAATCATATTTGAAGATATTTTTGCGTTGTCACGTTAAAGAACATGCTTGCTGGTTACAATAAGCATTTGTAAAGCACACACACAGTGTGGGGATATAATACATATCTTACAAGACAGAGAAAATAAAAGCAAGCTATAACCGTATGCAAGTCTTACTACAAATAAAGCCTGTGGACCTTTCCAAATGAAGACAAAAATGTAATTCTTCTCCTGAATTTCTAACACAAGGTCTTAAGTCTCATATTTCCTCCAATAGATACTTGGTTTTCAACTTGAAGGCTGTTGAGGTAGCTCTCTTCACATTCCCCGTTAGTCTCCCGTGGTCAGCTGAGCTCAGCAACCCAAACACACATACACATGCTCAGAGGACAGATTTGTCAAGCTGAACTTTCGTATCTCCTACGCTTTTTTAACGGATCCAGATTCCATCCCACCAAAACAGGCACACAGCACCATCCCGGAGGAGGGACACCAGGTCAAAGACGGTCACAATAAACACCAGAGAAGCAAGCTAGAACCTGCATACAGGGGATATTGTTCACGAAATTACTCAAGGAAGGAAAGCTAGTTGAAAGCTAGTGAAGCAGACGGTACACAATGCAAAATTAACCAGTGACCTTTACTTGGAACATCAAAGGTCACAATAATTTGTAAGGTACTAATTAAGAGGAGCTGTGCACTGGCTGGTACATTGGACCAGAACCCTGCATAATCAAAGACTAAGAAAAGCAACAGTAAGAAAATTCCCTCCACTTCTAAAAGCAATTCAATCTCGAAACGAACAGTGACTGTAAGTACATTGTTGTGTCCACAAATATCTCCCCAGCTGGTGGGCATGGGGAGTGATGGATGTTGTCTCAAAACTCACACAACATGGCGGGCTAATTTTATTTGGCTGTATGAACTTTCATTCTATGAAATAGCACAGTCCTCCAAAACACAGCTAAATAGGTATACTGGTCACATTTAAAACACTCCAGAAACCTCCGTATCATGAGTTTTACCCACTGCATTTTCCCCTCCACTGAGATGAGAGCTTCCCTCCCAGTAGGGGCCTTGGCCATGAGAAATGAATGTTTTTCCCTTTTGCCAGTAAGAAATCTTAAGGCCCGGTGTAAAAACCACTCAGGCATAACAAGTTATGGCCCAGCAGGCCCACTGATTAGCTCAGTTCCATAACCATAAAGTCAACAATAATCTACCTACATGCCCTTTCTGCAGGTGTTGACCTATGAATGCTACGTAAGTCAGCAACAGTTCAGCCGAAATTACACCGGAGAGCGTTATGCGTAAACACGAATGCCCCGTGTTGTCCCTAACGACACCGCTGGGACGCCAGACCTGCGAAGTCATCCATTACCATCCCACACACACACACTCACTGCCAACCCCCTATGCAAGCTTTTTCTTCTCCATGACTTGGCCCCACTGTAGCAGCATCTATACTTAATGTGGGCACCTCCTGTCAGAGATGCCCGTCGTGCTTCCATCTTCGGGCCCTCCATTCACGGGCATCCTCCACCCAAGAGGAGGTGATGACCCCCTCCATAGGGCATCCACTGTAGGTTGACTTTTCCAGTTGTGTTGACTGAAGGCACAGAGCTGTTCACACTCTCCTCACATTTTCCCTTGAAATCTGGGCCACACGTTTGAAATCCAGCTCCCTAGGGTACAGGGAAGGAGAGCATGTGCACACACATACACACACACACACACACACAAAATGTCTTTTTCAACATTTGTAGGGGAATATATTTAACTTATGACCACTGATTCAACATCTCCATCTGTACTCTAAGAATCCATGAATATCACTAAGTTTCCCAAACCAAAAAGGATAGATACAGTTCTTAGAAGTAACTGTTAACATTAATTTCCTATTTCTTTTTTTTTCTTTTTTTTAACTGGGAATTTAAACCAAGGTATAAACAGGAAGAACCAAAGGGATGAATCTCTTCTATTCTAACAGGGAGGGCTGAACCCAAATCTATCCTGAAGAAAAGCTGTTACCTTCCCTGGAAGCAGCAGGCGTGAGTCTGAAGGGCCTGACGCAGGGACAGGTCAGTCGGTGGCACTAGACCAACGTCGTGGTGTGACACAAGTGATTGACTCAACCTCTACTCAAAAACAGGGTAGGGAGTTTGAAGATTCATAAAATCATAAATTATAAATCCATTACTGGAGTGAGAGACTGATTTATCCTCAGGCCCACGTTCCCCAGGTGTGAGATCGTTTTACAGGACCCCTCAAGCTAGAGGAGACAAAGAAGAGGCCTTTCTGGCCCTGACAGCTGCCCCAGCCTCTCTCTGCACGTATACTGTCCACGTAAATCTCATTTTAATCCAGCAGTGCCCATCTCAGGAAATCAACAGTAGATCACAGGAATGAATTGAAAGAACGAAGATAAATGTGGCACTGCCTTTAAAAAGCATAGGGATTGAATTCTCCTGGTTCCCAAAATCCAGGTAAAAATGGAAAAAATCCTATTTAGTGTTTAGGACTCATAGCCAGACAGCTCTGCACATCCCCACAAGCAGAAATACCTGCACAGATAACCAACATTTTCAGGATTCATCTGACATAATTTATGACCAATGTTAGAAAGGATCATTTAAGAAATATAAAAATTTGAGTCCCTAAATTTCTATAGCATAGGGGTTGCTTTTTCATTCTTTAGAGAAAAGCAAATGCGCTTGCTCCACATTGGAGATGATAAAAGTCAGACGATCTACTTTGGCATAGCCCTGGGTTTTGTTCTGAGACGGGCACCTACGCAGAGGTGCAACCAAGCAGCCCGCAGCCCACACCCAGCACGAGACGCTGCCCCAAGTCAGAGCCCAATTCTGCCCCCCCCCCCCGAGGCTCCACTCCTAACCCCAACAGTTCCAAAGGGGCCTACACTCCCTTGACTCCTGATTATTCCTTTTTCAGATTGACTTCTTTACAGCAGCTAGGAACAATAGCAGGAACCACCCATCTTAACCCTCTAGCAGAGATTCTCATTGTAATTCCCAATTTACAGATGGGGCGACTGAGGCCCAAAGTGAATAACATCATAAGAATTGGCAAGTGCAAGTTCCAGGGCTCCCATCCTCTGAACACGAGGCTCTCTCTTCATCACTCCATGATTATGTTTAAGTTAAAGAAAATACCAGTATTTCTCAGGCTATACAGCTTAAGAGGTAAATCTCTCCTCCCATGCCTCCAAGAAATTTTAAAACTAAGAGAGTAAACGGCCATGCAAATATTACCATCAGATATTTATTGTGTTGCAAATCTTGAAAACAGTCAGGAAAATGGAAAAGTTACTTTTTTCCCTACACAAATTTGTTAATGGGTGGCATAATGGGGAGCCCTGTTTGCTGGCACTCTGTGAAATGTCTACAAATTGCCTCTGCAAAGCATTATAGGTTGTCAGACTAATGTAGTTGAAGATAATTTGGCCTTTCAGTGAATTGAACCTCACAGCACGATTATACTCCACAACCAAGTAGAGTGTCACAATTATTCTTTCATGCTGAATTACCATATAATGTCATGAGTCTACCTGTCAGAAGTCCCGTAGCCTCGCTTGAATCTTTTCCCTTAAATCTATGGTTCAACAATAATTTTTTATCAACAATAAATTTCATAGCAAATCAAAGGATATGCTTGGACAAACAATCCGATACTCAAGGTTAAAAAACACACAAATAATAAATTGCTGGTGTGTCATGTTCAATTTTTACTACAGCATTACACTGCAATAACCATAACAGGATCTAAATTGTTGTTAGAACATTAAACAAACCCCCATACTTCACAAAGGCATCCTGTCTGAGTAATTCACACAACGGAAACAACTATCAAATGTTCCACTGTCCCACCACTGCACCACACATCAGTGCAATTTCATGTATTTGGACAATTCGTGGAATAAATTACTTCCATCCTGCCTGCTCTTGCCACTTCTGCTAAGAGTCATATCAGTTTTAATTGTTTTTCTGTCTATAAGGAGCCACTGTTTTTCTGGCCTCTTCCTGTGCTTATTTCCTGAGCACCAAAATAAACTCCCAACACCCATCAGACCTGGGCGCTGGGGCCACACAACTGCAAGAAACGGAAGTCCTGTCACAGGCCAGGAGCTCCTTCTCTCTCTCTGCCAGTGACAGTCCCTAAACATGTGTTTGGAAGCGTGACAACTCAGTGTTGGTATGGGAGCACAGCCCCTTTTCGACATAACTAAAAGCTAAAGCTACCCAAGCCCCCATATTATGCTCTGTTTTCATTTGATTTTTTAACTTTCTTAGTTCCCAACAGCATTCAGCCTGCCATGGCAAACAGGCCTAGCCTGCGTTTAACATCCCCATTCCAACCAGAGTGGGAATCCTAACTGAGTCGGCACAGCTCTCCAGCCCGTTGGTGGCAAGCCCCACAAGCCGTTTCCCTTCCGCTTATTGCAGATGGCAAGCCCTCTTCTCCCCCTTCCAGGTTGAATGTCCAACCTTCCTTAATGCACAGAAGTGGTGCCAAAAGTACAGGTGTAAAACAAGCAACCCTGTAATGGGCACAAATAAACTCTGTCTATACCAGGTGGAGTTAATGAGTTCCCATCGTGTTTCTCATTGACACCAACCAAAGGGAGTCGGATCAATTGAATGCCACTCTTTTATAAGCGAGACGCTTCAGGTTTGCCTACAGTTCAGCAGAAGTGTTGGCAAAGGAGACCTCCCGGACCATATTACTAAATGGAAAAGAATGTTAAGTAAAGGCTCCCAGGCATCCCCAACAACTTGGGTGCTGTTTTAAATGATCTTATCACCTATGTCACCATAGCCAAATAAATAACCATACCCACAGTGGCTATGTGAAGTAATATGCACTATTGTGATGGTACCAAAGAAACCATTTTAGGCTGAGCCACTTCTGCTCTTTCCAACACGAAACTCCCTCACTGAATTGGCCCCAAAATACATCCACTTTCTACTAAACTCTGCCCTAGAGTTTAGGTTTGTGGCTCAGAGTTTGGTTTGTGGGTCCAGCTGGCCCAGTCTTGATTTGTTTCAGGGTAACACAGCAGAAGGAAATCCCATCCTGAGAAGTTACCCCAGACTCGGTGGCCCTGTTTTAATTCGGTAGCCTTGCTGGGTAGTAGAAAGTAACTCTTTCTTTATAACCCCAAAAGCAATAATAAACACAGAACTATGATTTACTCCGAACTTTCCTATTATTAAAACACTTTGTCTTACAATTTTATTGATTTACAATCTGTCCTACTTACTTTTTTAGCATCTGAAAATAATCAAGGCACAAAGCTGCGAAATGTTTGGACATTAATTGTTAGGAGACAGCACTTTATTCCAGGCAAGGGTTTTGAGGCCTCGACAGCGATGCATTCTGGTACCAGAATGATTTATGGTCTTGTAGCAATAACGATGCACCAGGGCCATTAACATATTGGCAGGCCCCAGGATGGATTAGTGGCATTGATTATTTCATGGGCCACTGATACCCATTTGTTACGAGGAGCTCAAAGATGGCCTCTCCCTGACTGAAATCTTTTTATGAGCAGACAGCATTTTAAGCATTAGGAACCTGGGATTTGGTCCATTTTTTATCATCTTGCTATTGCCTCACCTTAGTATGCATCACCCCCCCCACCCCCACCCCCAAAAACAGTGTCAAAAAATTAAAGTTCATTCTTCACCCAGCCTTAATTCCTCAACTCGTCATAACCATGTCTTCTTTAAAAATTAATGATTGCCAGCATTTAGCCACTGGTTGTTGCTATGAAGATCTATGCAAAAAGCAAGGATCCCTATAGAGTGTGTGATATATGGAATGCTCTTTATTACTACAATAAAACTTACTGACATTTCAATACTTCTGCAAATAGCATTATAGTATCAATCTTCTGAATTAGGTTGAAAATTAAGTTGTAAATTAAAAGAAAGTGTACTTTGGAATACAACATGATATGTCACCTAGAAAAGGACCTTTGTGCATTACTGAGCTCAGCTGGGGAACAGACAGGAGCCCAGTGCCTCGGGGCCTCGGCGGTGCTGCCTGCATCTAAATATCCAGCTTCCACCCGAAGATTCACCCAGACATCCTGATACTGTATCACTAGGGCCGTTTTTGTTTTTGGTTTTTCATTTTAAAAACTCAAGAGATGTGACTACAGCCTTTTGTGAATGCGAGACTCCAAATCTTAACATATTTCCTCCTTTGCCACATTCTTACCATAAATATCAGACAGGGCACATTTGGAATAGTTAATGTCTTATAAAATACTACACAAAAATTATAAATGCATTATGCTTATAATATGCATATGCATATGTAAAGACTATTTCTTTCTCTGGGTTATCAAATACAAAATTACTCTCATCTCCACCCACTGGGTCTGGTTTCAAAGATTCACAGAGCAGAGAGCTCTCTGGGGCACTAAACGACAATTCCCAAAGCTTGGATAGCTTCAAAACTGTTAGGTTCGAAGGCTAATGTCACATACTGTAAATTACAAACAGCCTCAGATCACAGCCAACACAAAATGGTTATGCAGAAGACTACTGACTTTCAAAAGTATGTATTTATTGAAAAGTCAATGTCTTCAATCACCCCAGTCTATCTTCCACAGCATTCTCTGCACTGAGGCGAGATTGCAGTTTAATATAAGGCAGTCCTGGTGATCTGAAACGTCTTCATGAAAACCCTAATTAACCCCAGCCCACAGTGACTTTTCCCCATGGCTTCTCATGCTTGCTTATGTGTTTCTTTAGATTTAGACTAGAAGCTCTTTGAAGATAAGCATCCATTTCTCTCATAGCCAACACCAACACCTGTATTTCCAAGGGGTCTGGGTACACTGACCAGGGAGAGGGACATGGTTTCATCTCAAGAGTCAACAGTGGCCACCTGGTAGTGGCAGACCGTGATGAGAAGGACTCGGAGGCAGAGTTCTGGCTAGACAGGAAAAAATGCCATAATTAATTAACGTGCACTGTAGGCACCAGAAAGGGAGAGGCGGCCCAAGTGCTGATGTGCACGACTCTGAACTCAAGGTGAGTTACGCTGAAGACCACTCGGTTACGCTGGATCACATGTGAGGCTTTCAGAGCATTCCCACTCACAGGATGGGCATAGGAAACTAAAGCTGCTCCTACAAGAGGGTTTTAACACAGTCCATGGATCAAAGGATTTTAGAAGTAAAAAGAATTGCAAGGTAGCCTAATCCAAGCCTTTTATTTTATAGATGGAAAAACCAAGACATGTTGTGAAGTAACTCACATAGGTCATGCAGCCAGGGCTGGAGACACAAAATCCTAGGTTGTCTGCCCTCCTGCCTCTGTGATCTCTCCCCAACACTAAAATGCCTCCTTTCTGCACCAACTCACATCCTGCTGATTTATCCTCCTTTCCCATGTGTGTAATTTTCTTATGTTACTAAGACTTGATGTACTGTTGCAGATTTCTCAAATTTGGGGTTGTATGATAATACAGAGACTCAATAATCTATATTACTGCAAATTTAGAAAACACTCTTGGAGTATGATGAATAGTAATTCAGGGTTAAGTAGGAAACAACACAAGAAGTTTGCCATTCTCGTGAAATTTTGAATTTCATTTTGAATAGGGAATAAAGGTGCTGTAAATGTGAGTGTTAGAAGCACAGGGACATTTTGATCTTCAGTCTCCAACTAATCAGACTTTTGTACAAGCATAGTGGCAAAAGAATCCCCCTAAAACCCTTAAAGAATGTCCTACCTCAACCGACCGATAAATTAAGGACAAAATGGACCTTCCCTTTCCCGTGGAAATGTAAACTCTCAAAGGCGCTTTATAGTTGTCTGTGACACAGTGCGGGGGCTTCCGACTTGCTGAGGATACCAAGGCCTCCCCAGGATGGCTGGGGGTAGAATGGGACCAAGGGGTGCAACCTTCACTGCCTCAGCCAGTTCTCCCCAATACTGCGCACAACGCTACTTCCTCCCGCATAATCTAGAAACAGGCTTTCAGGAAAGGCCAATCTCCCCACCTCCAAAGGAGAACAATAAAAGACCATCTGTCTATAAAGGCAGAGCATCTTTCTTGTTTTAAAGCTAAAAATCAAAAACCCCTGGAGAAATATTCCACTACCTGCAAACCCCCTGGGTCACCACTACAAAACATACAGGCGGAAGTAGTTCTCCTGTAGGTCTACCTTAATTTATACATGCTGAAAGGTGAACCTATTTCTTTTTATTCACTTCATGGTCAGGATAGAGAGCAGCGGGTTACCTTCTCCCATAGAGTCACCCCTGGAATATCCTTCTAGCTTCTCTTCTTTAAGCAAATAATGTCGACCTCACAAAGCTCTTCAGATACATCACTTCGCAACTTATTATCTGTACAGTTCCTCTGGACGTTTGCCCATTTTCCTGCATCCTTCTTAAACTGGGAATTCCATATGGCCTTAGAGGGCTGGGTGTTAATTGAAGAACAGCCTAACTGTTTGGACATGTTATGCCTCTATTACCCTATTGTCAATCTTGTAATGTTTGTTGTATGATTATATCTTTGGGGAAATGAATGCCAAATGAAAATTTACCATAATCTATTTCTCTTTTTTATTCTCTTGGGGTTCTTTCTGATGATTTGTTAACCTACTTCACTTTATTCTACAAGCTCAAGTCAATCACACCACCAAAATTAACCACCAAGACCCAGGATAGGACTAAAAGGTTATTGACTGAGGAATTTGTCCTCTTTGAGATATCTATCCTTTTCGTCTGCTAGAGCCACTCATAAACCTGTTAGTTGGCTGCAGCATCAAATAACATATCATATCAGAAATGATTCTCAATGATTCATATATTGCTCTTTTTCCACTCCCATTCCCCACTTTTACTAAATACCTACTCCATTTTTACAGCAAAACCATATTAATTCACCTAAGACACTGGGAAATCATGGAAAAGACTAGAGTTGAATTTTGCCCTATTTACAATGGAGAACCAAGCCAGGCTCATAACAGGTGCTTAATATATTACAAATCGACTAAAGAAATAGTTGTGCATTTCACGAATGTTCTCAATTCTTCAGCTGTCTGTACCTAAGCTCCCTGCTAGGTGGTTTTGCTTTCCCTACCACTGGAATATCTATGCCTGTTCCACTGATGATACTCTTTGCCTTAAGACTGCACTAGGCTCAAGTGATCATGCACCAGTTTTGAGTTTAGGCCTTAAAGGCAACACATCTCTCCAGTTGCCTTGCCCACTCCCATTCCCCCTTCCCCAGGAGCCTCTGACATCCCAAACAAAAAGAACTTGCCCAGGAAAGCTCTAAGGTCCCAGAAGAAATAAGAGATATGTTTAAGAGAGCAGCCCCAGCCAATCCACAAACCTGTGGGCTTGATAACAAATGCTCATCACTGAGTGCCACACATCATTGGGGTAGTTGGTTAAGCAGCATTGGTGTGGCAATCACTGACATCAAAGAAATGCTCCATGTAAGACAGCAGGGTCATGTTTGAGGACCTTAGGGAAAGGCAGTGTCCATTCATACAAGAAGGAAATCAGAAAGTAATTACAAAGTCATCTTTTAAGCCCATTTAACTATTCCTTCAAGAATCTCTCCTTCCTCAATAGCTGGGGACCTTATTTTCAGGCAACAAAACATTTTAACAATCTAAAATAATCATAACTTATTTCTTCCCAATAACTAGAATCAATCTTGGCCCCAAATGGCAGAAATGGGGTTAGAGGACACAAGCTGAATAACTAAACAACAAATAAAGGGCACTTCCAAGATCCTGATCAGAGAAATCATAAGGCAGACGCCGGTTTCCATGGACACTCTACCGTCTGCTGATTCTTGAGATGAACATGTTCTCCAGTTTGCAGGGCAGAATGGCAACATCTGAAGGCTCAGTTGTGGCACTGAAGAGGTAACTGAATTTGTCAGTGAGGTTAACAGATGGTGTATCTCCACTGCCTTGCCTCCTGGTCCATAGACTTCACACAAAGGAAGCAGAGCATTCCCAGAAAAGACTTTGGAAGCAAGGACTTCTCTTCTAGAACCACCTCTACCTGCCACCAAAGTGGCCTCCGCAGCATGGCAGTAAGAGGCATGCCATTAATGGCAAGTTTCCATTTTACATGCTCAGGTCTTCTGCAGCAGGGTCCCACAATTTCCCAGGAACCTCGATTTACCATCCCATTGCCCTGTTTTTATAGGGTTTGACTCTGCAGTGGAGGTGATGGAGACCTCAACCACGAGTCACTGAGTCCTCAGGTATAAATGCAGATTTATAAGCCTACTGAAGTCATTCTGTCATGCTCACGTCTTCTCAATGCACCTCTGGAGAGGACTCCCGAAGGCTTCAGCTGAGCTCCATTAACCACCACCCCCCTCCTCCCAAAGATTTTCCTCCTCTGAGCCCAATTTCCTTCACCCCAGACCTCCCAATCCAGCAAGCCCTATAAACCAGGGAATGCAAGGATTGGATGCCTGCTGGTGAGGCACATGCTGGTCCCATGGCAGCAGAGTGTCCTTCTAGAGTGGCTGCAGGCCCCTCCGGGGAGGGAGGGTGAGGATCAGAAAAGGGAGAAATGAACAGTGACTCTGAGCCACATTGGTGAGATTTTCACAGCTAATCACACACAAGACTGACTCACTGCTCACTCTGCTCTGCTCACTCATTTTTCATAGCGTACTTTTCACTGCCCCATCAGCCTGTTCCACCAAGGTCAAATGAAGGGAATGATAGCATGCACACCATACTGAGATTTATTACAAATGCAGCCAATCACCTTTTATATGGAGCAAATGGGCTCCTGAAATGATCATTTATGAAGATGGACCTGAATAACTGAAGTCATCTCAGAAAGACACAGGAGAGAGGGGACTCAGTCCAAATGGCAGCATGGAACTCCTGTGGACTCACTGCCTACGCACAGAACAGCATCTAAGGCCACTTGCTTGAACTTAAGTGTATCCAAGAATTATAGTAATCCTTTCAGAGTTGTAGTTCCACCTTTGCCCAATTTAACAGAATTGGAAAGGGTGTTTCTGACAAGGAAATACTTGAACAAGGGCATTGTTCTAAGATTTTTATATCCTTTAGGGTACTTTAGGTGACAACCTGAATACTCAACTACAAGTAGCTAAAGCAGTATGAGTTTATTATAAAACAACCCAAGAAGTCAAAAGGTAAGATGGTTTCCAGAGTTGATGCCCCTGTTCCTGAGGTCACCAAGGATACAAGTGCTTCCCATCTTTCTGCTGCACCCAATTCAAAACCTCCCCTCACGGGTGAAAGATGGCAGCAGCAGTTTCAGGCACCACATGCACACACAACCACATCCAGGAAGAAGGTGCATTTTCTCCATGATCCTCTTTTTATTACAGAGGAAAGCCTTTCTCAGAACTCCCCCACCATGCAGCAGAATGCACCTTACACATCCCAATGGCCATAACAGAGTCAGATACCAACACCCAAACCAATCAAAGGCAAGGGGAATGGAGTTGCTATGACTGGCTTAAAATAATCCAGGTTCAACCTCGATTAGAAAGAGGACTAGAAAGAGGTATTTCCATGAAGGCACGAAGGGTTAATTACAAAACAGGACTCAGAGCCGGGACTATGGAGAACAGGGTGGTTTTTGGATGGGCCACCAATGTGTCTGCCACAGAATAGATTCCATTCCTACCTCAGGATTTTGTATTCACTGTTGCTTCTGCTTTTCCCAATATCTCCCTGTCTTCCTCCTCACATCACTGAGGTCTCTGCTGAAATGTCAAGTTCTCCAAGGGGCCTTCTCAAACAGCCATACGCTTACCCTCATTACTCTCTAACTCTCTATACTTTAATTTTCCTCATAGCTTTCACCACCATCATATATGCATATGCATGTATTTATGAATTTATCTGCTGTCTATCATGCCCCCCTAAATTATCAATTCCTTGAAGGCACAAGTTTTGTTTACTTCACTGCTGTATCCCCAGCTTTAAAACAACACCTGCCACATAAAAGATACTCAAATATGTGTTGAATGAATGAACAAGCCAAGGGCATCATTCGGTACTTCCCACCTTAGTCTCTTTTACCTACTGTGTTTGCCATTCTAGCAAAACAGATCTCCTAAGTGTTGTGAATTTTCCTGCTGCCATCTTTTTGTGAGCACTCATTCACCCACCTCAACTACTCTCCCCACCTCTCCTCTGGCTGTATAAAGCCTGCCTTAAGGGTCAGCTCAAATTCACTTCTTTCCTGAAGTCTGCCCTGATGATCTCATAGCATTACTTTCAATTTGTAAAATTCATGTTACTCCTTTCACAGTAGGTTTTCCTTGTACCTAAACTTATGCCATGTCCTTAGAGCTTGATTCATTCAAAACCTTCATTTTGATAAATGAGGAAACAAAGTCACAGAAAGGTTCAAACCTGCTCAGTAATGGACTGGTAGATACAATGTGTTACGGTTTAGGTAGCCCCTATTTGATAACCAGCATTTACACTCACAAAAGAGCATTGTCCAATTGGCAATTTGCGGTATTTGCTACATTCCTGGATCTTTGGGGGGAAATGAATGGCAAATGAGCAGGTAACTCTACTGAAAACCACAGACAAACTACTCTGTCAGGCTTAAAAAGTGGAATAGGGCTCAAATGAACACAAAAGAGGCTCCTTATTCTCTTCTTCTCTTGGGTCTGAGCTCACTGACTAAATTAAGCATGATACTAGGACTGGCTATAATGGGAAATAAAACATGCTAGGGGACAGAGAGCTGTAAAAGATGTCAGTCACTTGACATTTCTAAGCATTAGCATCCTCATCTATGGAAGGAATGGAGTTAGACTAGATCAACTGCCCAGCAGTAGAATCTTTTTTAAAAGAAAAAGAAAAAAAAAAAAAAGGTTGATGTGAAACCCTGGAAGTAAAGCTGCTTGGGTTTACTTCTGAGACTCTCCCAGAACTTCTTCCTGATGCTCCTTCACCACTGGATGACTTGATCTTTCAAAAAAGTTCTCTTCTAGCATTGAGAAATGAAAATCCTAACACTGATCACCATGATACTAATAATACTGATAATATGTAATGACTACAGTGACTTAATGACCAGTTTATACTCTCTAAGCCCTAGGAACAAGCTACTCATATGGGGTAGGCATTGGTTTTTCGGAAACAGCGACAAGTCAAATGTTCATAAATCAGGACTGGATGGATAGATGCAAAGAAGGAAGGGGGTCAGAAGAAAAGACCATGTAACATTCATGCATTTTAAAAAACAAGTCAAATTACCACTTGCCAATTACATCAAAGTTTATCACTGTTACATTAATAGAGGAAACAACTTTAAGCAGCCTGAACGCCCAACAGTAAGAGATTGGCAAGAAAAATTTGGCCGAGTATCCTGTGACTCCATTAAAAACACCAGGCTTCAGAAGAGCTATTAATGACAAAAGAACATGTTCAAAATACTGCTGATACCTGCAAAAGTATGTTGCAAAATAAGATAATGGAATGATCCTAGATTTCTAAAATGTAATATATGTATATTTTTTTAAAAGAGTGGAAAGACATAAAACAAAATGTGAACAGTGGTAACTTCTGAATGGTAACTTTTATTTCTTCAGAATTTTCCAGTTTTTCCAAACTTTCTACTGCATACACGTGGTGTTTATAATAAGAAAAAAAGACTGAAAGAAATTGAGAGCTATAAAACAAAACTGAACCTTGTTTTGTTTATTAACCACCCAATTTAAAGGCTCAAAAGTCCAGAAGATTTGAAGGGATGTACCATAATTTCAAAATTTACTCCAAACCAACACTGAAGAGTAAGACTCCCTGGAACACCTGTCAGAATCATCATAAGTGCTTTAATGAATGCACACAACAAATGATTCCATACGTACTTCACTCCAGATCCTACTGTATCAGAGTCTCTTGGGAGATGGGTGCAGCCACCTATGTAACATGCTTCCAGGAAGCACGGAACTAGTGATTCTTAGGCTAATAAACAGGGTGTGGATACCATGAAAGCTACAAAACCCCCATTAAAGGAACAAGAAACCAACTCCTCTTGACCTGCCTCTGCAAATTGGGGTACCACATGTGAGAAAAGTTACCATCCTTTCACCAAAAGCTTCCTAGAATCCTCTCAGATACCCTGGGTGTCCATATCATGAGAAGGACAAGAACTCCATCTGACCCACCGCCTTGAGCTGTGTCTGGGGCCCACGTGTGAGCTAGCTTGCATAAACTTAATTTTATCACTTGTCATTCTTAAACCTTTGGAAAATTACTCAATACCAAGATTAATATACAATATTATATCCCAACAGTTAGCCATTCCAGGGCTCATATTATGCCAAAACAGCACTAGACGTGGGCAGGAGGGTGATATGGCTTCCGGGATGCCATAGCCTTTACTCCACACAAGGAACGTGGGTGTGAGCAGGAAGACAAACCTACTTTTGAACAATGGAGTGATAGATAATCTATGCCCAACCTGAAAATGTGCTTCACAGATCTCCATGCAATAGACAGCTTATTAATTTCATTTTTTAAAGATCCATTCATTTCTAGTTGGTCCACAGTCCTTCTCCAAAGACCCTGGATTTAATTGTAAAGACAGCTGATACTGCCTTCTGCAGTCTTTCAAGAAACAAAATTGCTTATAGCTCTGTTGCTCCCTCTGACAGTGAGCCTTTGTGGAATCTGAGGAAAGAAATAAATGCACTCTGGAGGTATTCCATAACAAAGACCCTGCCCACAAACGAGCTGTGTGGACAAGTAAACAAGTACCCTTCACAACTGTTGTGTTGTATCCTTTGTTGTTGCTGACGTTTTGTTACACAGGTCAGAAAACCTCAAAGACTAATCACCTCTCCAGGCCATTTCTTTGCCTGCAGACAGAGAGAAAAAAGGAATAAACAAACTTCTTCATTTGGGGATACAAAGTAGATATAAGAGCTCTAAGACATATCACCGTCAATTCTGAAACACAAAAGTTACTTCAATGCATTCCAAAATGAGAAAGAAACTTCCCCAACTCCATAAGGCTCCATGTTTCTTGAACGTACTGTAAATAAAGTGGCTTATTTTGAACCTACTGAACTAAAGCTGGATGGTATTACATTGGGGATAAGTTTCCTTTTCACTTTTCCAACAATTCTTGTGTTTTTTAGGTTTTTCTTTTGTGACTTTGATAATAATTGTTATCCACAACCTGTAAATCAAAGTCTCAGAAAACCACCTTTTCTCTTTTTCACACAGGGAAACAAAATCCTAAACATTTATTTGAGCATGGTATTTAATTATAATAATTTGATTTACCTTCTATTTGTTTGGATCACCAATTGTATTAAAAAAAAAATCTCAAATAACTTTTAGACCACAGACTTTTCTGATTAATTAATTAAGGCTTTTGTAATATATATAATACCATACATGTTTCTTAAGGTAAAAAAAAAAAAAGATTTATCTTTCCTTTTCTTGCCCAGTTAATCCTTTCTTTGCCTGATAAAACATGTATTTTTAATATGGGATGATGTTTGATTTAGAGTGAATTTTCTACCTTAAATTAAAACATGGCAAGTATTAAATACTGAGTCAGTCAGTAATATGTACAGCCAGGATGAAAGTAAAAAGCCACTAATTTTTTTCCTGCACAAAGGAGACTTGCATTATCGTCACTATCACATGCCTTCATAAAGCAACAATAGATCTCCTTTCAGAAACATCATTTTCAAAAGCAGGTAAATATTAATATTTACTACACGAAGGCAACTATAACTGATTAAGGTAAATTTAGTGGAAACATTAAAATAATAGCAGGGGAAGGAAATTTATTCTGCACAAACTCCGTGTGAACTTATTGGAAATAATCAGCTGCTCGGTTTGAATTAAATGAGTGTGAGTGAATGGGTGGGGGTGTGGTGGGGTTGGGGTGAGGAAGAAAGAGAAAGCCTGGCACAGGCTACCTGGAATCGGCAGGCTTCCCTCTGCCGTGGCCAGGAGGAAAATCTGCAAAGATGCAAACGATTCTTGCGTATTCAGTTAGCAGTAAGTAAATTGCTGTGGGAGCTACCGGCGGGCATACTTCAGCAGGCAATCCCTCTCTGTCTTTCATTCTGTTTGTCTGTGTTAAATCCCCCCTCTGCCCTCATCCATTCTCACATCCAGTTCTCAGCTTTGTCCATCCATCAATCCCCTCACTTTGTCAGTGCTGACTTCATCCCCCTCTCACAATCCCGTCCCAGCCATCCTGCGGCCACAGGGGAGCCCCTCGCCCCCCCGCCCCGCTTCCCAACGTGCAATCTGCTGACAGAGGGCCCCACTGGATGCCTGTCGCTTCCTATTGCACAGGCTAGCAGAAACACTAATACTCAACCTGATTCCTATCGTCTTGCTTTTCACCTTTCCTATGGAGGGAATGGAAGAGAGAAGGGCGCAAGGAGAGAGGAAAAGGGGGGAGGGGGAGGGGGCAATGGGGGGAGTGGGTAATGGAGAGAGATGTTTGCTGAATTTTCTAAAAACAATCTGCACACCAGTCAGGTGGAGGCTTAATCCAGCTTCCGTACCACACATCAATAGAAATCACAGGGAGAAAACACAGCACTAATTAAGGGTTGATAAGCTGTAGTCAAGGGCAGTTTAGGGGAAAAACTGCAAGCTACCCAGGCCTGTGCAAGCTCAAATTTATACAGCACTTTCATGGCCAGCCTAGGAAGGAAATTTTTCAATGCTTTATTTTTAAAAAAACAACAACAAAAGAAAGTTTTTCCTTCAAAATGCCATAGATAGACTTGGAGAAAAATATTAGATGATCATTTTTATTCAAAAGATCATTTGCTCAACATTTCACAGAGTGGGGTGGGGGGAGCTTCCTAAAGAGGAAAAAAATAGTTACCTAGCAACAAGACTATTTTAAAGCATTCTTCAGTGTATTGCCTGATTGTATGCTCTTAATTCAAAGGTGTATAATTCTGAGCACCCGCCGAACTAATAAAATATTTCTTCCCTGAATTTTAAACTCTCCTTTTTTCCCTCTTAACAGGGAAAACTTCACAACAAGCCATTATCAGGATGGTAAAAAGTTTTCACTGTTATACATTTCCTTAAATTTTACTATTGGAGTGGGAAAAAAATTAGTTTGAAGTATGAGAGATAAAATTAGTAAAACTATAAAATGATGCTTTAAATGATTTTCTAAAATAAAGGAACTTGGTAGGGTTAGCTTTTCTGCACATGGTTCTAAAAGAAAAAAAAACTGAAAAGAACACAGTGAATTCTACCGATAATTATAACTAGCATTTGGGAAGTCTTACAAGCTCCAAGACATTTTCATATATGTTACTGGATCCTTGCAACATTGCCAGTCTCTAGGAATTCATGCGTTCTTTTAAGAACTGAGAAACCTGAGGCTCAGTGATTCAGTAACTTGCCCAAAATGTATCACTGGGACATAATTGCACCAGGATTTAACAGTATCTGCTGGAATTCCAATTCCTGGTCCAACAGATGGCCACATCCCATCACATGGCCCAAAGCTTCTTTTCCAATTAAAGAACAGAGCCTGAAAGTTCCACTGGCATAAAACGACTAAACTTAATCATTCTCTATCCAAACTGCAAACACAAAATACTAATTTTGATATTTTAATATATCATTCCAAATTCTTATTTGGGGAGACTACTCATATTTTGTTTAATGAAACACTGTTACGTTGCCTCTGTTACAAACCAAGAGAAGTTTCCAGAAGGCTCTGAGAAATGCTAGTGACTCGGGAATAAATGCAGTGCTTTCCAAGGCAATGACTTTGAAGAGCTAAACACTTGCTTGGATGTTTAAGTTTGGGTGTGCTTTTTGAGAAAGCATTCACAGTATCTTGTGCCATACCTTACACCAAAGATGATTTGGGAGGCAAAGTGCAAATTACTGACCCAAGCATGTAAAATCACAGCATGACAAGCAAAGAGGACTGGAGAGCCAGCAAGACCTCCTTGGCATGCATTTCCTTCTTCACTCCACGTTGCTGCCACACGTCTGATCCAGACTCTTCTTTCATACCTCGCCCCTCACTCCTTTTGTTTCTCAAACCCACTTGCCCAGATGGGCTTCTGTTGTGACAGAGGAGACCAGGGAAGGAAAAGAAAAAAAGGGCAGCAGCAAAAAGTCTCCTCTGTTGAGCTACTATATCAGACATCTCTAATTAGACAGCAACAAAATTTTATTAATAGGATGGACATTATAGAATGAGCTTGTTATAAATGGGCCCTGTCAGGGCCTTATTCAGCTACCAAATGAGTATTCTCAGTTCAGTGCTCTCATCTGAGGCATCACGCCTAGTGCTGGATAACAAATGATTGCTATTAACCGTATTGTTAGTAATGATGGCTGAAAACAAACAAAAACCCATAAATAACAGTCTACAGAAAAATTAACCCATAAACTTGATAGATATCCAACTGAGAAATAATAAATGACACTTTGGGGCCTGCT
Source organism: Choloepus didactylus (assembly GCF_015220235.1). NCBI lineage: Eukaryota > Metazoa > Chordata > Mammalia > Pilosa > Megalonychidae > Choloepus > Choloepus didactylus. Next base: position 72,178,646 of record NC_051321.1, on the reverse strand, counting down.
GGGAGAAGCTAGTGGTTTTTGTTTTCCTCTCTGTCATTAACACATTTTCTGGGCTAAAAATTAGATTCTGATATATAATTATCAACGCTCCCAGATATTAATTCTGCTATTGCTCCCTCGGTTTCTCTGCTGGGCTGGGCTATAATGTTATTCACAGATTACTCTGAGAAAACACATCAAACACTTAACAGAAACAGGTCAAAGTGACAAGCAGCTTTTGCTGACAACACCAACCTGCATTTTTTTTTTTTTTAAACCAGGGACACAAAACAAATTTCTCATGTTAATTAACTAGGGTTCCCTTCCAACCACAACAGGCCTGTGCAATGCCATGTGAGCTAAGCAAATTCCCTACTTCCCCAGTGAAGGCTCCCAAGGGAAACAGGCAGTGACAAAATTACCTTGTGTCCATGGCATTCAAATCCACTTTCATTAACATCTTTGGGGGATGATGCAGGGATCAAAACAACTTTCCAACTGTAAAGCACCTCTCACCTTGAGCCCCTTCTTCTCAGAGGGTTGAGCGTAAGGGAAAGGACACACACACATGCAATTAAGCATGTAAGCAAGAGACCCTTCCCCAAAAGAAGCCAGGATTTCAGGCACAGAACCGCATTAGCACTGTCACTGAGAAGGGCTTTGACGTCCCAAAAGCCATGACAACTGCACAATTCAATGACCTTGCCTAGATTTCAATCTCACCTGTCAATGGCTTCTATTTTTCAGGAAGCACCAAGAGAGATGAAATTCTCCTCTGTGGGAGGACACAAGTAGTATGAGCAAATGAAGATGCACAGGTGCAAACATGCACACAGCATGTTCTCATGCACGTGTGTGAACGTCCTCACCAGTATTGCTGGAATCATTGCATGGTTCTCTGTGGGTTTCTTCTACTGCTATTTCTCCGAAACTTTAATTTCAAGGAAAATAATGGGGAAAAACGAACTTTTTTTAAAATCAAAAAAGTTAAGGTTCCCAGCAGAGAGGATGTATACCATATCACTGTTACACTGAGTTGAAAATAAGACGATGAAATCTAAGGTGAAAAACTAAGAGGAGGAAAAAACTCCATGCAAATAGGATAATGCAAATAAGTGAATGAGTAAGCAGGTATATGATCCATTTGCCAAGGCAGCCCTTCAACGGGGACAAAGAAGCCACAGCTTCCTATTCCTGAGCAAAGACCTTCAAATATAAGCTGTTTTACACTTAGGAGAACTAAAAATTAACAATAGGAAAATTCTTTAGAATTAGGCCATACGATCAATCTTCTGAAAAACAAGCAAGAGTGGGTTTGGGGAGGAGTGAATGCAAGAGGCAAAGAAGAGAAAGCAGCTACGAAAATAAAAGGCACAAAGAATTTGTGCTATGTGAAAAGCAGACAAAAAAACTGGGTGGGGCGTTTGGACCATCAATTTAGAAAACCTCACTAATCCCATATAGTTGTTTCCTTTCCCAAGCTCTATGAAGGCCCTGAGCTGGCCGATCATTTAAATAACATTTTTGATTGAGGCGGCGTTTCTTTTTTTTTTTTTTTTTTTTTTTTTTAATTGAGCAAATCACCTCCCATATCACGTGCCTGGCTTCTCACCCCCACCACGCCTCATCCCCATGATCACAATGCTTTGATGACAGGAGCCTAAACTGCAAATCCCACTCCTCCCATGCACTCCATTTTCCCAGTATCTGGCATGGCGATATTAAATAACTATAAAACTAGAAAGCCAAAATAACTAAATCACCTGGCAGCCAATTTCTGAGAGTTAAACCACAAACCCGGAAAATGGTGGAGTGTGTTGAAATAATGTAAAGGAAACCCATAAATTCAAACTTTATGTTCTGTAAAGAACAAATATGAAAAAGGCATCAAAATAATGAAAGATTGTTTATGTATTCTGGCATGAAATGGGAATGTGTTATGAGAGAGAGAGCAGCGGCGGAGACAGATCGACGACGCTGACAGTGTGGTATTCATCCTGCGTGGTGGAGCGGGCGTCCCGCTAGTGGCAGCAGACAGCGCAATAAATCAAGGGCTCTCGAAGCTGTACCTACAGCTTATTACATCCAAGATGACAAATAAATAATAATCCCTGTCAGAGCGGCCCTTTGCTCAAGGATTGAGCCTGAAACCTTTGGCTCATCACTCCTCATCTTAAGTGAAAACACTAGAACTAGGGAATTGGAGGCCACGGTTTGCTAAGCTCATGAAACACAAAACAAGTGGGACCCAGGAACTAGGACTGAACAAGAAAGGTCAAGAAGTAAGGAAGTATAAACATTTAAATAATCCTGCCCGAGAGGGGGCAGAGCAGCTGAATGGATACAGGTTAAAACAGCCTTATCATCAGGCAGAGGCACCAAAATATAAAAAAAAATAAAAAAAATATAAAATCTTGACACTCCTTCTTCCTCACCCCTAAGCGGGAGGACTATCATGGTGAGGTTTAAAATCAGTACCAGGAGGCAAACGGGCAGGGTGTGGAGAGACCCTGGACCCGAACACCAGTGGGCCCTCCACTCCCACCCCCTCACCACCCTGGCCTCCCTCCTGCTCTGTTCAAGACCCAAAACCAGAACTGAAAAACCACACTCCCCCACAGGAACTCCAGCTCACTTGCTTGCAGCCTCCAAGAAGAGATGGTGCAGACCAGGGCCCAGGGAAGAAAGCGGAGTGATAGACCCACCCCTGTATCTCCCTGTTTCATGTCTTGGTCCCCTGATCTTATTTGCATTTTCTAACTGGCTCTTTGAAATGGACAGCCCTCATGACCTTGAACTTGTCCCTTAACCGTGAGCATCACAGCTTCCTACTATTACTGACTGGGTAGGTGGAACGTTTTCTCCAAAGGCCCTGGGTAACCCTGTCTGGTGGGCTCTACACTTACAGTGGTTCCCAGATTGACTTTCCAAGCAAGGTCATCTCTTCTCCCCATGCAACACATCTCCAGTCCCTTCACTGCCCTTGGGAAAGCACTGGGGAAGACAGCAAACTATGATGCACCAAAAGGGCTGGGACCCCATCTCCCAGAGGGACACACACCCTCCTGGCAACCCCTGATTATGCTGCCAACTGCCTTTCAGCCAGCCTACTACAAACACTTCCACACACTCAGGCATTGAAGCAAAAATATGTTTTGTGATTTGAGAGAACCGCCTAAAGATGTTGCCAGCGCATGGGCATGACAAGGGATCACTACAAAAACCTAAATCCCAGTGGCTAAAGGGAGAGTTTCTGATATTGCAAAAGGGAATGGCCACCATTTTATGTTTATCTTGACATAGATAGGATTTCTTTCCCTCCCCACTACTGCTTCATCTACCCAATTCTTTAGACAAAGAGAACACAGCAGGGGGAGCAAGGACCTGATCTGGTCAGGTGGATTTGAGTTCAAAACTGACTCCATACAAGCTAGATGACGTCAAGTAGGTCACTTAACCTCTCCAAGTTTCAGTTTTCTCATCTGAAAAGACTAGAGCTAGTAATGCCCAATCTGTGGAATTGTTCTCAGATTACATGAGATCACACATCTGACAGTTCCTAACATATTCCTATGCTTGTCAGATGCCAATCCCCATTCCCTTCACTGCTCACCACATCCACTTTGCTTTTTTCCTTATTTTCCATTCTCCACTAACGCAGAATTTAAAATAAATGTTGTCATCCACATGACCTTAAATTCTCATGAGTCTTCAAAATATCCATAATTCTCTACATGAACACAAATTTCTTATGAAAATCAGTTGAGCCTGGAGCAAACACACACCCCAGAACTTGAAAGAAACTCATCTAAGGCCTTTAAAAGCTCTCAGGCTATAAAGGGGTAAATGATAAAATACAATGGGGTCTATTTGGCCCAATAATCTATACTTGGGGCTCTATTTGTAAGGAAATAATCCAAACTATGGAAAACATATGTGCATGAAGACATACATTACATTTGTTATTACTGCAAAAAATATGGGCATAAACTAAATAGCCCCTAGTATGGATTCAAAGATGTTTAAAATGATTTTTTTTTTTAATATGGAAGACTTTGATGGAATAGTATGCAGTCTTCAAAAACAACAGCTATAAAGTCAATGAAGTAACATGCAAGATGCATATGATGTAAAGTCAAATGAAAAGGCAGGACATAAAATTGACATTGTAGCTTTGCCACATTATGCCTTTGGGAAAAAAGGCAAAGAATATACAAAAATAATAGCCGCATTAATATGGCAGGATTCTAGGCACTTGCTTTTGTTCTTTAAATTTTTTTCAAGCTTTCTGTTATGATGTTTCACAACTTCTTAAAGTTAAAGAGTAAAAATTTAAAAAGGAAGTTAATTCAACTAAAAATTGGAAAACTGGGAGCAAAACCCACAGCCATCAAGGTTCTTCAAGCTCCCACTGCTTCCTGTCATCCAAGGCACCACTATGGGGACCTCTTGTGAGGAGGTGAGCAAAAGATAGGAGGAAGGACTTTGAGATGTTGCTCTTCAGATGTCCACGTACTCCTTTTCCAGGGCTCCCCCACAAGTCACAGCCCACCAACATTCCCCGAACCTCATGCCAGCCCACGCCCTAACCTGCTCGTGTTCCAGCCTTGTCTCTGACATAGCCGAGCTCCTCCCCCAGTATTCCTAGGTAACTGCCTCACATCTATGATGAGAAAGCTCCCATCTTCCAAATCCAAGGGTTTGAAGTCCCTCCAATAGCCCCTTGCAAGGTTCCGCTTGCCTCCACCATTTAATGTTCCAAGGAACCATTTCAAACCTCAGCCGTTTAGGAGAGCTAGAGGTTAGGAAAGGAAGTGGGATTTAAAAACCTTAATAAAAGTTGCACTTTGACCATCCCCACCCTAAGCCTCTTTCCTCACCCAACATAAAACTTGGAATCCTTAGGGCTACCTGCTTTCTATATTTGTTCCCTGGACTTGGGAGGAGGGACCTCGAATTAGAAATTAATAACTCAACTTTCTTCATGAATATTCTGACTCAAAAAACTGTTGCTGATACATGAGAGGTTAGAATTTGGTAACCAGAAGTCAGCTGGGGACTCTGTCCCTATATGAAAACCAGGGAAAGAGAGAAAGATTTAGTGAATCTTGTTCTGGACTAAGTGCTACAATATACATTTAACTCAATTAGCAACAGCAATAGCAAATTCACAAGATAATTAAACTTTCTCCCACACCCCAAAAGTCCTGGTTCCATCACCCAGGTAAAGACATCACCCTTAGGACTCATATATTCATTGTGGTTGTAGAAGCCTTCCCCGTGTGGCAGTGTGATCTTAGGTCTTAATATCTTCTCAGCATATTCCCTAAAGGTAGGGAGCTTGGCCAGAGAGTCACAGGTGATCAATGGCAGGGCCCCCTGGGGCTGGGACCCTGGCTGGCCTTTGCTCTGTACCATGCTTACCCGGTTCCATGCTGCAGAAACAAAACAGTAACACCTTCCAGAAAAGTGTGAAATGTGGCCCATATGGCCAACATGACACCAAGACTCTAGAGCCACCCCTAAAAAGGAACAAGCTCCCTAAACTGAGGCTCACCCCAAAGTCCACACACAGTGGGGAAGGGTGCTAATGCACCATGCCGGACTCTTAAAACATGCCATTTTACAAGATTAATTCTTAAAACATGTCATTTGATACTCACATGGGTTCACTGGCTTAAAATGGGTTAATCTAAAAAAAAAGATAAAAGGAAGGAACAATAATGCAGTCATCTGTTACAATAATATTATCACTGCTTAAAGGCCTTTTTTAAATATAAACATGACAATCCTGCCAATCCCATATTCCATACATCTGCAATAATACAAGAAAGCTGAGAGGTGATTATTGTTGAATTGAAAAAGTCCCAGAATCCCACTAAGAAAATAATGTGAGACAATAATGCATATTTCAGGTACACACTATAACTGACTTAAATTATTACGAATGTACTCCATACCTAATTACCTTTCTAAAATATGTCAGGGTATTTTGTCATAAACTCTGCAGAGTCTGCTGTACCTCTACTAAATACTGCTCTGAAATGCAAACCCTTTGCTAATGTTTTTATTTGAATAACTTATTACCCAATATAGCAAGCATCAACACATTTTATAGAACCCGAACTTGGCTCTCTGAAATTCCTCCTACCCTAATGCCAGTCACTGTTGGGAGCATTTAGTTATAAATTGTCTTTCAATAAAAGTAAAAGCTCCCAAAACAACAAAATGAAAAGACACAGCAGCTTAAATCAAGGGAAGTCAATTTCCACATGCCGATCCTAAATATTTCATGGCCCTATTTTATTCTGACATTTGTAGATGACTAAAGTGTTACAAAGGAAATAAAATGCTGATTAAAGAGTTCACTGTCATAAAGGTTACTGAATTGTAAATGGCCCTTTCCATCTTCCTGTTAATAGGTACCCAGCTGTAAACATCATGAAGGATGTGACGGGACGGCAGCTTCACTCCTTAAGGAGCTGTATATACATTAATCACTGGATCACCAAGCCATGCTTAATTGCAAGCTGTATATCACACAAATCCATGGTAAGTAGAAGGAAACTCATTATTGAAGCTTCATAACTACCGGGTACTTCTCATTTTAACCTCCTCACACCTGGGACACTGTGTTGCTTTACAACAGGAGTGCAGAAAAGGTATGACACTACTAATTACAGCCCATGTGGCACTCTACCTCAGCTGCCTGCAAAGAAGAGAACTCTCCAGATGTGCAGCCAGCCCCAGGTCTGCCTCATGGCCGCCAAGTGAGCTCTTGTACGCTGCTTGTCTGTTCCCCTTACCCCCCAACTACATGCCCCCACTTTATTCCCTTTCCTGGGGACAACACGTTGAAATCCATTGCTCTTTGAGAGTTTACATAACTGTTCAAATGATAAAGAAAAAAGAAACCTGCAGTGTATTTCGCTTTGACAAAATTATTGATTTAAATCCCATACAATAGCACAATACTATTTAAAGGTCAACCCAAGAAAAATGAGTTTACACCTAAACAGAGCCAAGCTTATCTGTCATGAAAGCATAATGATGTGTTTATTCCCTCACCAGGATGTATATATTTTTCCGGAAGATATAAGAGTCTACTTGCAGGTGAAATCTGCTCTTAAATGGGAACTTCAAGAGATATTTACATTTCAGATGGTGGGGCTGATATCTGAAGCCCTGAGACCCATTTCTGTACTTAATAGTCAGTTGACTATTTATGTTCATTGCCTAAAAATTATTCTTCTCAAACCCAGGTCAAAACGGAGACATGCACACAAAAACTATAACCACAACTCATATGGGAATCTCTCCAGGAGTCTCAGCCTACAAACAGAATGCAAAGGTTGCCACAGTCACTACCTCTCTTGCATTTTGGTTTCTCTTTCAAAAATGCAGCAATAAAATGTTCTAAGTTCATTATTTCTAGAAATATTTGTCATTCTTGAATCTGCATATTTGTCGCTTTTTATTTTCAAAAAGCCGATGTCCTCCGAGCAGCATCACCCTTTCCTAGCCGTCCTCCTTCATGTACCCAGCCGTGGTCTTCAGTGGAATATGGCAAAGGTGATGAGGGAATGAGACCTAAAACCCTGAATCCAGGTCCCCAACACCCTGGCCCTCTGCCTTGCGCTGAATTCATGCAACTGACACAGATTGCGGTCCATTGCCGTGTTGGGTTGTGGGGGTGCACAGAAGCACAGTGCCTTCTCCCGAAAAGCTTCATTTCACACGTTTAGCAAGTACTGATGGAGCACCTACCATGCACCTGATACTATGCAGTGGGTTTTGCAGGACAGATACACAAATACACTATTACAAGTGAAATACCTGTCACAAAAGTGAACATTCATGATGCTCTCAGAGCACATAGCAAGAGAAGCCCATCTAGTGGATGAGGCACAGAGAAGGCCTCCAGAGGAAGTGACATTTAAGTTGAGGCTTGAAGGATGCAAAGTGTGAGATCAGTGAAGGACGGGGTGAAGGCCATGCAAACGGCATGTGCAAGGGCCCAGGGATGACAGACAGTCCTCTGAGCTGAGAACAGAGAAAAAAATCAAATAGCATGAAATGTGGGTGCAGAGGTAGGGCGGAGGAGATGGGAAAACCCTGCCAACTATAGTAAGGGTTCTGAACCTAAGGCAGATCATCGAAAGGCTGAAAGCCTGGGAGCGACACAGCCTGGCACAGTGAAAAGGGATCAGAAGGGCTGTTGTGGGAATTCCCCTCTCAGAGCAGTGTCAGTGAGGTTCCAGCCTGGTGTTCCCAAAAAGCAGCAACAGAAACCCCATACCTCATCATCCCTGGGGCACATGAAGTAGATTTCCAGAGACAGGCCTTTGTTCTCGTGTTTTAAAGACTGATCTGAGCAGGCCCACGATCCGGCTATTAGAGTCTGCTCCCTTTTTCACAGGTGCTCTTCTGGCTGGCCTGGAGATTATTGCAGCTCTGAAATTCTTATTACCTCCCTTCAGCACCCACTGACCAACTGGCTATTTTCCTGTCATCATTAGCTCTATCAAAAGAGGAGCTAGAAGACAGCGAGCTTCCAAATCCAAGTCGTTTATTGCTAACACTTCGAATGAAAGCTAGTTCTGTGTCTTCAGTCAGGAAGAAGAGCATAGCTATTGGCCAAAATTAGGTTTCAAGGTTGTCGAAATATAATTTATCCAGACTTCTCTCTCTACACCGTGATCATGGGTACCGCACTTGGTTGTAAATAAACCAGTGAGTATATAAATTGTATTTCTCTGCCAACTTTCCCCATGGGCAAGAGGATTTGCTGCACATGAATCTGCTATTTTTCTGTTGCTGACAGATCCTCTTAGCCTGTCACATTCAGGAAACCCTAACACCACATGCTTGCCGAATGGCCCACAGGCAAGCAGAACACAGTCCCACATCTCATTACCCCACCTGCCTCTGAAGCCCCTTCTCAGCACCACCGTGACATCAGCAGATACAGTCACCGTCAGTGCAGAAGCCACTGCCTCCTCAGGCAACCCTGGGTTCTGCACTTCCTTCTCCTCCCACGCCAATCCCAACACTGAGGGATGTCAGCCCTACTTGTTCACCACTAGGTCTCACTTGTACTCACCATGGTTTTGTTAAACAGGTGATCCTAGCAGGTTTAGTCTCTCACACAATGACAGCAAAACTAAGATGCAAAGTGGACAGATCACAGACTTTGCTGTCAGGCACAGCTGGGCCCTATTGTCAGCCAAGCCAATGTCGGTCAGCCTACTATTCCTACTGCATAAACTGGGATTCTCAGTTTCTTCATTATCCATCCATCCACCCATCCACCCACCCAGCCACCCATCGGACACATTCTGGATGGGACGCCTACCATGTTCCAGAAGTTTTCACATTTATCTCATTTAATCCTGACAATAATTCCTTAGAGCAAGTTCTCAAATATGTTTGATGGTTCACCCCAATATAGGTCTATTTATAAATCATATACATCTACCATTGCACCAATACATTATATAGTCATAAAACATACATGAAAATAGACATTTTAGAGGATGAGAAAGAATATAAAGATTTTTAAAGCAATTCTATGTTTTCATGATGCAAAAAATCCTCTGTGCTCACCAAAATCAGATATATTTCACATAAAACATATGCCTTAATTTTTACAGAGAAATGTCATATAATTATGCTCCATTATTTTTAAAATACTGACTTCACTTTCTAAGCAAGCAACTTAAGGTTAAGTTCTACTTTGTTTATTTTACCATGGTTTTAATAAATGAACCCTGGTTCAAAAAGTTCCTCAGTGTGGGTACATGTGTTAGTTTCCTATGGCTGCTATAACAAATTACCACAACCCTGTGTGATAAACAAGAGACATTTATTCTCTCAGAGTTCTGGAGGCCAGATGTCCAAAATTGGGATCCCTGAGCCAAATCAAGGTGTCAGTAGGGCCACCACCACCCTTGACCCCTGGGGCTCTAGGAGAGAATCTGTTCCTGGCCTCCTCCAGCTGGTGGCACCAACCTTCCTTGGCTTGCGGCCGCCTCATTCATTCTCTGCCTCTGTGCTCACATTGCCTTCCCCTCCTCTGTCTGTGTCAAATCTCCCCCCACCTCCCTCTTACAAGGACACTTATCATTGCATTTAGGGCCCACTTGATAATCCAGGATCATCTCCCCATCTCAAGATCTTTCTCTAAATCACATCCGCAGAGATCCTTTTTCCATATAAAGTCACATTCACTGATTCCAGGTATTAGGACCTGATTTTGGGCAGCCAGTATTCAGCCTACTACAGTAGATATGGAAGTACCTGGTCACTGATTGAAAAAGAGCCTCAAAATTTAATAAGCACAATCTCATTAACCAATCATACTTCAGTTGTTGTTTTAATTCTGCCAGTAAATTTCCACATTCCTTGATGTCAAGTCACCAAAACGTAAAGCAATTTTATATTTTTGCCACGGATTCAAAACACCCTCACACTCCTCTTTGGGCATCCTTTATAAATTGTTAGAAAATTCCTTTTCCAAGTTTTTTAAGTATGCCAAGGTGAGAAGTTTTATACACGACATGCCAAGTTTTCCAGAAATGAGTCCACATGATGATGGAAACCTTTCCAAACATCTGTTTTTAAAATGTTCTCTCCATAGCACGACTTTCTTTCAGAAAGCACTTTCTCAAATGCATTTCTTGCCAACCGTATCTGTTAGGATTTATACTACCAGTAGGTATTAAGCATGAACAAATTTAGGAAGCTTGAATTTTTATAAAAGAAAAACAGGGAACTTCTTACTCATCACTGACCACTCTCAGTGATGAACTGAACTCTCAAGTTCTTCCCCTGACATAACCAGACAACTTCTGCTGGCACCAAAGTTTTGGGAGCCCATCACCAATTCTTAAGTAATGTAAAGATGCTTTTATCTGAGGATTAAAAAAAAAAAATAAAGTTAACCACATCTGACATCTGATAGCCAGAATGTGAAATAAAACTTGCAAAATGCTAAACACAAAAAAGAGGTGAAGGCACCACTATCAACTGCTCCCCAAAGAGAATTCCCAGGTGGCCTTGGAGCAACCCTCCGCTGCATACAGCCTGCAGCCAGGTGACAGACACAGGTACCACATGATAAACCAAACCCTAAATATTGAAATAAATAATACATACAGCTTATTCCCATTTTCCCATTTTTAGATTTTAAAAAATTATAGAATTCCAACACTGCCTTCGAGCATCTGGGGGTTCTTAGGAACATGGGCACAAGTTCTGCACCCTAAGGACTACTGCCTCTGAGTTAACTGGGAGTGTTCCCACTTTATTGACGGGGAAAACGAAGCAGGGACATAAAGGAGTTGTCTGAAGTAGCATAGACAGTAGGTGGGAGAGCTCGGGCTTGAATCCAAACCTTCGATTCCATGCCTGGCTCTCACTGTCCTGCTCCGGAACTCTTCCCTCTCTAACGGGGAGGGGACCACCAGGAAGGCAGCCCAGCAGAGTGCTTAGGACACCCGCTCTGGGTCATGTTTCTGTCATTTACCAGCTATGTGACCTTAAGCAAATTAAACTCTGTGCTTCACTTTTCTCATTTCTAAAATGGGGATAATAAGAGTATCTAATTCAGAGGGTGATGGTGAGGATGAAATCAGTCGGTTCACGTAAAGCACTAGTGATGGCAACCAACATGTACCAAGTGAAACTAAGTGCTCAGATGTTAGCCATGCAAGGACACATATTTCACAAGGCTGTCCCGTGGAACAAGCGAGCAAGAACTCATTCACAAATACGCACATACAAACCTATACAGACTGTGTGCTGCACATGCGCCTGGCATATAATGAGTACCTAATGGAGGTTAGCTTTCCTTGAGCTTTTTTATTATTATTATTTAGAACGGGATATCAGGGTCAGACACAAGTTAGAAAAAAACTGAAAATGGCCAAGAAAGCATTTTTTTACTGCCATGCCAGCACACTGCCCCCTGCCTTGTCTCCCACAGACATCAGCCATTTAAGGATAAAATGTCAAAATCCAAGGCTTTGGTGTGACACATGCCTTAATTCTGATAAGAAACAATCAGCACCCTGGGTCTACAGTGAAAGTCAATAACCTCATATCCATCAACAATAACAAGTAGTGTAAGGGTTTTTTGTCCCAGTCTAAAAACTTTGGCTCTACCCACCTTCTTCAGTGTCTGAAGCAGAAACTTGGGACTAGTTTTTAAAAACAAAAAGAGTAAAACTGGGACTAGTTTTTAAAAACAAAAAGAGTAAACAGGTTGAAATTCCACTCAAAACTGTCTTCTGACTCTGCTGAGTCACAACAAACATCATCAAACCATTCTGCAGACCAGACCAGGTTACTCCTCTAACCTACTTAAAGTGGAAAAGATATATATTATGAATGGCTGATTCAATCAACATCTCATTTTGTGGGATTCCTACTGGTCTCATCTTTTTACAGTGACTCAACTCAACACCCCATTACTGCCTCCAATACACCCCAAACACCCTGGGTCATTGTTGTAAAATTCAATGAAAGCATTCAGATTTTAGTACTTGGGAAAAAAATCAAGTGAATCTGTACTTTTGTAACTGAATATCACCAGCAGGAAAATTATATGATGGTAGACAAGGAGTCTTGAAAGGAGAAACCAAGTACTTAGACGGATCCAAAGCATCCAGACAAGGCGAGATTTGTCAAACAAAGAACTGAGGTCAATGGAGGGGCAATTAGGACTTGCATCACCAACCCAACAGGTTTCACAGCAGTCTGCACAAGAAATTCCAGGGCTCCCGAGATTATAAGTAAGAGAGGCAGAGGGAGAGAAATCACATTGTATTCAAGTCAACAAACCTAAGTTTGCATCCCAATTTTCTTCCTCTCCAATAGCTGTAACTTTGGGCAAGTGATTTCCCTTCTCTGGACCTCCATTTCCTCATCTGTAAAAGTGGGAGGGTTGAACCAGCTCATCATTTTAGACCTTTTCAGCTCAGTTATTCTAGGCCTCTTCAATCATCACAAATCTGTGTACTGCCTATAGCCATTAACACGGCTTTTATGTTCAGAGAAGTTTTGTAGTACCTATCTTTTGTGAATAAACAATCAATAGTCATTAGTGCTGTTTACCAAACATTTCTAGCTCTCCCCTCTTTCAGTCACAGGGTAAGAAAATATTTCCTAGCCACCTTGTGGTTGGGGGGTGCCTGGTGACTAGTTCTGCCAGTGAACCATGATAGATTTAACTGCCAGCGCAAGACTCTTCTGAATCCTCCTTCCCTCTGGCTCAGTGTCCAGCAATGTTCAACATGTTGTCTGATCTGTCACCCTGAGTCAATGCATGACTAACATGACCAGAACCCTCTGCCAACCCACAACGGATATGGGGAATAAAATAGAAGTACATCTGTGTGTCCGTACATCTCTGGGATTTTGGGGGTTATTCTTTTCCTGCAGCATAACGTGGTCAAACTTATCTTATAAAACCAAGAAGATGTCATCTGAAATTAAATTTAATGTTATTATTATTACTTACCCTACTATCACTACTATAACTACTACCTATAATAAACAAACTTGCATGCAAGTACTGCATATGTAGAGCAAATGACATTCCCCAATAAATGTCCATTACTCTACCAGCTTCTCAGGATCTCTCCTGCAAAGAGCAGTGACTGTCTCCAACAAGTATGGAGAAGGTAGTAAAAATGATACATGAGAACACAGCAAATCCCTCTTTGGCCTCAAAAAAAAAAAAAAAAATGACATAGGAGGACTTTGGCAAAATGTTTTAAACAACAAACTTCTGATTATAGTTAACATAGTATTATAGGCAAACAGATTTTGCCCGCATGAAGGAAGCAAAAAGACTTACCATCTCCTACTTGGGCTCTAACTAAACTGCAAATAACATCTCTGGACAGTTAGCAAACATTTCTAAAGGATGGTGTCAGGAGGTGCAGTTATAAAAGAGGAGTTTATAAGGCCTTGTCAAAAACAAAAGGAGCAAAGGAAGAACCAAGAGATACAGGCTTAAAGATTAAAACAAAAACAAACTCTGGGCATCATACACACAGAAGCATACAAATGAATATGAGATTTGAATGGAAAAAAAAAAGCCAGGTGGTTAAAAAATATCTGAAATTTGTAATTTCTATAAAGAGATAAATTAGAGAAAGACAGGGATAAAATTAAAATAACTGTATTTTAACCAATGATAGGTAATACGCTATCTGAGACTTTAGGGGAAATGCTGCTAAAAACAGAACATTAATAGATAGAATATTTTTAGGAAACATTTATGATGTATTTGCAACACTGATTCAACCCCCCGTAGGCTATTTCTCGCTTTAAGGAAAGTAAGGCATAGCCCTGTCTTGCTGGTTGAGCATGGAACTGCTGTTTCACAGAGAAATGGTCAGTCAGTGTGCCCTGTACTCTCATCTACTCAGTAGCAACGCCTGAGCATCCAGCTGTATGGGTCTGATGTACAAAAGGCAAATGGTGTGGCGAACTCATGGTCCTGTATGCAGACACTATGGCTCTTACCAATGGCAGGATGTGCCAAAGAACTAGCAGTCAGACAGTGACTGTCATTGGTAATAACTTCTTATTATGTCAAGGAATTTACATGCAGATCAATGCAAGCAATGTGCACTTGCTTATCCCCACCATAAATCACTATCGATTGGCACACCAATCCCCTGACATAATTAGGAGCTATAGACAGGGCTGCAATATTATCTTAAATACTGTGTCCCTACTCTCCATATAGGGCCGGGTTTCCACAAAACGCCAGCTCTGCTGCCGTTAACATCCACGACACTGCTGCTGTTCTTATTTGGGGTGGGGAGTAAGGGGAGACAGCGAATAAGTGAATAAAACGTCCCTGTGTGCGATGTCTACCTGAAAGATTCCCCATACCCTATTAGAGATTAAAAAATGGGAATTCCTCCATATCCATATTGAATTCCTGTGTGCAAATGCGAAAGTTGGCAACATGCTGCCTTTAATCTGATTTATGCACCAATTTATTTTATACATTAGGCACACTGTATGCAGGCTGACTGATGCATAAAAATTTCATGCAAAAAAGGACTCACTCTCGTGCAACTGCCTTCAGTTATTATTACCCGGTGGTTCACATCCTACCGTGGGAAGGACAAATGACTCCATGTACCAATGCATTTTGCCCACTATACAAATATTTTGATCTGTTTCTATTTCCCCTCGGCTCCAACTCCAGAGAGCTAAAAACACTGCACCTTAACTTTCTGAAATCCTTTAATGCTACAAAACACCCACTTACGCAGAGAACATCTCTCCATGTTCGCTGTTTATGTATTATCAACACACAAGTTACACACGGAACCAAGCAAACAGAGACATGCACACAATATCCGCAACACGCTTGGGTGTTTTTGGTTAAATGCACTGGAATTTCTGTACATGTCATCACCACCATGTATTTTGCATTACTTTTCTAATTACCTTTCCAGATATTATTAAGAGCAAAAATCCAAATTATTAACAGGTATTATTGACAGCAAAAATCCAAACAAACAGAAAAGATTTGGAGGTAGGGTTTTTAGGTATGGACAAGCCAGCTCGAAAAAAGCACCTTTCTGTATTTTCCTTTTATTAGAAGTCTCCTTTCATCCAGGAAATATGGGGCCTGAAATAAATTGTACCATCCTGCTTTTTTTTATTCAAATCCTTGCCAGAGCTAGGCAGTATGCTAATGAAAACAGGTTGATAAATGACTCCCTGATATTTTCCAGACATTTTTCTCTCAGAAGTGCTCTAAACTGATGTAGCTCAAAGAGAATAAGGCGCATTAAGTCATTATATCAATTTTTGTTACCCAGATACTTCAGTCCCAGTTAAGCACTGACAGCCAATATAAAACAAGGCAAGGGCATCATACGACTCCATCGATCAAATCTTGTCGTAGATAGATTGCCTATTACACAAATAGAACTAGTGGATTCAGTTTGTAGTTTTATGCTCTCCAATTAAAGGATAACAGGGTACTTTCCCATAAATCTGCTAATTGCAACTGAATTAATTTAACAAATTTCTCCAAGCACATAGGAAAAAGTGATTGGTTAAGCTAATGTAAACTAGCACAGGTTGTCACAAAGAGGCTCCCATAACATCCTTTTGCTATACCTTGATTGGGCAAGGTGCCACAAGTATTTAGCTACACTGTGGTTCTTTGGCAACAGACAGCTGACAAGCATAAAACATTGCACAAATAGGAGATAATTTATTTGTGGTACTTTTTCTCCCGCTCACCCCCTCCACCACCAACAACAACAGAAGAATGAAATAACTCCTTCTTTGCATCCAATTAATGTTTCTCTCCAAGCAAAGCTGTTTTTCTCCATCAGTATTACACCAGCCAAAGCACTATATTACAGAAAGAGGTCCCTCCGCGCCACTCAGCCAGCAGTAGGAGCCATGGGCACAAGCGAGAACAGCCACCTATAGCTTTTCAACGGAGGACACGGCTCTGTGCTTCCAAAGAGGGCAGGGTGGACACAGGGCACGGTGCCCACTCTCACAAGTTCAACCACACAGGTAGCTGCAGCCCAGGTGCTAGAATCGGGGGACACGATCCCAAGCCATCCTGCGTAACAGAAGAATTCTGTGACTTTTATACTCAGCATTATGGAGGAGAAGACACAACAATTACACAAGCACAGTGGAGTTCCACTGATCTCTGCTCTTCTCCTCTCTCACTCCTCCATCGGGCCTCAGCAGGGAACTGAGACAAGCTGGCAATGCGCACAACAGCCTCAGATGGCTAAAGGCAGGGAACTCAATGAACAGCAAGTGAAAGAATGCAACGGCAATGGAAGGTGTGTTTTCCAGATTTGGTGGAATTTTATGCCGGATTTTAGGGATCTTGTTCCATTGTGTATATATTTCTGCCCTGGATATTTTGAAGATGAGCTTGAAAAATACAGCTGTGGTTTCCACACCTGGCAGGGACCACCTCCTGCTGAGAGGAGCAAGTTTCCAGTTCCAGAAGGGACAACGGCACCCAGGGACAAGGGAGGAAGCCAAGACCGCAGTGCCAGGATAAGGCATGTCTGCAACCCACATTAAAGGCGGACTGGGTAGCACCTCTTGCTCTCCACAAGTGATTGCAGCTTGAAGATTCCTTGCCCAGGAAACTGATTTCTTTTAAACCAAGGAGAAAAAAATCTCAAGAAAGACTCTTTTCTACAGCACACTTACTAGTAATTCCATTCACCCGATGTGCTCCTGCTGATAGAAGGGAGCTCTGCCATGCCACCCTGATCTGACAGTTAGCTAGTTGAGGACAAGAGCCACATGCATTTTGCACTCATGCCCAGGGCATGAGGAATGAAGGATTTCTCTGTATGTACAATAAACACATCTCACGAAGAGGTAAGGGTGGTCTGCTGAGGAAGAGGCAGTGCGGGGTTAGCCCACACAGGAAAGTGTAGACTGATGGTTCCCACACACTCTAAGTTCCACTAAGAACCTAACCAGTCAAAAAAGTGAAACAAACACACAGAGAAGGCAAAAAAGACACTTTAAATATCAGATATTTTGTACAATGCTACATCAAAGTCGGGAGAACTAGGATTACAGCTCCAGCTTTGCCAGTAACTAGTTGTGTGAGGCTGGGATCACATCTAAGGATGTCTCCCTCATCCACCAGAGGAGGACATCAGAACAGATCTCAGAGTTAGATCTAATGAAGACTGGGAGATCCAGCAGCAGCAGTGCAAAATCAATTTACAAGGTTGCTCCCAATATTTTTAAAAAGAATACAGAATAGAACATGTCAGAGTACAATGAACATAGCAATAGTGACTATTGTTTTGTGACACTTCTCAGTTACGCAAATATACACATGTGCATGCAGGTTGTAATGGAAAATGTATTCCTTAATGTCAAAGTCAAAAAAAAAAAACTTTTTTTGAAAGCCACCAATCCAGTGCAACTGAGTTACTGAATGTGAAGGTTCTGTGGCTCTGTCATAACATGTTCATGTGGAGAATCACTACAGTGTCTCATTGGTCACTTCTCATGAAAAAAGACACACTGGGAAAACCCTCATCTAGGATAGGCACCTGTCTGTGTGCAGATAGTGAACAAGTTCATTTCACAGAGGGCCCCAAGGAAGCTCCCATCCCAGCTGCTGGTACCAACTGGGGAGGGCATGGGTCTGCCCCACACGTGCTCCTGACACAAAACCGCTGCACCAGGCACTTCGGAAATGCCCAGAGCTCCTGCGAAGGACAATGACCATCTACTGATGGTTGCGGAAAGCAGAGTCCAAATCCTGACTGCTGGCTCCCCCAACAATTGCAGAACCGATATTTCAGAGATCAAGTGAAGATCCATATGCAGGGAGATCTAACTGCAGGAGCCCAAAAAGAGGAGACCTGGAGAATCACGTAAGCCTAAAAGGGCCTCCTAGCCACCTCTCAAGAATCCATGTAAAATGAAGTAGAATCCACAGATAATCCCTAAAGCCTTCACTTCTCCAGTTATTCTGAATCTACTGCTTAACAGTTATTTTTACTGTGCTTTATTATGAGCTGTGCTCTGATGAGGTAGTTGGAAGGAAAATCTAAGAAAAAGGATTTATTTCATATTATAAACATGTTGGTTGATTCTAAGCTTATGGAGGAAAAATACTTCTAACTTCCTATTACTTGAATACCCCCTTTATGAAGATAGTTATGGCCAACTTGGTTCATGGAAAACATGGAGAATATAGTACTATGAAAAGAAACAACAACATAAGAACCATTAATAAGGAAAATAAAGGATCTAGGAACTATCCATACAGCCATCCAACAAATATGTGTATGTTTGCGTGTTTTAATGTTTTTTATTAAGGCGGTTAACGGTTCACAGAAAAATCATGCAGAAAGTACAGAGTTCCCATATACCCCCTCATGCACACATAGTTTTCCTTATCAACATTTTGCCTTAGTCTCAGCCAACCAATATTAACTGAGCACGTGCTACATGTCAGGCACTGCACCAGACACTGCACGGTGTGAGCCAAGCAGATGCGGTACCTTCCCTGGGGTGCTTAAGGTCTGGTGGGCAAGAGAGCTGTTCAACAAAATTTACAAATGAACAAGAGCCACAAAGGAAAAATGAGAATAGAAAGTATCACATTTAAGCTGGGACCTAAAGGATAAATAGGAGAAGGTCAAGCAGGCAGACCGGTCATCTGGCCGTCCTTCCCGCCCGTCTGCCTCTCTCTCACCCCTGGGCTGCCCGCTGCCTTTCCACTCGTGTCATCACGTCTCGATCAGTAAATCACCAAACTCTCTCATACGCCCAAGTGCCGGCAATCCCATCATCTCCCCTTCATCCCATGGACCTCCGTCCTCCCAGACCACACCAGCCCCCTTCACGTCTCTCTGCCCTAGTGTTCATTCAGCCTAGAACGTTCCGTTGCAGCCAGACTGCTCAGGTTCAAGTTCTGCCACTACCACTTTCTAGTGCTGTTACCTTGGGCAAGTTTCTCCACCTCCCCATGCCTCAAAGCCCTCATCTGCAAGGCAGAGAGGACAATGGGCTCTAGCCTGCATATTTGGTCTGAGGATTAAATGAGATGATATACATAAAGCACTTAGAACCATGCCTAGCACAGAGAAGCAGTCAATAATCGTTAACTGTTGTTGTTGCCGTTGAGATTGGTGTCATCTATTTTGTTTTCCATATTCCACTTTCTCCTTGAAGATTCAACTCAAACTACCATTTTAACTACCACTTTACTGCAAAGCTACCGTGACTTCCTTGGCCAATATACCCACTGTAAGTATACTGCATATGCTCTATCATAGTCTATCACATGAAACTGAAATTGCTCACCAATCTTCTTGTTCCCTGGGCCCCAAGCCCCTCAGAATCAGAGACCATGTGTTATTTATCTTGCTTCCCAAGCATCTGGAACTCAGCAGACTCTCAATGAACCCATTTGAAGATGGATGGGCAGATGAATTAACTCACGGATGGGCAAATAGATGTGGCAGCCAGAAGACTTCTCCTGGCCTCCATCTTTCTCTAGGGAGGTTTCCCGCCAAGCATGTGAGAAAAAGAGTTGCAATGGTCCCACCCACACCGTAACCCCTGGCCTGAAATGCCAATGTCCATCGCTGCCACCACATGAAGAGTACCCGGGGGCAAAACTGCCTCTCAGAATCCAATGAGTACTTTCCAAACTTTAGAATCCTGCAGGAGAACAAAGATGTTTGATGTTTGATCTTTTCTCGAAATACTTCCAAACTTAGCCAGGCATACTTTTTCTTAAGCCTCTAGGTTAAATGCCTGAAAGCGACTTTGTATTTATTGGTGTCGTTATGTGTACAGTAACAATCCCAGAAGCAGGGCATGACTGCACTAGCTTTATGCCTGGCAAAAATCAGCATCCATATTATCTGAACTCAGAAAGACTATAAAATTAAATTTAAGTGACTCATTTAACTACCAGAAGGAGAAAGGATCCAATTTTAAAACTGAAGGGGGAGAAAGAAGTAATTGCCTCTGGAGGTAGGAGTTTGTTATGTAAGTAAGTAGAGGGCATGTCAAGAAATAACAGATGCCCAGCCACATTTGAACAGTAATAAGGACCCAACTGAGAGACACTGGCAAGCCTTTTTCTCTTTGGTGGGAATAGAGACAGCACTTTCCTTTGACTCTTCAGCATTCAGCAGCCTCAGTGAGCTGGGACACCTGAAGGCCCCTGGGATCTAACCCTAATGTGTATGTTTCTGTCTTGGTTTGTTGGTTCGTATAACCCTCAAATAATTTCTCCTGACATATTCTTGCCCTTATATCTTGACATGGCAGATTCTCAAGTCCTTGGAAAATGCCCCCATCTCAAACTAGAAGAGATGCTGGTAATGTTACAAGAAAGTTGCCAGCAAGGCGGGGCGGGCCTCAGATAGACTTGACTGCTCACTGCAGTGGAGCCGTGGGTAAGCCACATCCTCGCTGCCTGGGCAACGGGTTGAGTTCAGATGGACACGGATGACCCCAAGTCACTGCTCTTATTTTTATAGGACTTGGGAATATTTTGCTAAAGCGTTCTTACTGTTAGTGCTTTCTAATAGTGAAATTTAAGGTTAAAGGCAGGGCCCCCTGTAAAATGGTCACAAAGATAAAAACCATTTAATGATTGCCACTGGGAAAAGAGAGGGAAGACATCACATGGTCAGAATCCCAGGCATGAGAGAGAATTCCTTTGACCCAACTTGGCCTATAGATTCTACTAATTTTAAAGGTTTCTCAAGTAGGAGATTCCATGGCACCTCATGTGAATTATTTTAGCCTTTTTCTCCCTGGCAGGTAATTGGGGAGTAGGAGATTAGTGATGATAACCCCTCAGAATGCTGTCTAATTTACACCTTAAATTCTCTTGGTCCAACAAAATACTTCAACCAAATCAGAGTGGCAAAACTTCTTCTTATTTCAGGGGCCAGGCAATACTAGAACAAATCTCAAAAAGCTTCCAAGGGTCCCCTTAAAAATATGTGCATCTTTACTCCAAGTAGGAAGCAGATTCTTAAAAATGTATAAGTTCTCAAGGGGGAAAAAGAACATTCCAGAATTGCAATGAACTCACTGCGTGCCGTGCACCCAGTGAGAAGCAGCTCTGTGAAGGGAAGGGCCTGGCTCACTTTGTAGCACCATGGCTTGGCATACCATCAGGCACATAGCAGGTACATAGTACATCTTTCAAGAACAAAGGAAGATCTAATTAGGTCAACATCAGGTCCTTTCCTCTCTTTTCCCAGCCAAAGATACCCAGAACAGAGCCAGGGCAGACTCCTGCCCCATGCCCATGTCCACTGGATGATAAACTCCAGAAAGACACAAGGCATTCTCAGCCAGCTTTCAGGAACGTGAAAGAGGAAAAGAACACCACCTAGGAACCTTGCCTGACACCAAAAACACAGTGCAGGACATTTTATTCTCCATTAATTTGGAATATACAGTATTTCTCTATGATTACTGGAGCACACGATGTTCTTATAAGGTTATGAACTGGTTTTGCATCATTCCATTGCTAGAATTTAAGATTGTACTAAGTGTGATATATCTCAGTCATGATTAATCCTGCCCGGTTCTGCAGCTAGTTTCTATAAAAACCAACTTGAAATACAGGACTCTTAAGGCCCTTGCCAAATCTGCAAGATGTGATATTAACACAGCTCCAATCCAGGCGAGCAGTCTAACTGAACGCAGAGACAAGCTACGTGTTTTCCTTTGTGCTCTGTGCACGGCTATTCATCCTATTACCAAAGCGTAGAACATTTGGCAAGCGCTGCCCTGGCCTGGTTTACAACAGCATTATGACTACTGCCCAACAACAAAGTAAAACTGCAGATAAAATCCGAATAGGTCCATTATTGTTTGTAGAGGGAGCTAAAGAAGTGAAATAATTTGTTTGGGCTGCAGAAACCTCAGCCCAGCCAGACAGGAGAGGAAATGTACACTGCAGCCAAGGAACCCCCAGAGCTCAGCAATGTGTAAATCCCCACCTTGAACGTCGTGAATTAAAGCAGATGAAAGTTTTAAAATGTCAGGCAAGTCCCTGGGGATGGATATGCTTTATGTTTTTTATACAGTGAACATTAATTTCAAAGGGAAAGGGAAAGCAGCCCTCTATCTCCAGCCATTCACTCCATTTTTTCTTAAGCTCCATGTGTCCACTTTATCCAAGGAATTGATGCTGTGCTGAGTCAAACATTTGGACTCAAGGTAAAAGAAAGGTCCTTGTGAGAGAAAGAAATAAAAATTCACCACCCCCTGCTGAGAAGCAGCTCAAAGATGGAGCATATGACACGGAGTTAAGCAACTGAGGCCCAATCCCAGCCCCAACTCCTTCTAGGTGTGTGGCCTTGGGGTAAACCTGACTTCTCTGATCATTAATTTCCTACTTCACAGAGTCATCAAATAAACTAAATAAAATAGCACATATGTGCATATGTATATATATATATTTGTATATATGTGTTTGTACACACATATACACGTGCACACACAAGCCTCAGGTTGTTGCTTTAACTCAACAGCTTCCACTCCCCTCCACCATTTAATTTCTATCATACATCCCTGTTGTATTTAACTGCTCTGCAAATGAAACAAAATTTCATTCATTACTCATTCATTCAATACTTAGGCAGGTCCTGTGGACTCTGGGATCCAACAATAAACCGAATGCTATGTACACCCTTGAGGCATTCACAATAGAGTAGTGGTTCTTTCCACAAACTGGACCCGAAATGTGAAATCCAAGCAGCCTTGTCTCCCAGTTTAGGTCAAGGTTTGATATTATAATGATGATGGGACAAATGACTGGGCTAAGCACTCTCAGAGCCCCAAGGCCCATGATAATCCGCATTATTGTTGAGCAGATACTCACTCCCTCCCCCTCCCACTGTGCAGTCTGCCTCCCTGTCCCATTGACACTGGTTCTCGCTACGAGACTCGCTCGGCCCAGTGAAATGTAACAGTGTGACATGAGCACATCCTTAGTGTGCTTGTGGAATTTGACTTGGCTCTTGAACTCTACTGAGCCACCATGAAAAGAACATGCTCCAGGTAACCTCTGCTCCTCCAGCCCAGGCCCCAGAACCAACAAACATGGAGCAAACCCAAAGCCAACAGGCCACCTGGGGCCAACATCAGCAACCTGCAGCCTGGAACAGAGCCTCCCAACCTAGATCAGCCAAACCACAGCCAACCTGCAGACGCATGATCAGGAGAATAATTGGCATGGCTTCTTAAGCAGCATTATTGTGCAAGTAGCCTACCACTAAAAGGCCTAAGCGGAATCCCTACCAGAAAATGAAAACCTCATCAAAGGCAACCCGGTATAACTTAACTACTGAAGCATTAATATGAGATTATTGTACAAAACATGCTTTTCGTGGTCAAATCAATCATTCTGTCTCAATTCCTCTATGCTTGGTTTCAGCTCTCTCTGTGTTACAAGAAATTAACACGAAATAAGTTGATCTTGGTGAGTATGATTCAAATCAGTAACGTTAATTGGGCTCCTGAGCATTAGGTAATATGACTTCAAATCAACAAAAGGTTAATACAGCTTTCCCTTCCTGTAGCACTGCCTATGATAAATCTACAGTAGTCTGAAAGTTCCAATTTCATTAACAACACATTTAACATGCTAAAAAGACAGGAACATTCTCCCTACAAAATGTGCTCTCGATGCCCACCAGCAGGTTAAGTGAAGATTGCAAAGCATATCCAATTGTGTGATTAAGTTATACATGAATAAAGAAGAAAGTACTCGATGATGACTTATTTTAAACTTTAATTTTAATATAATCTTCCTGTCCTTTCCACTTCCCCTTCCCCATGGTAATCTGTGGAATTAGTGGTTATTTTCTTTTACAGCCTATTTCATGCTAGGTGATGTTATTACCTATCAAAGAAAAAATCATTCAACATTCTTATTGAACATATACAATGTATAAGGAGGTATGAGCTGTTCTGGGATGGGCGAGAGGAGAGATAACAAAAAAAAAATAGCATTGTAAAGTCCACATCCTCAAACAGCTTTCAGTCTGTTATGACAGAGACAGCTAGATAATCAACAATACACAAACAAAATAAGCAATATAAACCAGTCCTTTAGGGGACAACTGATAGATACCCTCTTTTCATCCATTTCCCCTCTGCCCTCTCTCTAACAGTCCCCTAGATTTCCCCAGATTTGGCTCATACACAATTGGTCTCACCCTTCTGTCCCAGAATGGTGCCCAATTGGCTTAATTCCAGCCGAGTCCACTCCTGGCCAAAGGAATTGGCTGCGGGATAGGCGGATGGCCCAGTTAGACCCATCAGGCCAGTGATACCGAGGTTGGGGGATTCTGTTCAAGACTTACGGTAAGTGAACTCCCTGCTTCCAGCTGGATTGGAAGAGAACACACACAATCTTCACAACTGTTGGCAGCCATCTTGCCATGGGGGGAGGCCCTACTGTCCCCAATAAGCGACCCTTCCCTTAGGAACAGCGGCCGAGAGAGGAGGAGGCAACAGCTAGACCTAATGAGACCAAATGAGTTTTAAGCTTGTGCCTTGCCAGAAATCATTGCTACCATGAAGTCAATATTGACCCCCATTTTTTAAGACGACTTGAGGTTTTTTTCTCTTACTCGGAACTAAAAGCGTCCAAATGACAGCATGTAACAAGAGCTAAAAAAAAAAAAAAAAAGAGAGAGAGGGGGAAAGAGAAGTTATTACAAGGTAGGAAAACATAAATGGAATCCACAGCAAAAGTAAGGTTTGCCCTGGGTCTCCAATCATAGAAAAACTTAGAGTCATTACAAAGTGACAGAATATAGTGGAATGATAGAATAAAGCAAACCTACTGACCTAGATACCATTAGAATAGGAGCACAGGATTTGGGTGATGTTTATGGCAACATTATTAATAATAGTGGATTGCCATATTTGCATACATTACAGAAAACACCACGTATGCCACTGCCTTGCTGAATCCTCACATATACCCTAAGAGAATGTATGACCATCCCCAAAGCACAGATAGGCAAAAAGACGTTTTGTGACCTAAGCAACATCACAAAGCAGTGGTTTAGCCTCACACAGACCCAGACGACAATTCTGAATCTGCCTTGACCAGCTGTGTGAACCTTGAGCAAGTTACTTCAACCTATCTGAGCCTCAATTTCTTCCCCTTAAAATGGGGTATGATCATAATGCATATCTCTAAGGTTATGAGAATGAAATCAGATATTGCACAAAAGAGCTTACACAATACCTGCCACAATCTATGTGATATGTATGTGATCCATGGAAGTCATTATTTTAGTTGTTACTTTAGAAAAGAAAGATTTGGTATGGCTTATGACCACAGTACAAGAGAATAAGGACCAATGGGGAGAATAATAAAGTAGAAGCTTTAAGCTCAATGTAGGAAATAGCTTTCGATCATTTAGTGTTTCCTACAAACAAAACGGATTGCTTCAGAAGGAACAAACCTCCAACTTTGGAGGTTTTCACCCAGAGAAGGACTCTGTTTAAGGACGTTGTGGCAGGAATCTGCACATTAGAAGCATGATTCAAGGATGTGGCCCCAAGAATTTTCATCATTTGAGACTTTCCAGTCACGAGATCGGCCAGCTTAATTTGCAGTATACCCCCCAAAAGGTGAACAATTACCAGATCTTCTCCCCACATCCCTTCAGTCCCCAGTCTTTTAACAATACTCAAGAAACACTTGTACATTAAAAAATGAGAAATAAATTTGACTGGACTCACTACCCCCGCACTATCCTCCAATCCTGCAGAAAGCTAATTTCAGCTGTCACTTACTGGAAGTAAAATGACAAATATCTGTAATATCTGTCAGGTTATGAACGCTTTAAAAAGACTTATGCAGCTGTCAACATTTTGATGACTTTAACAAGAGGAAAGTAAACGAAGAAGAGGAAACAGCATGTCTGAGGAGTACTCAGTTGCCAAACTCTTCTATTACTTTTATTAATAAAAACCAAATTACTCCATAAAAATGCAAACAACGAAGACTTCTGGAGAAAACCAATGAAGGCAAATCTGTTAATAATCCTGCCAATACTTACAGATGAGATCATTAGATTCAGCTTCAACATCTCAGTACAAAGTGAATAATTCTATTACAGGGAAGTGAACTCTAAATTTCTCCCCACCATGGTGACAGAGGAATAAATATGTAAAATCCATGGCAGAGAGATGCCCATCTTTTTAAGAGCTTCTTGTCTCATTTTACAAGATAATGTAATATATAAGGTGGTGACTATATATCCCAGTTTTACTGGGAAAGTCCCACTTTAAATCTATTATCTTGGCATAATTACTAATAAACCAGGCTAATTTGGATAATAAATTTTACAGTGTGTATATATGTATACATATGTGTGTATATTTGTGGTTCTGTGTGTGTGCGTAGGTCTGTGTGTATATATATATATGTTATGTGTGTACGTGTGACTATGGATTAACACGTATGTACATATAGAACATTTTCCTTCCAATCCCAAATGGGTCTCATTGATAACAGTTTAGCTAACATAAGATATTACAACAAGGATTTCCACAGTTACATGGTGTTCAATTTTTACCATCCAAGAAACCAAAATATATCTGAGACAAAAATAACTATGTTTCATTCACTTTTTCTTTGACTGCATTAATTACATATAAACTGAAAGCCATCAACAAAATGACTTCACTGGGAACAGGGATGGGTGATGCAATTTTAGATTAGGAGGATGCTTTAACGCAGTTGGTTCCTGGCCTCAATATAAGACTCTAAGCCAAAATCCACACTGTTAATCATTAACTGTTATTTGTTTTTCCATCATCTCTGCTGCTTCTCCAGTATCAGCGAAGAACAAAACAGAAAACAACAAATAAGAAAAATCAGTATGAAAGTGCGGTTTCCTCTGTGGGCTTGAGTGATCATTTTTTGCATATAAAAATAAGTGAGCACTGGATGTAGTTCACATATCTGTTCTTTCCACACATAATTTTTAGGTATCTACTCTATGCAAAGAACAGTACACATCGTGGATTTGTTGAACTGAAACTTGTTTTTTAAGGACATATTTAAGAAGACCCTATCCATTAAAAATAAATGGGCTTAATTTTTTTAACCTCGATTCATTTTCTTTTATCCCTTCTGACCTGGGATATCAACAGCTACATTTCCAAAAACATTCATGAAAATTCTCCTCCTTCCATTTTCCAAATCCAGAAAATTTAATCACAGAGGAATTCTGACAGCCAGCAGGTATCACCTTTTTAAGATATCTCCCAAACCCAAAATACCTAAACCTCTTCTCGGTCTATAAATTAAGTCATTAATAAATATAAACTTTGGGAAGGAAAGAAACATTCTGCAACAAATCAAATTCCATGTAGCATAGGGAACTGGCACTATTCCCATGGAAATAAACTCTGTGAAAAACCAACTTCATTTCTCTAGTGCATTCCAGAGACAGGATACTCTTTTTGGTGTTCCTCATAAATCTGAGAAAATTAAAAGTTAACATGCCACGATATTTTTATTAGTGGATCCAAAGCAGTAAATATTTAAATATTAGTAAGGGTGGAGTTGCTGGTGCCACAGAAAAAATCCTCAAGGCTTCTACTAGCTTGGGCTTTATAGAATAACAGATGGCAGTTACAAAGCAAGGCTGAATCAAAGGTGGGGAATTAGAAATGAAGAGCAACACATCCTCCTATGGTTGGATATATGCTGACTGAGCTTCCTGTGTTCTTCAAGCCATTCTTTGATTATAAAACTAACGATGGGAGTATGAAAATCCACTCCTCTGGGAATGGTCCCTAAGAGATCAGTTATTCAAAAGAAATTGGAAAAGAGGCCACGGTGAGAAGCAAGAACAAGCAGAGGTGTGACCATTCACAGCCAAATGCCACCCTTTCAAGGCAAAAGACACCCTTTAAAAGGAAATTGGAATCCTATGGGCAGCCCCAAAAGAAATGCTGCCCTTGAAATTGCAAGTGATAATGAGTTTGTGTATCTTGCTACAGGGAGCTGATGTGACTGGCCAGGTGCAAACAGGGGAGAAATGAAGCCATCCAGGACTTATAATTTCCAGATGGAAGCTGGAGATGATGACAATACACAGAATCCTGGAATTGGAAAGTATCTTGGAGATGTTTTCATCCAAACTATCTGTCTTAACTTGCCAGGCCTGCTATGACGAATGT
The DNA here is from genome assembly GCF_015220235.1 of Choloepus didactylus. Classification (NCBI taxonomy): domain Eukaryota; kingdom Metazoa; phylum Chordata; class Mammalia; order Pilosa; family Megalonychidae; genus Choloepus; species Choloepus didactylus. The sequence continues at coordinate 72,149,912 of NC_051321.1, read as the reverse complement.
AACAAACTGACCGGCTTAAACAACAGGAATTTATTGTCTCACAGTTTTGGAGGCTAGAAGTCCAAAATCAAGGTATCGCCAGGCCATGCTTTCTCTGAATCTGTGGAGTTCTGGTGTGGCCTAACCACAATCCTTGGGGGTTTCTTGACTGGTAGACCCATCTTGGCTTGTAGATGCATCTCCATCGCATGTCATCATCTCCAGCTTCCATCTGGAAATTATAAATCCTGGATGGCTTCATTTCTCTCCTTCTCTGACTTCTGCTGATTAATTGTATCTGCATTTCCTCTGCTTGTAAGGACTTTAACCATATTGGATTAAGGCCCACCCTGATTCAGTTTGGCCTTATCCAAATAAAGAGCTTCACACCCACAGGACCAGGGGTTTGGACTTGAGCATGCCCTTCTAGGGAACATGAGTCCATCTACCACGTTATTACTCATTGTAGGCAATATGCCCTGAAACATCCCGCCAAACTCTGTTCAGACATAGATTTAATCCTAGCCATAGATTAAAGAGAATGTTCACAAGTTCAAGCAACTCACCGCATGGAATCCGAGAACAAGGCACCTCTCCTGAAGCCAAGGGTTCTAGGAATGGCCCCAGACCAAGGAACCAGGACAGCTGCTGGGCAGAAATACAGCCTACCCCAGCGTCAAAAGAGGCAACATGAGATCCTTTCCCAGGAAGCAAGCAAGTCCCCAAAAGGCTTGAGAATACCACCACATACTGCAAGTGACACCAACCAAAACCTTCTCCTGCCTGGATGATTCCGTATCACTGAACATTTTAAAAGCCTTGCATCTCTGCACCTCTCACCAATCCAGCAGCGAGACCTTGGAGGGGCACTGTGGGCCATACTTTAAGAACCAATACTTTAAACTATAGGGGGCAGAAGGAACACTGGGCCTGGCTGATAAGATCAGGCTTCCAAAAGGCTCTAAGGACATAACCCATACTTTTTCCCGAAAAAAGCCTATACAGGATGAAATGAACATGCCTGTCCTACAGAGAGAAACTAAGATCTAGAATGAGTTCTTTAAAATCAACTGTTATTTGGGTTGGAGGGGAGAGGCAGTTTCAAATTGCAAGTAAAGATCAGCCAATGGATCATGAAGTCAATTTAATGGGTTGTCAGCATTTTCATAGTGGGATGGAGTGGAAAGGACTGAATTAAAATGCACCAGAAAATATCAAGTTCACAGCCAGCAGTAAGGCCAAGTCTAGACATATACATACACACATATACACGTACACACATGTGCCATATATATATCCCAGTCAAAGGATATATATGACCTCTTCCACAGTTTAGAATTTTCTTTTAGGGAAATAGTTGGGTCAAGTCTCCTGACCATTCCAAACACTTGTACACAGAAATCCAAGTCAGCAGAGGCTGCAACTGACCAAGGTCTCAACATTTTTTTTAGGAAACGACTTTGACAAAATAACATACCATAAAATTCTTTCAGACCTGCTGGCAACATTGCACAACAGGGAAGAGCAATTAGTAAATGTACAAATTGAGATCCTGCTCACAATGCCACTTCCAGTGTTGAGGATATATTTGCTCCAGGTAAAATGCTTTGCTCTCATTCATGTCAGTAGTGCCTATAAGTAAAAGAATTTATTTGAATTCCGTAGCTCCCTCCGAATTCCACTCTACTGAATTTAAAACGAAGAACATAAGATCTCACCAGCATTTTCAAAGATTGAAACTATGATCAATACACAGGCTTGCAACCAAACCAACACTGATTTATTCTTTACAATTGTATGGAAAGAAAAGAGCTGCTGTGCCGACTTCACTATTCTTCCCTTAGGAGAAAAACCAGTTGCTGTCATCATCATCATTGCTGATGTCATCGCGGTCATCTGGTAGAACAATGATGAAACATGTACACTGAACTGTCAGGACCCTCCGCTGTCGTAACCATCCTGTTACACACACCCACCTCCCCCAGCTGATCCCATGCGGAAACAGGATGCCTTAGCTCAGTTTTCAGATCTTAGATCCCAACATCCAATCATTCTGCTACTTTGCAGAGTTAATATCCACAAAGGCAAGAAGTCAAGGAAATCTTGAGCCACAAGTCCCCCTTCTTATCATAAAAATGCCCTCATTTTGGCAGTAACCTCAACACTGTGTGCATCTATGTGAACAGGAAAAGAAGCAGGGGGACACTTTAAGGGTAGCTCTTCTCAAGACAGAAGACTCAAACAGCAACGTTCAGTAACTAGGTGATGATGCTTATTTCGATAGAGATAATATCCCCTACAGAAAATAAAAGAAAAATGAAACTCTCGGTTCTCCATATATATTTATAATATCTGAAGGAAGCCACGAGAAAGAATCTGCATGAGATATAAGAAATTGGAGCTTTCAGACACAGTTTCCACCTTATCACTCTTGTCTGTTATAAAAAAAAAAAACAGCTGCATATAAAGATAAGGGAACAGAAAGGTGATGTGTATGCTGCCCAGATGTTTCTGAAATCCATTCCCTGTTAAATCTATCTCCCCCAAACTAAAGACACCTCTAATCTTTTCTAATGGCTTCATCAAATGAAATAAATGGCTTGTCATAACATTTTCTTAAAAACTTACACTTCTAGTTGCAACGGCGAAACAAAAAAGGCAAGTATATTTTTTTAATACCTATCCAAGGAAAAACTAACCTCAACTTTAAAACATTATTCACGTAAGACATTTTTCTCAAAGAAAACAAGCTGGAAAATAAGTATGTTAAGATTTTAAAATATTGTTTCTTTTTTTGTTTTCTTAACCCCTAGTCTTTTCGCTGTCTCCCCCGCAGGTAACACTTCCATTTATTCATTACTTCAAACATTTATTGCATTCCTACTATGTGTCAGGCAGTGAGCTAAAATGGAAAGCAGAGACAAAATAAATGGGGATATGATACGAGGAGGAAATTGGGGAATAGTTGGAGAGATTAAAGATGGAAAGTTGTAAAGAAGGGTTGCATAAAGGGTGAAGAAAGAGGATAAAGAAAAAATGCTATCTGTCTAACTTAAGTCCTAGTCCCTGGTTATACTACCAGACACAAAAGTTCAGAGTGCAGAGAAAAAATATTCTACACCTAATTTGTTACCCTCTTGTGAGCAGACTTCACATTTCTGCTCAGCAATTTATTGCTCTTGAACACAGACTCGAGAGTCAAAAGTCCTTCTAGAACAAATGGGTTTACATTCCCTGTTTTGCCCCAAGACTGGGGGCCACTAGACAAGACCCAGGCCTGACATTACTTTCTTGAAACAGAGCCAGCCCCACCCACTGAGCAAGAGCTTCCAAGATGCAACCACTTGTATTTATTGAATAATACAGTCAACACCTCTAGTACCCAATATTGTGTAGTATTTATTTTCCCATTTGAAAAGTGAAGGTATTAAACCATATGACTTCTAAGGCCGTTTCCAGTTCTAACATTCTATGAGCTATCATCCAGCCAGATCCAAGCAATTTTAAGATTTCCACTCCATCTACATCCCACGTAAATAAGGAGACTTGGGTTACAGTTCATGCCTCTAACTGATTTTATCCTTGACCCCATAGACCCCTTGGAAGTTTCCATAAAACATATCTGCAAACAAAATTGGTAATCTAGCAAGCATACACCCTCCTTTAAAAAAAAAAAAAAAGAAACACACTGAGGAAGGCTTCTATCAGATTCTACATCATGTACTAGCAGCTAGGAAGCAAAGGATGAAATGGACTGTACTTTATTTCTGCATCATTCATATGGCAGCATCATTTAATCTCTTAAAAGTAATTACAGTCTTATAGGCAAAAAAAAAAAAAAAAAAAAAATACTAACCGTTTGGCTTTTCAGGGAGCCTCTCAGCGAACTGGGAACCATCCAAAGCCAGTGGCAGAAAGACCACAAGTAAGTGTCAATGCAAAGAAGGGAATGAAAGCCCTAGTAGTTGGAGCTAATGGCATCTACACAGAAAGAGCATGAACCTTGAAGGAGAAAACTAGTGCCTTCCAAGTGGCCTTGCAAACAAGCCCTAAGTAATCTTACACTCATTATTGTCACTTACCTACAAAGTCTGAAAAAGCCCATACTGTGTTTGTCCAGATGCCTCCCCATACCCCACCCACCCACACACACACAAACACACACACATACTTCTGGGCTTGTCTGGTTAAATCTTGGATCTCTCAAAGGCCCCTCATCTCAGGAAAAAAAGCATTCTTCCCTGACAGCCACACCAAAAGATAAAGTAACCTATTTGAAAATTATGCTAATAAAGTTAGAAACCATTAATTTGAAATGTTAGACATGTGATACTTTAAAGTTTCTTCTAGGTTATTGTCCCAGAGTAGCCTGAGGAAATGAAGCCATCTCAAATGAAATAAGGGATCTACCAAGCCCATAAAGGAAGAGGGTAGGTTAGAGCCGTCTTTCTATGAAAAACAGAAAATTAAATAGAGAGGGAATCAAAGGGTAGCTATAGTGTGGAAAGAAAGCCCCTTTTTAAAAATGATTTACTTCCTAAACCTTTAATATCTCCTTATTGCACAAGTAATACATGTGAAATTGTGTCCTCTTCAAAGAAGAGACAGGAGCATGCCAGGAAAAAATGCATAAAAAACTGGATTTTCCTATAGGAATTTTCTTTTTAAGAGAAGGTTCAAGGAGACCTACAGTTTCAAAGAAAACCCAGTAAGAGGACTGTAATGGGACCCCATGGAGAAAGCACCTGAAATTATAACTAGGGATCTCAGCACACGTGAACACTACCCTTCCATACACCAGGCAGCAGTAAAATCATCAAAGCCAGAAGACCAAAATGTCCTTAAGTATTGAAACTATGTGATGGGAACATGGGGTTTTATTACACAAACCTACCTTGTTGTATGTTTGCAGAATCTCACAATAAACTTAAATTTAAAACTTAGTTTTTTAAAGGTGAAGAACCAATTATTTCTTCATTGCCCTTTTCTTTGAGAATTTATTCTTGGCTCTGATCTGCAAACCATATAAGTAACCGGCCAGGCCACAATCACAGCCACAGTAGAGAGCCAGGGGCAGGCAAGGCGCCCAACAGGACCGAGATGTGCTGCTCCAGGAATTCTGAATCAAGTTCCAACTCCAGGTAGCAACCGTGGACAAAGAGTGAGCATGTCAAAGTAGGGTGGGAGGAGCATACCAGTTTGCAAGGAGGGGAGGAAGCAAAAGGGGGAGACCAAAGAGGTCCCTCCAGGGGAAGGAGCCGGCCCCCGCTCCTTGCTAGTCTGCGTTCCACCCCTTCGTGAACTCTGGCCACACTTCCAGACCTTGGCACCTATAAAGATACCTCCTTTACTCATTCATATCAACTCCCTCTCCCCTCTTGTTTAACTTAATTTTAGTGCCTCACAAACAAAACAAGGACAGACTAAGACTACAGGGAAAGAGCAAGAACTTGCCAAGTATCCCAAGTGTACGAAGCTGGGGAAATCGGCATCAAAAGGAAGGAATGCCTCCTCTCCCAGACGCCTCCTGGGAGCCAAGACAAGAAGAAGGAACAGAGAAATAGAGAAAGCAGTTCGGACCAGCCATTCTCCTCACTATCAACCCTGGCACACAGGTGGGCTTTTCTACTGTTTCCATGCCTCACAATTTCTTTGCAAAACCCAGAGGGGAAATTTATGCAGCAAATAGGGGGAGAAAAGGCTAGTAATGTTCTTTTTATTTACTTTGGAATTTGGAGTTTAGAAAAAGGGAAAGATATGCCCTGGTAAAGGGAAGGAGGCTGACAACAGAAGATCTTAAGGCTTTCTTCCCCCTGCGCTGCTTTGGATGTTTCTGGCTTCCACAAAAAGAAAGCTCCGCACGGTTCAAAGTCACTTTAGAGCTTACAAAGTAAACACACATGGCAAGGTATTCATTGCTGCTATAAAGGAGATTTCTTATTCCTCCCATAAGGTCACTTACACCCTTAATATTATGAGACTGAGTGGCCAGTCACAAAGGGGGGACATAATTGGCAAGTCTTTAGCAAGAGGACAATACTTCTACTATCACAGCAAATCTACTTAACATCAAACAATGTTTCATTAGCTAACAATACATTTGCTTCCAATGAATGAAAACTACAATAAAAGAGTTGCTATATTTTAAAAAGTAATGAATGTAATTTTGCTGTTTTATGTTGCCATAAAAAGGGGGCCTTAAGTGTACTTCTCATCTGCTCCTCTTCTTTAACTACCATAATTTATGCAGATAAATGTTGGATGAATCGCATCAAGAACTCTATTCAGATTGCTACCCATAAAAGTACTTAGCTATCATTTTCTTTTTCTCCTATTTATATGTCTTCATATTACAAAAATCAAGTTACCAACATTAAAAGTGATATATTGTCACCAAAAAGTACTGAGGCATAACATGAAATAATAAATTATTAGTCTTTGAAGTTTAAAGCCAAGTTCAGGAGATAGCAAGACTTTTGTTGCACTGGATTTCTTTAAAACTGCAGTTGACTGAGGGAAGCTTACCAGTGACAACTATGGAGGTCTTGCCAACACTGGCAACCTGCAGATCTACTGCAAAACTCTAAAGCAGTGTCAAGGCCAGATCAATGTTTCTGATAGTTCACAAAAGAACGTAGCTTTACATAGCAAGCATAATGTTAAGTGACTTAGGAATGTAGCCCCTAGAGTATAAATGTGGACATGGGGTGGTGGTACATGGCTTCTGCAGCCTCCCCAGAATCTCAGCCTATGACCAGCTCAGGGTAGAGGGTCAAGGGGATACTCTTCACTCAGTACCTTACCCACCTCTTCCAGAGAACCACACAGGAGGTGGATCTATTCTGTGGGGAAACAGTGACTGATCCCTCATCCCCAAAAGTGCACCATGGCTAAAGCAAATTCATGTCCTCATAAATGTGGATGATACTCATCCATACGCAAAAGGACCTGGCAAGCAGAAGAAATCTCCATGGGGCTCCCACATGCTATGTATGGGGTTAAAGGGTACAGAGGAGAATGCTGGTGAACTGTTTGCTACTTGTCAGCACTTTACACCAAAATGTGAGTCCCTCAGAGTCAATGCATTGCTAACATGTCCTAGCAGTTTCCAAAGGCTGCCATAAATTCCCACGAATGGGGTGGCTTCAAACAACAGAAATGTGTTTTCTCACAGTGCTGGAGGATCAGCAGGGCCACGCTCCCTTCTCAAGGCTGGAAGGGAGAATCCTTTCTTGCCTCTTCCAAACTCTGGTGGCTCCTGGGGTTCCTTGGCTTGGGCCAGCCTCCCTCCACCTTCCACCTCCATCTCTACAGGGGCTTCTGCCCTGAGTGTGTCTTCCTGTGTCCTCTCATCTCCCTATAAGGGTACCAGTCAGTGGACTTGGAGCCCACCCTCTCAATCCTTAATTATATCCGCAAAGATCCTAGTTCCAAATGAGGTCGTATGCTGAGGTTCCAGGTGGACCTGAATTTTGGGGTACACTACTCACCCCACTACAAGGGCTTAAGTGCCTTACAGGATAAAGAAACTTGAGCTACAGCTAAGCTCCAGTCAAATGATGGTGAAGATGTAATCTGCCCCACTCTAACTCCACGAGGGTGGAAAGCACATAGTAGGCACATCATAAATACATACTGAACCAACTAGTATTGCAGCAATCCTCGGTTCACTTATGCTCTGGAAGTCCCACATTCCTCATGATCATAATCTCTATGCTACTACACTGTAAGAAAGTTGAGGTAACTTACTTTACTAACTATGTACTGCCAGAGCACTGGTAAAAAGTCATATTTAAATGGTGACATTTAGCATAGAGCTTCCTGTTCCCTTCAGTAATTCATTCAAAATATATATTTTTTTAAATTGACCACCTACTCTATGCATGGCACTGTTCCGGGAGTTTGGGATATATACATGTAAAAAAATAAAGTGGACCAAAAAAAGCCCTGCCTTCACAGTATCTCTATTTGAGGACAAAAAAACCCGAGAGAGAAAATATGAATCACTGTCTCAATCAACAAATGTTTCCTAAGGGCCAGTGTAGGAATGGCAACGTGGGGCTCTCGTCTGCCCTTCCGATGTCTGTGCTCACGGTGGACCCTGATAATCAGTAAGCACACAGTTACACAGAGGCAGGCCCGAGAATTCTCCTCAATGTCCAATTTCCAGGTAGCGACTTCTAATGAATCACAGTAGGTGACCAACAAGATACCATGGAAGAAGCAAAGAATTAAGAAGCAGTTCCAGCCCACAATAAGCATTCTGTCTATCTGCAGAGAAATGACCATTTCCCAGGAAAAAAAATAACAACTATTACAAGGCATTGTAAGTGCCAAGTAAGTGAGCAGACAGAAAGGGTACCCGTCGAGAGTACTAAGGACAGAGGCAGATGATGCCAAGAAGCTACTGAAACTTCAGCTTCAGGGCCCCTCATTTGCACTGGTTGCTTACAAGGCCCTGGGAGAAGCCCCATAAATGTTGCATATTTGATTTTGACTTTGGAATTGACAAAGGGAAGGGAAGAAACGGGTAGCGCTTTTAGGGGTTGTATTGGTAGTAGTGTCATTTTCAAGAATGGGCTTTCTTCTGAACCCTCCATTCATAATGACCCTACCACAGACTACCAGGAATGGCAAGGCCAGGAAAATCCCACTTTAAAGAATGAACAGGAAAGCATGCTGATTAAAATAAAAGAAGTTTCTTCATCTGTAGCACAAGTAAAGAGTTTACACCAGATCATTCCTATGGTTCCTTGCAGCTCCCTGATTCTAAGAAATACAGAAACAAGCTCCAAAGCCCAAATTAACAAAAGTGAACCCACTGCCCAACAGAGACAGGGCCTGGCAGGAGAAGCCCTCCACTGAAACCAAAAACAAACTCCACCCAGTAAATGGGTATACCCACTTTAACCTACAGTCTCATAAAGTTTATTCTTAGCCAGGTCATAAACCCATTTAAAAAGGCCAAATACCAACAAACATAGAATACAAGAGGAGAAAAGAGGGAGATAATATATATTGCATAGTTCCAATGCATTAATTCCTAATTAAAGTTGCAGTATATTATAGCACACATCTTAAAAAAGAAAATATTCACCTCACAATTCCTTGCCCCTTTGAATTAGAAGATAAAGTAAAGGAAAGTAGAGATTTCCACACCCATACATGTCATTCTTGTTCATTTTTATCCCAGTATCTCCCAGGAAGAAGAACCAATCAACCGCAGTTAACTTGTATAATAGATCAATTAAACCAGTACTTATTTCTCAAAACAGGTTCTGTGGATATATCCTTAGGAATACAAAGGTTTGAGAATTTTAGGTCTAGGTTTGAATAATAAGCTTTCAAAATAAGTAATCCTCAATCATCTGGCTAAAAAACCACCTTTTATCACAGGCAATTCTGGTGCCTGCTTTTACATCTGTCTTACTCTTACTGTGCTGATGAACATGTTGGATTGACTAACGTCAAAAGGACAACAATCTATCCAAACACTCAACTCTTATCAAATTATTTTCTTCAGTTATAGCTTGATAACTTCTCTCATGCCCCGAAA